>NW_009259800.1:3822049-3831760 GCF_000687185.1 Egretta garzetta
CTCAGCCTGTCCTCATAGGAGAGGTGCTCCAGCCCTCGGATCATTTTTGTAGCCCTCCTCTGGACCCGCTCCAACACTTCCATGTCCTTCTTGTGCTGAGGGCTCCAGAGCTGGACGCAGTACTCTAGGTGAGGTCTCACCAGAGCAGAGTAGAGGGGCAGAATCACCTCCCTCGACCTGCTGGCCACGCTTCTCCGCTAACAGCAGGCGCAGTCCCGGTGGGTTGAAACCTGCCGTGCGGGGACAGGCAAGCACCTCGCCTCCCGGGGGAGCCCGTGTCCCGGGCAGCCGCCCTGCGGGTTCCTAAAACGTTCTTCGCACTTTTGCCACCGCCTCATTCCCGTAGGGGGAAAGGTGCAGCGCTGCTGATGTCCCCGGGGATCCTGGAGCCAGCGCCTGGAGCTGGTCTCCTCCTGCTCTGGCCCTGAGTGCCCTGCTCCAAAGGATGAAGCATCTCCCGCTCCTGCTGGTGCTCCAAAGGATGAAGCATCTCCCGCTCCTGCTGGCACCCCAAAGGAAAAGAACGCGGGAGGAAGGCTCGTCTGACAGGGCCACCCCTCACGGAGGCTGCTGTGCTCCCACTGCACGACACGGTAGCCAGTGCTACAGTGGTAATAAGTTTGTGATGATCCTGTAATTCTGCTTTACTACCCCAACTTCACCTCCTGCCAGCAGCGCACTTGGTCATCCGCCTTGTACAAACCGCCTTGGCCCGGAGCTACGCGCACGAGTTAGCCTTCAAGAATGAAACACAGAGCCCATTCTGCTTAAAATACTCCCTTCTCAAAGTGATTCCTATTTCCTACCCAAATACCATTGAGCTTACAGATCTCTCCCTACAGCAGGTTTTATCCCTAGTCCTCACAGTGGAAAAAATTTTGGTACAGTAGGTGTGGTAGCCAGGGAGAAATGTAGCTTAAACTTCGTGCTGTTTGACTGTAATGCAGTATGTAATATAAGTCTATTTGGGTTTCAGCTGCTTGTCCACACGTGAAGCAAATTTCTCTCCCAAACACCGTGCAAAACCCCCAATGTACTCATTTTACCTATCCTGTTGCTGTCTTCTCTTTCATCAAGGCATTCCCCCTGGTGAAGTGAGAGCCGTTCTGCCTTGGTCGGTATCATCGCTGAAGGGGTGAGTGGGATTCTCGCTGGCAAGTTCTCTGAGGTATCAGGGACTCCAGCAGACATAAACCTGAGAGTGTAAACAATACATGCAGTCAGATTACAGAACCAGATCACTTTCTGTGGTGAAACAGTGTTACATAGCTCAAACTCAGTACAACACTGACAAGATTAAAATGGAAAATCAGCAGAAGTTCAGGGAAGGCTTTTTCCAACTTTCCAGCTGCAAGAACTGGACTCAGGGAAGTTCCTAGTACTTCATCTGAACATTTTGCAGAGGGCAGTTTTTATGTGCAACCTAGCAGCAAATCTTTTGATTTACAATTTTGAATATCAAGAAGCACATTTCTATTTTGTCTGTATTTCCATCCATTAAGCAAACAGGTTTGCAGCTCTCAACAGGAAAATGTGGAAGTGAAACAATTGCTGCTGAAGGCAGACTGGCATTTGCTAATTCACATTGTGCTCATATTATCAACCAAGCATTGATGTGATCTGAGTAAGAACAAGATAAAAGCCAATGAAAGTTCTGTTTCCTGGGACAAAGTGTAATGTTATAATTCCAAGTACTGTTACACGCTACCTTCTAGAGGAGCTAAAAGATGGCATTTCAGTCATCTTTAGAAATTAAGGTCTTAGTTTAGATTATTCCATGGATATCCATATAGGTGTTTTGTACTGTCATCAAAGGAAAAGCAGTGGCAATTTTTCTTCCTTTCCCAAAAGGTGTGATGCACGCGGTATTTTACACACTTAAACTGCTATTACAAATAACTATTTAGCACTTGAAGAAATTAGTTTAGCATGGACAATGCCAAACTACAGACTGGCATCAACACGGAGTCAAGTAGAAGTTAGCGCTTTCCCATGACCGTCACTCCTTTCATGCAATGGGCGAAACAGTCTCCAGAAATTTCAAATGCCTCATTAGTGAGGCATACCTATAATTTTCCCCAAGTCATGGCTGAATCAGATGGCTGACTGACTGTCACACAAAATGTTCAGGGAAGTCACAATCCTCCCAAAACGGTCCCGTTACGTCAGAAAGTAACATGAGGAAGGGCACTTAGGGTAAGAGCAAAAGTCAATTCTAGCCAGTGCCCCCTCGGCAGTGCCCAGTAGCAGATGCTTAGGAAAAGATAAAAGCAGCACCATGTCTGTGTATCCTCCCAGCTTCCGGCAATCTGGAGATCAGCAGCTTCCTGAGCCAGAAGTTTTATCTTGATAGTTTTCTCTTCCATGAATTTTTCTTGTTGCTTTTTGAACCCATCTCAACTTCTGGCATTAAAGAGCATCCTGTGACAATGAGTTTTACAGTGCATTGCGCACTTGGTGAAAATGTACTTTTGTTACTTTTGAAACCCGTTATGAGACTTGTTATGAAACCACAGTATGCAGGATCACCGAGCAGCAGAACTGGAACTATTTGGTGCATGTAACCGAGAAATGCTGCATTGCAGAAACCTACAGAGAATGCATGCCCACAAAAGTCATACTGCATATGCGTTATTTCTCACACTGGTATTGGCAGAGGTGCGAACAGAATAAATCATCGTATTGAAGAACACTGTTCCTCCTAAATCATTAAATAGTCTAGAACTGTTAATGCAGTGAAGGGCAGTGTGACTGTGAATCACCCATTCCCATGATTATTTCTGAAAGAGGTTTTTTTTTATCCTTCCCTTGGAAGCTCAAATGCCTTTTATAAAAGTTCCTGATACATCTAGGTTTACATTACCAAAAGTACAATTAGAGTCCTTCCTTGAATTCAAATCTTAACTTTGTGTGGAGTCACGTCTTAGCAAGTTAGAAATACCTCATCCATTCAGCAAAAGACATTATGTATTTTTTGTTCTGCTCCTTAACCGAGAAAATGGTATGAGACTGATTATAGTAAAATAAATACCACCATATAACTAAAAACTAAATAGAGTTTTGATAGACAAAACAACCCCATGTTCCTTGGTATTATTTCTGTTAAATAATAATAAAAAAAGAAGATATGCTGCTTAGACAAAACTGCCTCTTTTCAGTTATGAGATCCCTTTTAACTTTATTTTCTTTCAATTGAGTCTATTCCTCATATAGCTGAATATTTGGAATATGAGCCTAAAATTATGTGATTGCTGTAATGGCTACACTGTAAGAACAATTCCTGGAGATACTGGCCCACTACTGTAAGACACTGAGAATCTTGAACTCTCCCAATATTCATTCCCTAGAGATAAAATTACTCAAGTCCTGGTTAAACAGCTTATTCTCAAGCATATGCATAAATCCTTTACATTTCCATGAGAAATGGAAGTTTGTGTTTGTGTAAACATACAAATACACAAAATACAAAATAAAATACACAACCCAAACTCCTAATAAGTTTGTGTTTGGTTCAGGATATTTGTGTATGCTTTGCTAAATTACAGTACATGGCTCCAGGGCCGAACTTTTTAGAAATAAATATGTAAGAGCAGCAAACTGTGGGTGGCATCCTCTTTTAAAGGATTACCAGAGAAAAAAGTACTTTGAACATAACTAGTGTGGATGTTGGATACCATCATTTAGATATTCCCTGGGCTAAGGTTTAGTATTTGGGTGTGGTGATAGACGGGAATTTAGGGGTGAACTTCCCATTCTCTGTTAGTATTTGGCAAACTGGTGATTTGATATACTCTTCCATGCAGTGCTTTAGCTATGGAATCACTAACGGGGTGAACCATTCTAACATCTCAGATTTTCTGTGGTTTTGCTGATGTGTTCAGAAAGTCAGGTCCTCTGAAAGCTGGCCTCGCTGCTGAGCCCTTTTGAAGTGTGCAGCCCAGAACTGGAGCTCTGATAGTGTACGAACAGGAAGACAGTATCTGTGGATGCACCAGGATTTATTGACACAAGCTACTTTACGAGCTATTTAGTAATCTGTAAGAAAATCTGCAACAGATAACTATTTTCCCTTGCTGCAAAAAAACCCACCCAAATGCATTTTTAGTGACGCGCTACAGGAAATGAAGATTATGCTTGAATTATAGCAGTCTCAGAGGAATAGGAGTGTTTCTTTTGCATTTACAAGCACACACAAGACCACCTCTTCAAGATGCTAATTATGGCAACAAAGAAGCAGTAAGAAGAACCTAAAAATTTTCTCTGGAATAAGAGACATTTCATCTTTTCACCAATAACGGCCATCCTTTCCTCTTACTGGAAACCACTTTTAAGAAGGGAACCAGGATTGACAAAACAGATGCATGCTATTCCCAAAGACGGGGCTTGTCTCAGGCATATCTTGTTAAGAATAGGGACAGCACTGCCGAGAATTAATCACTCTTATAATCAGAGGAGGTGTCCCAAGCCCCTCGTGTGTTCTCAGGAACGCAAATTTCCTGGGACGCTAGATAAATGTAGTATGTTTCCCATCGCTAGCCCTGAACAGTTTTCAGTAACTTCATGGTCATGTCTTTACTAATTACTTTCAACATCTGCAATGTATATTTAAAACAATGGCATTTGTCCTTGCTGACGCTGTTCTTTACAAAATGACATCTGATGTGATTTCCCAACAATTACATGGGAAAGAGATCTATCAGGATCCTGGTACACCACAATCTGTGGAAGGAGGCTAACTTTGGAAGAGGACAAAATTAAACTATAGTTCTCCCGATAGGAAACATGATATAGAATGGACTGTTAAGCATGAAACAATGTATATTTCCTACAGCTTTTCCCCTCCTGCCTGTCCAAGCTTTAATACATTCTCAAGAGCTGTCCATAGCATTAAAGAGAAGTATTTGAAGTGACATGGCCTATGCCTATATTCAGTGTCGTCTCTTGGCAAGTGGGATGATCAGGCTGTTTAGATGCTCATCTACAGACGGGGCATCCTAAGCTTTGGGAAAGGGCCATCATTCACCGCATTAACTGCCCTGGAACGCTGTTAACACAGGGTTATGGCTGTCCAGTGACACCGCAGTATCCTCTTAAAAGCCAAATTCAGAAAACAAGGTGCTGAAGAGTTAGGTGCACGGCAGCTCACCAGTGCAGCCCAGCTGGTCCTGACAGCAGTGACTGGAAACATTCCTGTTGGGGGTGCTTTACGAAGACACAGAGACGTGAAGACCAATTCCAACCAAGGGGAAGTTTCAAATGCCAATCCGAAGGTTTGTGTGCAGAGGAATCTGAGCAGTGAGGTGTGGAACTCAGTTCTAATGATGGTTTAGCACAATTAATTTCTTCATTATGTGAGGAAAGCACTCATAACACTGTCTCAGTATTCCCACCATGCATAGCCCAGCCAGAACCCCCCACTCCTGGCTCCCTGGCAGTGCCAGCAGGCAGTTCACAAAAAAAAAAGCCCAGGCAGAGGGCGCGTGTAAAGTGCACAGACTGCTACAGGGCAACTTTGTTTGGAAAGGGATATACGGCAGCAAATATATGAAGGCTGGAAGCAGATTTGTAACCTCTTGCACTACAGAAAACCCGTTTCCTTCCTTTCTTTTACACGTCTTGTCACATCACCACTGAGGGGGAAGAGTAACGTGGGCATCCATTTCTCAAACCTGAATGGCAGCGGCAACGCTTGTACTAAAAAAGGCGTTTGATCCTACATCATTAGCACCAGTCATAGAGCATTACCAGTCCCTCTTGCAAAATTCTTGCGTGGCTTTTAAATCACTGCTTCTCTTTGTTCACAAGATGAACTAAAAGAGGAAATTACAATTTCATGTTAACCACTTCAGCTTCTTTCCAAAAGAAATGATCTTGACATAAATCCTATGGTGAAATTGTGCACTTTAATTTTGTAATAACCTGCTCATTTGACAAGGACTCATTCCTACGTGCCAGTCTTCCAATGTGTCACACTGGTCTGAAGGCATGATAGCACTGCTGACACACAGGAACTTCGTGGAGGCCTGTTGTACTATGCAAGGCAGTACGTGCATTCAAGCTCCAACTAAATCTCTTCTCTTGGGAGAAACAGCTGCATTTTAAAGGGCTATTCAGAAAGGAGTAATCTTCACTGAGAAAACTCAAGCTTTCTAAATAAAGAACAGTCCTTGCCTAACACCTCTGTATTTGCAAATCTCCTTGTCTTTATTTCAGCACTAAGACAAGACAAAATATGGCACAAAACCTATCTCTAATAGGATTCCTGATTCTTCACCTTTGCTTATGTCTGACCCAGAAGTTATGGTAAGCTGTCTTGAGACCACTGGGCTTTTAATTCATCTTTTGACTCGTACTCTGCCTTATTCACACAAACAATACTATATTTGTGCATAAGCTTGATACCAAACATCATTTTCTTCTCTGTCTTCCAGATGCTTAATGTTTTAGGGATGAGAAGGAGCAGAAGCACGTAGGTAAGGGACACTCCACAAGTTATAAACCAAGCGTGCTCTGCAGACTACGCTTCAGGTCCCAAAAGGCAAATCTATCTAAACATTGCTGGTGGGATGCTTCGGGGCTGAGCAAAGCCCTAGTAAGACTGGAGGGCTGGGCACACCAGCTCCGTGCTGTGGTACAGGGCTCCTACTCCAGGACAAGCAACGCTGGTAAGAGCCTGGACCCCCCCTTAGCAGCCCTCCCAGTAACTGTGCGCCTGGTATTTGTCCTGAGCACGTCAGGAAAAGAGTGAAAACACAATCACCTCTAATCCCAAAGCCCCTCTTGCTATAGTATGGCTTCTGTGCAATTGTTCTCAGCTTGAATACCACTTCCGCCCATTTTCACAGGCTGCAAAGCCCCCTATGTATCCCCCCTACAATAATTTAATAAATACATAGCTGGAGCAGTAATAGATGTAATGACATTAATGGTCATTCATTAATGAGTTATGTTGCTGCAAGAACATCATACCTTTGAATTGAAAGGAATCCAGACTTTACCAGCAAAGATTTCATTTATTAAGTAGTGATTTCTTTACTTAACACCCCAAGAAAAACATCATGCAGATTTGTGTTTCCTTTTAAGAAATTAGAACCTTTTCATTTCTGGGAGTTCAAATGAATTCCCAGCGCTGTGACATTAACACCATCAGAAGCCACAACGTGCTGAAGCTGACAGAGTCCTCAGGCCCCCAGCAGCTGCGCCAGTCAAGTTACCAGTAAGTCAAGTAAGCAGACCAGTGAGCACCTTGCGCTGATAGGGTCGTTAGGGGTAGTCTGTGCAGGAAGTGCTCACTTTGAGGATCAGGGAACAGAGTAATTAAAAATGGAGGTTGCTGCCAGTGGCCGGGATAAAAGCTAATATCTGGGGTAAGGAAAAGAAACAAACACACAAATGTGAAATACCAGGAATGGAAATGCCTCGAACCAGAAAGGTCGGTTCACCCTGTGATTATTAAGCATGTATTTCTCCAGAGAAATAATTGTCTTGGATTAAGTGATTTGTAGGAATCAGTTGCTCGGTAACAGGTAGCAAGGGAAGGTGGGGTGAGGGCTGCGGAGGTAACACAAGCCATGCGCTGGTTTCCCTTCTCAGCCCGAAGCCCTGGGCAGCTGTGCAGGCCCTACAAGTGCCTCCTGGCCAGCACAGGAGCACACACAGGCCATTTATCGGAGGAAATTCGGAGTTCCGTGCTCCCGGGCAAGTGGCAAGGGTGGGGCTTTCCTGTGCTTACAGGCTAAGATAACTGGCATTTCTCCCCCCTTTTTAATTGTTCTTCTGTGCTGTTTTCTATATAATCATTATTATCATCATAAATACAGATGTTATTCAGTTTCAGCCTGTGTTCTGGGTTTCTTCCTGTTCACCTCTGAGATATCTCTGTCTCTGTGGCTGGTTCTTTTGCACATTCTCCTCTCCTTGACACCAGGGACTTTTCTGAGTGATTGTAAGCAGCCCCAGTTTGACAGACTGCACAGCCCCAGTCACACATTCCTCCTGGACTTGCACACTGGAATTTACAGTTTTAAATAATTGAAGTAAACTGTATGTATTTCATATGCAGCTGGAAGAGGAGATAACTCCTCTGAACTCCGTTTACCAGGCTGCCTCTGTTAGGAAGACATTTTCCATGCTAGAAATGTTTACAGCTGCTCAGGCAGAGTTAATCGATGGGAGCCTGCCAGTCATCACGTGTCAGCATGTCCACGCCATGAGGGTTCACAAGCTGCTGATATTCTTCTGGTTCTCTTTTGGGTGTCTTGTGGCTAAAGTTTGTCTCCTGATTGGAAAAAAAGAAATGAAAGACCACACCCAGTGTTCTGCAACCTTGCTGCCATCCTCCTCTTACCAGCAGTGGGGTCCTCTGCCGAAGAGTCATCAGTGCTGCTGTCAGGACGTCAGCAGGGCAGTGCTCAGTGTTAACCCATCAGTCACGTCCTCAGCTGTCGATGCATGTGATTCCTTCAAGCTTTGCTTATCATTTCCTCTGCTGCTTCTGCTTCACACATGGACTCTTCCATTCATGCTGCATTCGGATCGGTCTTAATATTTCCATCACAAATTTCTGCATGCCGTAATACATGCTGTAAATTACTGTACAACAGAAAACTGCTTGCATAGGGGCAGGAAATGTGTTATTTTCAACTCTGTGTTCTCCACTACACTAGAAGGATACGTTGGGCTAACTGAAACCAAACCTAGCCAAACCAGTTCAAAAGTCAGCGTGAACATAACTTTCAATTTTGTCTACAGCATTTAAACTTATTTAAGATAAACCAAACCAATCCTGGTTTAAATCAAAACAAGCCTTTCTCGGGGCATCCAGTGGAAAGCCACTGGACCACAGCTCCTTGTGAGTGCTGTGAGGCAGCTGGCAAGGTCTGTTCTCCTTTTACTGCAGCTGTAGCAGCAGCATTTGCACCACCAGCGCTCACTGCATCTGCCAGCCCGGAGGGGCTGTGAGCTGCTGTTGGCCTGCAGGGCTTGAACCAAGGTTTCTTTACAAGAACAATCCAAGACGCCAGTGGTCCATGAAGAGACTGTAGCAACGACAATGTCTGCATGGCCTGATGACAAAACCTTGCAAAAACAGTTTGATACAGGCACTTAACCCACTGACATGCCGTAAAGATTCAAAATGTACTTGAGCAACTAAAACAGTAAAGTTTGAAATCTTTGCAGCAACATATTTAAATAGAATATCTTGCTCTTGGCTCCAGTATCAAAACAAACAGAGTTTCTTGCCTGGTGTAAGCTAATAGCAATTATTCTTCCTGGACCAAATTAAGAATCTGTCTGTTGGTACTGACAGATGATGTGCAGATCCCATATTCAAAGCTCCTCTGTTTTCAGGGTGGTTCCTAAGGCGTTCGGTGGTGCTTGCTTCCACTTTTGCCTGCCACAATGTGCAAGAGAGGTGTGCAGGTCGGTCAGTACGCTCAGTCTTTTGGGAAATGATCATTTAGGCTCTGATAATCAGGACGTCCGTGCTGCTGGGTGCCTGCATCGGCAAGACCGCTCCCAAGTTCTGGCTGTGGACTTTATCGGTAAATAGGAATTACACAGATAACGGCACTAAAAGGAAGAAGTCTGAGCGGCTGAAATCCTGGAGGAGATTCCTCCAGCCCCACGCTTTCCCGGGAGCGGACAGCGTCCCTGCAAGCTCCTCCCGGGGCAGGGTGCCGGGGCGACCAGACGGACGTTTCCCCGGCT
>NW_009259800.1:3833110-3866753 GCF_000687185.1 Egretta garzetta
CGGGGACCGCCTGGCCGGTGGGACCGGGCTGTCGGGTGGGCGCTGTCGCCGAGGAGAAGCTTCCCTTCGTCGTCGTCGTCTCTCCTGAAAACCTGCGTCTGGCTGTTCCTGCTGGGACTTTCACTGGTTTGGGGTTTTTGTTCTTCTTCTATTTGGGCAACTAAACTAGGGATTCTGTCTAAAGCATGACACTAACCTTGGGGCCTTAATCCTGCAGGCAAATAACCATTCAGAGAAGGGTTTTTTTTTTGAGTTTCTTCAGTTGTTTCAGACCCTCAGAGATGTGCACTGGTCTGTGCGCTTTTGAGACCTTTCAAAGAGGTTTCAGATAGTTGCTGTCATTTAGTGAAGTACTAAAGTAGTAGGCTGCCCCTCGAGCTTCTTCATCCCTTCTTCTTCATGAGCTTCTGTTCTGTTTTTACTTGAATATGAACTCATTGCCAGAATTGTTGGAGAAGTAGATTCAGAGACCCAGGAGATCGTTGTCTGTCCTGGCTCCAGCAGAGCATCCCTCTGCATCCTCTCATCTGCACTACAGGAGACTGGAAGCATAAAAATGGCCCTGGGTATTGGTGGTTGGGGGATGGATGGCTTTCACGGCCTTCTGGCCAAGCCCTGCTTGCTGCCAATTTTGAATTGTGTGTTCAGTTGGACGTGTGCTTGGCTGGCTCCCCACCACAATGCTGTTAACACGTGCTTTCCTTCATTTACCAAATCGGGCAAATAAATTGCTAGAAGAATTTTACCAAATATCTTGACTAAGACTTTATGTGGGCTAATCAGGAGATGTAAAGTCATGGCTCTTACAGCTCTCAGCTCCTTATTGCTCTGGTGACTCTGTGCAGACTGGAAGGAAGATGCTCTGGGCAACATAACTCATTTTCTGAGCTCAACAACCTGCTTAAACTTTGCCACAGCCTGGAATATTAGCATACACCTTTCCATTTTACACTGCAGAGACAAACTTTTTTTAAAGGAAGGGCTAAGAGGTGGTGTGATACTCTTCCACGCAAATGACTTGTACTTTCAAATCTCTGCTGCAGACCGGGGCAGCATCTGTATCGCCATAAGGAGATTTCTGCCAAGAGTTAGCGAGGAAACGTGGTGTTTGTGTTCCTCAGAGTGCAGCACTACGACCTCGTGGCTCCCTCACAACCACGCAGCAATACAGTGCACACCTAACCCAGGCATTAACTCTTACAAGTTTCTGATAATGCCGAGGCTTTAACGGGCTAACCATAGCTGTGGGTTTGTGACAGTTTTACATCTGCTGTGGTCTTGCTTTGCTTAAAACCCCGGCGACATCAATGTGTACACAGACCTGAATGAGAGACTAAAGCCTTGCCCCTGCAAATACCGATGTTGAATATTGAGCACACGATTTACCCTTTACAGATAACTGCTTTCATTTTTTAATCACATACGTTGCAGGGTGTGAGCCCATCAGACAATAGAAAAGCAGAACAGTATGTCTAGAACTAGTTTTGTTCTATGAAGAGGTGCAGCTCTTATACTGTCTCCATTTAAATAAAAGCTATAATATCGTTATGATGTGATAGGTAGTTTTGGTACAAGAATGAAATATTCTGTATTTCATCATTGCAACTTTTTTAAACAGTGTAACCTTGTAAACTGTAAATGTATTTAAATGCGTGTATTTTGCAAGAAATCTACCGAAGTTGGCTTGTTATGTGGTTTGGTGCCTTTATTGTTTCATGGTTACTTTATTTTTATTTTAAATGATCATGTCCAACTGTATGCGTCACCCAGCCCGTAGACGCACTACACCCTCACTAAGCCCTCATGTCTAGCAAACGAGTCAACAGATATTAGCCCAAATCCTGGAACTCAGTCTCTTTTGTCTCAAATTAAAGAACTGAAGAACAAGCCCCACAGACAGACACGCCTGCATGTATCCATAGGGCCTTCAGCAGTGCTGCAGAACTGGGGCTTGAACCGAAAGATGAAATCTTTCTGGGCAGTTCACTGCTAGCTTTTAAAATCAAATCAAAAGTGGCATCCTGGGGAGAGGGAGGGAAACCCACACTTTAGAAGGGAAATTTTTTTAACAAGCCAAACTTCTTGATAGCTTTGTATCATGGAAGGGCTGGATCTTCGTAAAACCAAAATCTGAAGCAATTGTACAACAAGACCTCTTGGAAGGAGCCAGCACTAACTCTGTACGTACGAGTAAACACAGCGTCATCCTACCAAAACCATAACTCACTGCTGATGTAAAAAGGTTTTGCTGAGGTCAGTGGAGCAGTGCCCAACAATACTATCAGGAAGTGGGGCCCATTTAAAAAAATATTTTTATATTTAATCTCACCCTTCAGTATACTTACTTGTGCTTTAAAAAATAGCCCGAGAAAACGCTGTTACTGATGTCACTGGCTTCAGGGTGAAAGTCTTAAGTTGTTTTTTGCTGCGTTTTGTTTTCCAAGAGAGAAGACCTAGTCCTGAACTTGAAGGCTTGGAAGTGCTCCAGATCAGGCCTGAACCTCATCCCAATGAAAAGAGAAATCTATAGCACTTGTTTACTATTTTTATTTTGTATTTATGATTTCACATAAAAATAAAAACATCTAAACCAATCCCTGAACAGGGTTACTGATTTTTTGTGAAAGGCACTGGATTGTTTGGGCTCTAGAAGGTGGGATGTGACATCGGTGCCCAAAGGGCAACCTTTACTTGGGCTACCTTCAGGGGGAGAGCTGGGTCACCTCCAGGGAGGCGAGAACTTCCCCTTGCAGAGCAGTCAGCATCTCAGCTCTCCACTGGAGCCTCAAACAAAAGAGCAAGTAGCAGTGGTTGGTCTTGTGATGTGAGCACATTAGGAACTGGACTGTGAGTCCCAACTATTTTGAGAGCAGCTCTAAGCATGAAGCTCTTTAAGCTTTCAATTCCTGCACGTTTAAACTAAAAGGAAGAAAAATCCCACTGCAGCTTGGATCAGCCCCAACCTGACCTGATACCCTAATCCTTTCTGCCACCCAGGTTTTTTTTAAAAGTGCATTCAAGCTGGAGGAAAAACATTTTCACGGTTGCATCAGAACAGAACCTGTGAAAAAAATGGCTGTTAAAGGAAGCTGCAGAGGCTAATTGCTAGTGGGGAAATTTGTCTGAGTTATATGACTGCCAGGGAGGTCTTCTGATATTTTGCAGATTTTTCTTTTTTTTTTTTTTTGCAAGATTTTCAAGCTTTTCTAACAAACTGTTGCTTTAAAAATGAAGAAAAAACATCTTCAAAGACTTCATTTTGCAGCATTCTTGCCAGCTCGATTGAGATTAACAAAAGCTCCTTGCCACCCTCCCATTGCTATGCACATGCTGAGCTGGAAAAAGGGTGTCTGCCGGCTTGGCCTTTGTCCTGCTAAACGAACCATTTCAGTTATGAACTTGCAAGTAACCTGCAGTTCATACCCTGCAAATCTGGTTAGATCCTGTCTGTGCAAAGAAGGGAAATGCACCAGGCAGAAGGAAAAGGAAGCTCAATCAGTCACGTTTGCTGCAGGATGTTTAAGGAAATATTTCCTTTTCCTGCGCAAAGATGTTTGTTGGGCATCTGCTCTTTGGAACACACTGAAACATTTTACTCTTGGAGTGAGAAACCAATGTAACTCCAGATTTTTATTTATAAATCTATTCCCTGATCAAATACTATGCAAGGAAATTGTTCTTTTTCCTTGGCCATCTTTCAAACCACAAATGCAGGTTAAATAGTCTCTTAAACTTACTTTCCTCAAACTGAGACTGAGCCATACATCTGTAACGCTAAATGAGAATCCTGCCTGTTGGAAGCCATACGCCACATACAAGTGCCGTATTCCTGCATATATTTAGCAATAAATTGATGCTGTATCCAGCATCAGATGATACCCACAATGCATCCCTTTTTTGTTTTGTATGCTAAAGAAAATCATTAAGTACACGTGTTTGAGGATTTGCTTTTGTAAGTCTGCTTGGTAAGACACAGCAAATGTTTCTGCTCGTATTAGATTAATTGGGAGGTAGCAGGTGAATTTTCAGGTCAAATACTGCATTTGATTTACCTGTAGGCTGACTGTGATAGGATAAACCATTCCGAAAGCGGAGCCTGAAGGGGGCCTCACATTTATATTTTGGAAGTAACCGAGTTCTATCATTCCTATTTTGATCAGACCTTTGTGTGTCTCTGTGGGTGTGTGTGACTGCTCCAGACTGCTCCTTTGCAGATTCACTGCAGGACCAGGCTTCTCTGTCTAGAAAACCCCTTCTTCTTCCTACCACAACCTTCAGTTATAAGAAAAGGACAATTTCAACCACTGCGTCACTGATAAAACCTCCCATGGCAACAGTGAAGGTTTTACAGTTGCTTGGATACACAAGCCTTGCTTCACCTTTTCTTTTTCTTAAACACCGATTGAGACATTCTGCCATGAATCAATTTAACAGAGTCCTTTGTCTGTGGCATTTTGGGATTTTGTTTACAACACTGAGTTTCCCCCTCCTTCCAAAACTCACCATGTAGCTTCAAACCAAAACCTGGCAAGGAAAGGTAGCGAGTAGTAGGACTTAATGTGGAAGCACATGAGTTATGTCGAAGGCATCTGCCTAAGGCTCGTGCCAATCTTCTCATTATGCTTGATGCCACCTGCACCCCAGCCACTCTTACATCGCCCTGAGGTATAGCTTTGCCTCACTGAAACTGGCACTTACTGTTTGGGTTGCGGATCACCCCAAGATACTTGGGACACAGAAGGTTTGCCAAGCCTATCCCATACCCCAAGCTGCAAAAGAATTGTTACAACTGATTATACGTGTTATGTTCTTGGTTACTTCAACGCACAGTCACAAACATCCTCTCTGCCCCTGATTCAGACATGCACACACAGGGAGATTCATGTAGTCCTTTACAAGTTTGTAAAATACATGCAGTATTGTACATCCATATTTCGACAGACACCTGAACTGGGTAGATCCTATAGTCACTCTCACCAGTACCACATAAATAAGCTCAGGATAATGGGCGAGCATATCACACAAACTTTACCACTTATAATGTGAAAATACTCATCAGTAAGAGTCTGGTTTAAAAGTTCTCTAGGAAAGCAAATATATCAATGAGCTTGGATGTTAAGCAGCCTGAATATAATTAACTGATGCGTTCACTGAACTACTGGCTTTAGCTTTTTGCTTTGAGACCAATGGGATCATACAGCGTGGGGAACTATATATACAGCACTGATATTCTTAGAGCAAAAGAAGATTGAGCCTTGAAACTACTATCTAGCTGTTTTGGTTTCAATCTACAAAAGGAAGAAAAAGAAACACACCTCACTCCATGACCAATGGAGTTGTCAACAACGCATACCAATCTCATGATGTTAATATAGAAGACCAAATTAAGAGAAGACCTCCTCCAACACCCAGTACAGAACAGTACAAAAGGACTTTGACCAACTAGAAAACGAGGCAGAAAATAAAATAAGCTGCATCTTGTTCTCTGATCCTCCTCAGAGCATCCTGAATGGCAAAGGCCATTCACATTGACTACAGCCCTGGCAGCAGCTGGCAAAGTATTCAGAGCAGGTACAAGATGTTCCTGAAGCCCACCTGAGGTGTCATTCACACAAGTTAATATTTTTTTTGGAAAAAAAAAAATGCTTAGTTTAGACAGGCTGAAGTGCCTCAGTGCTATTATGTACAGCAATAGTGGTGGATGCATTCCTTTCTACACCTCAGTTCCAAGTCCAGGGAGATTCCCTTCTGGTGGATCCTCCAGGCTGCACCAGCCAGGCTGAGAGTTTGCATGACACAGGGAGGTGCTCTGGTATACACAAACATAATAGATGAGATGAAGCCAATTCATGTTTATTTACAGTGGAGAACAAAAGTAAATGTTTAAAATAGCTGATTTTTGCAGGCAAACAACAGATAACCCTCTCAAAAGTGACTCTGACCCAATGAGCAAGCTGTGAACTCCACTCCAGTTGTAACATCGCTATGCATCACTCATTGCTGGCTAAGTCCTGCAAAGAGGTAAGTTACATGTGTGCAAATTTACCAAAAGCTAGGAGATGCACAAACCCAGATCCCACAATGATGTTTTTAATCTGGTAGCAAAAACTGTTTGTGATGTTAAATGCATTTTGGATTTGGATTTCAGCCTTATATGTTCCTAAAGTTTCAACCAACCAGGTTAGCTGACAGAGGTGTGAGTGACATGCATCTCTCTCATACCAGGCACCATAGCAATTCATCAAACCATATGTAGGTACCCGTGGGCTCTATTCCCACTCCCAAACACACTCCAACCTGAATCAATTCCCCTCTGTTAGACCTGTACATAACTCATTAGCATTAACTGTACTTGTAATCAGAACACTTCCACAGAAGGTTAAACCTTCAGTGAATTTAGGCTGGGGCACAAAAGAGATCACTCAGGGAAGAAAAATAGGCACTCCTTGACAGGAGCATATGTGAAATCTCAAAAAGGTACAATTCAGTTTCCATATAGCTTCACATATTTGAAGAATTGGGGAAAAAAACAACCATCACAATTCTTATCAGCTCTAACAAGTGCCTAGCATGGCAGAATTCTTGCTCTATGTATATTTTTAGACTACCCTTCCAGTTATAATGTTCTGTCCTTACTGTATATCTTTTGTTGGAATTAGGATATCTGCTGCAGCAGCCTGGATAACCTTTAGCCTGAGCTACAAAACCTTTAACACTTTCCAATTATAACAGCAATCTTTCATTCTATAATACAAATAAACCCAAGCGTTATCTCAACACAGAAGACTCACATGAATACCCAATGACTGCAGTATGATTTCATCTTTTTTTTTCTCTATGATTTCCTGCTATTATTTCATTGGAGGTGACTGCCAAGATCCAAGCAACATAATACATTTCACTGTTTATATCCACTTTATTTTTGTTATACTGTTGACATTTAAAAATGCCGACATGCGAGACTGAAGTTTTAAAAATTTAATGTCTACTCTGAATTCGATTATGTTCTTGGACCTGCAAATTATTTTTCAACTCTCACATTTTCACCTGATTTTATTGTCTTATCCAGTCACGAATGTCTGTGTCCCCCATATCTGGCCACTTTAGAAAAGTCTTAACTTCCACAGCTTTTATATGCAACATGTGCCATGGAAGAGGATTTTCTATTGTTCAAAAAGTTATAAGACACATTAATAAGAGTATCTTTTCAGATATATGGAAATAGTTTCCCCATAAATATAATCTTGGTCTACTGTAACAATGTGGATTGTGCACCCTTTTAGAATTAGTTGCGTTGGGTGGTATAGCAAGAAACTAAACAAAGCTGTTATTAAAACAACTGCTCTGCAACAGTAAGTATTGGATTTTCCCAGAAGCCAATATCATGCTAGAGAGTGTAGGGGTAAAATGCTGTTGGTTGGATAATACGGAAAGGAGACCTCTTGTCTATTTGGGGTTATTAATGACCACATCTATTCAAGACATCCATATCATCATTATAGTGTCCCTCCTAAAAGGAAAGCTATTATCCATGGCATCCTGCCCAGATTCCTCCAGAGCTGATTACATTCTTTATAACCTACACTTTCAGTTCAGTACAGCAACCCTGACTTCATACCTGGATGGCTGTATGGGCTCATTTTGTGCCCTGAAGCAGTTACTGCCATCTGTCCTAAAGGCTAATCATCACTGGTGGGAAGAACAATCCCTTTGACTCCTGCCTCTCGCACAAGACTGTAGATTTTACTTGCTTGCTGTCTGCAAAATGTATTCATAGCCTGACAGAAATGGCCCTTTGGTAGATTGTAATGCTAGTATTGAGCTCCACTGGTGTGTAGAGAACAAATCCACAGCAAAGGGAAGGGGCAGTAAACTGTAAGACAAAGCTTTTTCCCTCAGTAGAACTACTGAAGTCTGAGCCATGTCACAATATGGAATTGACAGTTTCAGTTTTAGTATCTGTTGCTACACAGGAATTTCTATTATGAGGAAAAAGGCAAACCGCAATCCTTCTCCTGAACCAAAATGTCTTAGACATGTCCTGACCTGATAATGTGTTTTGTCCCTCCTATAAGGAAAGAATGGAGATGGGGACATCAGACACATGTGCAGACCAGGCACCTCAACAACCCTGAAAAAATCTAGAACCACAAGAATGAAAAAAGCTACAGAGAAGGTTCAGACAGAGCTGAAGCACAATCATGTTAGAAAAGATGTAACAGTAAGCAAAGCACACAAAGGGTAAAACCCAATGGAATGGGTATTTTAGAGATCAGTCATGGATCAGCCACATGGCTCAGTCCCCTCCCTTGCACTGGTATATGTGTGAGGAGAGGACTGGTTAAGGAGACCGAGCTTGCTGAGAACAAACCCAGGAGAAAAATAAGCAATGGGTTTCTTTGTCCAGCCACATCTTGCTGCTCCACACAGTGACATTGGCAAGCAGGATGCAGGAGCATTTAAACTGCTGTGAAACTTCATTTTTTGACTTTGCAAATGAGTCTGAATCAAACAGATGAATAAAAAGGAAAGACATTATGAAAGTGCTTTATAATGAGCAATGGGATAAGATAGCACCTCGCTATAGGCACCAAACTGAGTGAAACCTTCCACTGAGGTGTCAGTGAAAATACAGACATTGTACACTGACAAATGGTCAACAGAACTGAGGGTCTGGAAACAGAAATGAACATATACAGGGCAGAAGGAAAAACTAAAGAGCTCAATTAACTTAAAATGTGGAACTAAAATTAATCTGTTTCAGAAAGCCTAGAATTCCCCAAGTTGAAGGTAAAATAGGAAGGTGGGGTTTTTTTTTAACAAATAGGATAGAAAACAGCATACATAACACCTGTATGCACAAGGTGATGAGTGTCCTGGACAGCTAGAGGGCTCTAAGACCAATCTCAGCATCGCAAAAGTTTTTTGTTCCATAAACCAAAAGGACAGAATTAATATAAGTGATTGAACACTGGATAAAAACCAGCACAAGTTACTAAATAGAGATTGCATCTGATGAGACTTATTACTGCTCACCTAATAACTCATTGATCTGTCACAGTAATGTCCATTTGGGTCTCCCTGTCCATTTGAATCAGAGGTACGCTCTCTAACATGCACCCTGCTGAAGGGAGAAAGTGAGGCAAGGAAGAAGTAAACAGTTTGAGGTTAATGAAATAAAAGACCACAAAAATGTGCTGAATAACAAAAAAATGAGGGGTCATCACATTTTTTTCCTAAGGGCTGTAATCAGGGAGGAGGAGGAGGAGCGATTCTTAAGTAGTTTCTGCCAAGCCAATGTAGTACTCTTGGAGCCATGTACAGTATTGCTATCTTTGAAAGGTTGAGACAAGATACCCTTTCTAAAAAGGAAACATTTATTGGTTATTTGGAGATAGTGGAACAGATGAGTAAGCAAATACATATGTACGTGGAGACTAGTCAGAATGGGACATTGGCCAAGAACACAAACAATATCTACATCTACTGGCAAAAAGTCTCCATGAAGAAGCATAGAGCTGAGAGTTTATTAGATAATACGAGGAGAAAAAAAGACAAATTGCGATGACAAACAATGCTGGCATCAGCTTCTGACCATGCCAAAAAGTAACATCTCTTCCAAAAAGATCTTTTTGGCTCCTATCATCCATTTGTGCAGAATGATGAGGATTTTCAGAGTGGGTAGATGGCCCCTGCGCAGCTGTGCTACATTTCATTCCCCCTTTTGTTGCACAGACAGTTTAGTGGGACACACTCCCATATCCTATTCCCTTTCCTTCGTTATTCACAGCAGAACCTTTCACTTACCGTTTCTAATAGCACCATGTAGCGCTGTCGTTTCAGGAAATGCCTGGCTGTATTCACTGCTAAATCAAGCAGGAGTCGTGCTGGCAATTCAAGGAACACCTCATCAGAGGAAAAAAAGCAATTGCTGCTGAGCTATTGTTTTCCATTTCATTTCACACACTCAAAAGAGCTCTGGTGACCACCCAGTGGGTGCCCTGAAATACAGATTCCAAGACACCTTCCTGAGCTAGAAAGGCAAACCGGATTTACTGCTCACCCTCTATTGTTACTCAGTCTCTCTTTTCCTGTTAGTTCTTTATTTTCTATTTTTGTACTTCACCCTGTCATTTTCAGTCTTTTTCAGGTCCCCTTCTCAGTGTTGCATGCAACAGTTGGAAAGCTTCCCTTTGACAGAGCGTGCTATGCTCAGAGTGTGCTGAGGGGATATTCTACAACAGGAGCCAGCAAGACTGAGTCAGAATTCAGTAGCTTTAGCAAGGAAAAAGTCTCATATAGAGGATATGTTCATTAAGTTATTGTTCTAACTACTCCGACCTTAACACTGATAGCCGCTAATCTACTTACATGGCTACATTGCAAGCGGAACCAGCTGAAACAACAATACTCTTCCCCTTCTTCATGTTCATGAAGCAGCACACGCTGGATTTGCAAAGCAGGTAACCATATACCAATACCCATGCATGAGCAAATGCTGTTTTTGTGGGTGTGAACAAACTACAGCCAAATAACAGGATAAAGAAACCTAAACACTTGAGGGACATTCAGACCCTGGAAGGGTGGGAGGCAGTTTAGCTTAACGTTAGAGACTGATAACGCGTAGGTAAAAAAATCTCACAGGGAGAGAGAACAGGCAGACAGAAGAAAACTACAGAGTGGTTTGGCTTTTCTCTTCCTCAGACTGTTTTAGCTGGACAGTATTTCCCTCCCTAGAACAGACATATCTGGGAAATTCCACCAGTGCTTTACAATATGTGCATACAGGTCTTTAAATGACTGTGCTTAATTTTTCAAAATGTAACTTTTACACAGTCCAGAAATGGTGCTGTTCTGATAGCATACACTCACAGAGTACCATTAACCCTGAACAGTAATGGATTTTACTGACAACATGTATAAATAAAGAACCACCTACTGGATTGTATTTTTATAAGAACGAAATCTTTTCAGCCATGAAGATTTTGGCAAGTGAGAAAGTAAAGCTAGAAATGACGGATACTGCCTTTAAAGTGTTAAACTTCCTAAGCAAATACCACTGTTAGTATTAAGTGCTGAACTGGTCTAGTACTAGATAGTTACTAATCCTCAATTGTAAATAAAATTAAACACGGATATTGATGTAACCTGGTAAAGCAATGACCATCTAATTGAGGCAGTCAAACACGAGCAGTGTAAACGCACTAAACAACCTCCGGATCTGCTTAGGAGGCAATTGTTCTGAGACAGCAGAGAATGGCACATACCAAATTGCACGCCGTAAAACACCACAGTTCTCACCTAAAGTGTCGAGTTGCAGAATTGTATTACTGCTCAAGTTCTGCAACTGTTAAGGTCGAGATCTTGTTTCCGTTAATTTATGAATTTTTCTAAGTGCTCTAAGATTTGCAGGACACTGTGAATAGCCTGGAGAGCAGGCTTGCATTGTGAGACTCCAGGACAACAGTTTTTCAAATTTGAGATCTTGTAAACAAAACCTCTCAAGATGTAGTCTGCCCCGCAAAGAGTGACTAGCTGGAAGTAGCCAAATGCTCTTTTGAGTTTCTTCAAACTGGATAGTTACCACTGGAACATCTATAACGTAACAAGGCCACTTCCAGTTATAACAGACTTTCCAGAAGGAAACATGGCAGCCTCAGGTAAAAAATTATATTGCTCATTTTTTTTAAAGACAATTGTCACTCCGTACAACAGGGCAGTTTTGGTCAGCGCATATGTCTGAGGAGAGGAACATGGCAGGGGTCCAAGAAGGTCATCTTAGACCTAGAGCATGTTCAACCCCAGTGCATACTGCTGTTCACAAAATCTGTTTTGTGGGCAATAAACCACAGGTCCTTGCAAAGATTAAGAATTCTACACTTTTAAAAAGAAGATTCTTCACCATCTCTTTAGACCTTTATCCTGCAAGCTACCCTAGATCCAGTCTGTGACCTCTTCGCAGGTGATGTATTTCTGATAACAGCAGGTACAAAATATCAGTATCGTAAAAGCATCAATGGTTTCTCACCATCATCCTTTGAAGCGAAATAACTGAAAATGTCCATAAAGTAGGAAAACATTATGAGATAAATTGCTACCTGCTAATATTAAAAATACTCAGTTCTGCTTAGACCTACTTATGCAGTGTTTTAAAAATACAGACCAGGTGTCTTAGAGAAATGACTAGAGCAAGATTTTTATTTCTTTGAATGTAAAGTCCTGTTTATTCCCCACTCTCTTGAAATGCTTTATTTTAACAACCTCACTCACCTAAAAGGAGATTTTCCTAAGCCACAGAAGGTAGTCATCCTTCTCTCTCCACCTCCATTTATTCTAGTCTGTATCAATTTGAAAAAGAACTTATTTGGACCCAAAAGTAATTTTTCCTTCCATTTCTGCAACGCTATGTATAACATAATGTACAAATATTTAGGAGCACAATACCCCTAAAATGAGGTACAGCTTCAAATATTCAGGAAGATTGCTAACAGCAAACAGTTGCCATATGACAGCATAAGAACCTGACATGCTATTATACAGTCCTGTTATCTGAGTCCCGAATTACTGCATTGACCGCCATAGTGTTTAAAGAAAACACCAGTTTACATGCCCACTCCTTACAGGATAAGATTTTCAGATCTGACAGGAGACAATTTTTAAGGGCATACTTATTTCAGGAGCCCCTTGGTGACTTATTTCAGCAAATAAAAACATACCAAGAGCTGAATGCCCCTGTGAATTCTTTCCAATTCAATGGCAGGTGCCTCCGATTTTCCACTGACATGCTGCAAATGAATGATTAAATGAAAGTAAATTCCACTGAGCTAAACAGTGGAAAAAGACACCAACACCGCAGGGACTGAAAAAACAGACAAGCCGTACCAATGAGAAGAGGTGACTCCAAGTGCTTTGTCCAGTTAAAAAGACAGCACCTCTTTTTGTAAGGGGGCATTACCTTTTTGGAAGGGCCAGGAAGGTATCAGCTCAACTAAAACTGGTTTTGAAAAGAAAACAAAGGACTCTGAATATCACAACACTTATCTAACACAGGTAACCTAGTTAACTAGAATTATCTAGAGAAATCATCTACAGTTCTTAAGTGGCAAAGACTTCAGTGAGGAATGTTGTCCAACTGGGGAATACAAAACCCCCAGATCTCTTAATCAATTAAAGTCAGATCTGGCACTGGAAGGAACTACATTGGGATATGGCGTGTATATACGTTTTACCTTAGTTTAGTTTATGAGGCCTGTCCACAAATTCCTATATGGAATCTCTCTGCATTGACTTTAATTCTGATTTAAGGATGTATTTTGAGCCTTCAGCTCATTGAGAATAGCATGCAGCAGTGACTCTGCTTAAATGCTTGTGATATCAAATTACTTGACAACTCTTTATCTTCATCCCTCATTATTGAGATCTTAATATATTGCCAAGATATACGATTCAGTAACAGGTAGCAAGTTGAAGAGGCAAGTGCCAAGACTGCTATTCAGCAGACCCAACTGCATTGAGGGGGAAGAAGAAATAAAAATTACTCTGTCACACAACACCAGTGACTGGGAAACCGGCATTCTCTGCTCTCTCTCAGACCCAGGGCTGTCATGAAGTTGCATACAATTGAATAAAATATCTCTTGCCTACTTTGAATATGTTTGACTTTCGTCTTGCTTCTCTAATTCTGCCACCTTCTGAATGACAAAAATAAAAACTCAAAGGCTTGAAAAGAATGGGAGTCCAGTCTGAAATAAAAGCTCAAATAATTTTTTTTCCCTAGTGAATGTTTTGTAATATTTCCTGCTAAGAAAGTGTTTATAACCCAAATGCTTGTGCATAAAGGTGGCACTGTACTTACAGCTCCACCCTGGGCAGCATTTTTTCCTTAGTCCTTGAATCTGATCCAAAGGGAACTTTCAGTACCACCTTGAAGCCAACAATGGTACACAAGAGCCAAGAGGGACTTCAATTTTTCCATTTGAAGAAACAAACACTTCACTGCTTTCTTCCCCTCTGACAAGCCAGGCTTACTCACAACTTTCAGAGGAATGTTTTCAAGAATATTCCTTCTCTGAGGGAATCAAAACCATTGTAACTGACAGATGTACATATAAAAATCAGTGATCAAATGGTCATCTTGTTTACTGTCCTGAGAACAGCCCTGAGGGTTTTATGTTTTGTTTCTTCCTCAGCTATTACTATTATTATTACCACCACTACTATTGATTACTCCACTTCCCTTTTTATAAATACTGTTTTGTATTTCTCCCATCTTTGCAAGTTTGCATACCCTGAGTAGCCAATTCAACTCAACAAAGCCATCTTGAAAGAACTCTACAAAAGAGACCAATTTTAATAGTTCCCTTTTCCAGACCTTAAAACTAGGGTACTCCAGACTAGTGATTAGTGATCTCTCCTAGAAAGTAGTACATTTTATTTCTCTTTTTTTTATGGACAACTGAGGACTGGAAATGTTGTCCTGAAAATGGGAGCAGAAAAAGTGAAACCAAAACATGAAAGACATTCTGAAACATCCCAGAATTAGTTCTCCCTTTGTAGTCTAAGACATTGAGATCACAGACTCTAAATAGGACAATTCTAAGGTGCTTCTCCCCCTCCCCCCCACTTAATTACTACTTTCTATAGGAAACCTCATGACTGTAGAAGGAAGAAATACATACCTTTGTAATAGCATTTTTGATTGGAAAATTTCAGAAAACAAGGAAGATTAAACCTCACCGTATTTTACTATCTTTTGCTTCCAAAACAAATGACAGAATGCAATGTACAAACTCAAGCTTTCCAGCATTTATGTTACGCTTCCCAGGACTTCTCTACCTACAGTTCTGGTCCTGTCGAATCCCACTTGCCAGGAAGGCAGCTGCCTACACTCTCTCTAGCGTACATTGGAATTTACTAACCAAATGACAGCTCTCCCACAAGCCATTCAGAATTTGACGACTGCAGTGTCTCTCCCAGACCCTGTCAGGTTTAAAAGTGGTGATTGCTATCTACTAACATAAGCTCAAATTGATGATAGAGCAGATAGATAAAAACATCAGACTCTGAAATATCTCTGATTTACCGCTTCTGCCGTAAAAGCGGTAGGCTCTAAGATAGTAGTCAGGGTGAACAGTGGGAAGAAATAGCAGATACTGTAGCTAAATTTGATATGGTTCATGAACTAGAGCCCACAGTGTTGTAGTATCAACTATATTTTCATCTAAGTACCAAAGCATAGAAGACAGTCTGAGGACAGGCATACATAGTCCTCTAGATCAAGGCAAAACCCACTAATATCTCCAAATATTCAACCCAGGAATATTTTCTGTCCTTTATATAACAAGTTTTACAAGAGCAAATAAAAATAATGAATATTTGCAAAAGAATCTGCTTAGAAATCATTGTAGAGGTTTTTACTTCCATTAACAAGAACAAAGAAAATATAAACAATAATTTTCCCAAAAAATTTTAGTTCTGAACTTGCAAACAGGGTTTATTCATTTTTATTTTACCATTAAGCTCTTTCACTGTTTTTTGCCATCTTCTATCACCAGATGACCAGAATTTACTCTTTCCATTCACTTACGCATCATTCAATGATGGAGGGTCTGGATTTTTTTTTTCCTCATATTTTTCCTTACTACCAGCTTTTTAGTGCAGCAGACTATTTGTGCTTTTGCTTTGACTTGAAAAAATAACAACTAGCAGACATTGATGAGTGTCAAGTGATGCATATGGCAAAAAAACGATGATAATTTGGACCATTAACAGTCATGACTGAGATATTGGTGTTACACCAGCTAGATTGATTAAATCACCAGATCGGTGCACAGTAGCTGTCACAAGGGCAAAGTGTGTGTTAAGAGTTATTAAACAGAGGGACAGAGAACAGTCAACACTATTATACTGTTACGTAGGCTTGTGCACCCACCCCTCGAATACTGTGTGCAGTTTTTGTTCTCTCCTGTCTGAAAATGATTTAGAGAAGGGCAACAACAATAATCAAGATACAGAACAGCTCCTGTAAAAGGAAAAATTAGGCTGCTATTCTTCAGACTGGCAAGAGATGACTGCAGGGAATATAAAAAAGGTTTACAAAACTATGAGCACATAGAAGGGTAGGGACTACAGAGCATCAAATAAGCTAGCAATTGGCAAGTTGAAAAAAATACTAAAAAGTTGTAGTTTTTCATACAACATCTAGCTAGGTTGCAGATCTACTCACTACAGAATATTGCACAGGCTAGAATTTCACAAGGATTCAGGAGGAAGTTATCCACGTTCACAGATAACTACTAACAGTTACCAAGTACACAGAAATCACACCTGGTTCAGGATGTCCTTGAGTATGAGGACTGGGAGAGTACTTGTGTTTGTACGTGGAAGGAAGCATCATATGCAACTGCTTTGTTTCTATACTCTTCCCTAGCACCTGCTTTTGACATTATAGAGGCCAAAATACTGCTTAAATGGCCTACTGGTCTCCCCTCATGGCTATTATATGTTTAAATTGGTATAGACCCAGTACATACAAGACAGTTGTAATAATTTTTCATTTTCATTTTTTCCTTAGGAGAAGCAGTAAAGGAATTAAGAATTAATTCTTACCCACTATGCAACCTTGATGTTGATTAAGTACAAGTCTATTAGGTCACTGCAATTCTTCTGGGGAAAGGGATTCACTTTAATTCCAATCAAATGAGGTCCTTACTGTGCAATTTCAATTATGCCTAAATTTATGACCCCAGAAAGAAAATAGCCATGAATCACTGTGCAGGAATGGTATAGTTTAGTCAGCTTGTTCAGCTACTTCAGTACTTTGGTATTTAAGGATTTTTCATTATTTTATTTTCTTAAAAAACTAAAACATTTTAAAGGATTTGTTTCATACTTTTACTGTTCTCTACAGTAAAACAGATTAGCAGCAGCAGAAATAATTTAAAGAGCTGATTTATGACGGTACCATTACAGCAAGCAAACACAGTGGAGGAAAAAGAGTTACTGCAGCTCAAATATAATCCTTAGGGAATGTTTCTATTTGTATTCAGACATGGCTAGGTGGAATGTCACCATACATCTAAGAGGGTAAGCCGATTTCTTAGTGCTCTAGCTATTTATTTTAAAATGACTCATTAGAGCCATGTTTTCTGTTTGGGCAAATAAATCAAAAGCGTAATAATCTCTTCAAGAAGAGATGTCAAGAGTTCTTGGCACAGAGTCTCCATCCAACACTTAACTGTAAGATGCGACCATTTTAACTAACCTACACAACAGAGTTTCAATGAGCCATTCAAACCACCAATTTACTGCTGCTGAACTGAGATACTTTTATATCTACACACTGGGGACTCCAAAGTTTTGGATCTTCCTGTATGATGATTCTCCAAGTAATATTAACATATTCATCTACAAACTTGATAGCATAGAATAAACTATGTAAGGAGCATCTGATATTATTTTACATATTGTAAAATGTTGACATGCAAAAGTTTTAGCTACTGGTAGAGACTTCTTCAGGTTTCCACACAGATTTAATAACTTTCTTTTGACACAGTATTCAGCATTCCTGACTGATTTGGGGCCACATTTGGATGGCCCTGGCATCAGTTCAACAGCTGATCAATTCTACGACTTGCAAAAGCATTCTTGGCACGTCTAGTAGATCTCGGGAAAACTAGAACCTTAAAAAACACCAAAAACCAATAGAGGAGGGACAAGGGAAGGTTATTCTCCATCTAGTAGATCCACAGCTTCAAGCTTACACATCCGTTTGGAGGGCAAAGAACCTGCCAGTAAAGCAATTACCATGCCAGCATAAAAACTAGCTTCCATTCTCCACAACTCAGTACAATGGAGCTATTCCTCGAACACTGTGTTCAGTTTTGGGTCCCTCACTACAAGAAAGATGTTGCATTGCTGGAGCATGTCCATAGGAGAGCAACCAAGCTGGTGAGGGGTCTGGAACACAAGTCATACGAGGAGCAGCTGAGGGAACTGGGGTTGTTTAGTCTGGAGAAGAGGAAGCTGAGGGGAGACCTGATCGCCCTCTACAACTGCCTGAAAGGAGGCTGTAGTGAGGTGGGGGTCGGCCTCTTCTCCCTGGTAACAGATGATAGGACGAGGGGGAATGGTTTGAAGCTGCGCCAGGGCAGGTTTAAGCTAGACATTAGGAAAAACTTCTTCACCGAAAGGGTTGTCAGGCTCTGGAATGGGCTGCCCAGGGAGGTGGTAGAGTCCCCATCCCTCCAGGGATGGGGACACTACCACCTCCCTGGGCGTATTTAAAAGAAGGATAGATGAGGTACTTAGGGACATGGTTTAGTGGTGGGATGTCAGGGTTAGGTTAAAGGTTGGACTCTATGATCTCAAAGGTCTTTTCCAACCAAAGTGATTCTATGATTCTAAAGGGTACACGTGCCTGAAAATTTGTCCATTTTTCAAGACATGACAGTCACCTACTAAAATAAACACACAAACACTCCCCCCCAACTTCCTTCTTCATTGCAAGGCAAGATCTGTATTTATCACAACAGCAGGAAAAAGCAGTAGCAGTAGAATCCAAACATACCCTGAAAAGGGAATGGAGTAAATATATAAAGTTCCAGGAGAGGGACAAGGGATACAACAGCAGTAAGAGAGTTGATGAGGTAAGATGAAGGGGTTCACACAGAGCTTCTAATGAGAGGGTGGAGAAAAGAAAACCAAAACCCCAAACAAGAAAATAAAGGGAATAGTTTGCTAAGGTACCCATCAAAACTATTCAATGCATTGAAAACAGCACTAAGTGTAACTAAAGACAAATATAGTAATTAAACTGAGATGTTACATGCCGATGCTTTGTGATGCCGTCCTCACAACATTTTTTTTCCCGTCTAAAGGTTTTGTACAAGGAGAAAATGGGGAATTTAGTTGTTTGTTTAGGATTTTCTGACAGATGGCCACTGACTCATGAGTCAGAGATCTGGGATGTGCAAGACCTTTTATGCATTTACTGAGCAAGCAGACTGTGCAAGTAAAAATTCAATTTTACCCAGTATTATTCATTCCATATACAATGAAGGTGGTCTCACACACTGAAAGCACATTGTATTTACTGCTACACATACCCATGTTTTTCTCTGTTAGTTACATCTAGAAGCACAAAAGCCCTAAATATATGATAAGACTGAACTAAAGTTACAGTCATTTAGTGCTGTGGAAATGGCACTGAATCTTTTGTAACAGATGAGTTTAAGATAAATTTAGGAAATTCACTTGACTCAGCAGCTTGCAACTGAAAAATAAGGTGAAAATATTTAGAAGTGCACTTAAGTTTCACATAGACTCCTAGCATTGTAATCATGGCTTGTCACTGGTACCAGCATTCAAAAAAACCAACATAAGCTTGCATGTTTCCATTTCCAGACTTAAAGCACACTAATCTACTTCAGAAATTTAATAAAATTACTGTATGTTGTGTATAGGCCAAACTCAAAGTATGCTGGTAAGGGGGAGATATTATTTATTGCCAATACTACCTAGTTAACATGCAAAACCAAAAGGTGGCATTACGTTTTATCTTACAAAGCACAACTTTCTGGCCTCTGCAGCTTGGCACAGGAATTTTACTCAGATAAGATTAAAATATTGGGGGAAAAAAAAACCCAAACCAAACCCAAACTTTTGTTTGAATAAAAATATATAGTTTAATTAGCTTTCTGTTTGCTACATTTAAATCACATTTAATATTAAATTAACCTGTATTAAAAATCTGTACAAAGTATGATGTAATGATACATAACCTTTACATATTAATTATAATACATGAAAACTTTAAAGTCACACAGAATTCAAGAAAACATTGCAAGAAGAAAAAGAATCCCAAAGATACACATATACATACCCACCCAATGCACAGCAGGGTAAGTCTAACAAGCAATACCATTTCATCTGACCAAAGTGAGACGAAATCTCTGTTATGGAAAAGGATTGAGCTAGTCTGTCAATATTTATAACATTACAGTCTACACACAGTTACCATAGTACATTAGACTCTTCCCAGAAAAGTTGTTCCCCAAACCAAGTATCACAATTCATGGCTAAAAAGGCTTTATCACCACCAGAATTCCCCAGATTTTCAATTCAGTATTTGGCAGTTACTCCGTACTTGGATTTTAAAAGCCCTAAAATCTTAAAACTTGTATCACAGAACAGTTATTTCAATTAAAGCACAAGATCTCAACCTGATACTACTAAAAAACAGTTTCAGCATTCTAGAAATTCAAGGAGAGTTTCAAAAATTTCTTAAAACCCCCCCCCCCCCCAAACAAACAAGAAGCATTCAAGACAATTTTAAAAGAACATTTGAATGGTAATATAAATATGCAACTTCTTCAAAATCTATTTTGTAGTTATCAGCCAACAACTAAACATCACGGGAGCATGTCTACTAATAAAAGCAGGTTTGAGAAACAGAAGTCCAATTTGCAAATATTCCTAGTTGACACCTTTTGCCATTATGAGTATGGGATCTTCAGAAAGAAGCAGTATTCAGTATCTGTGTGCTAAGATTAAAAACCTTTCGACCTCCGAAGAGGCATAAAAACAACAGTCCAGGCCTGTACCAGTACATTTAAGATAAAGCAAGATGAAACATCACAACTGCAGCACCATGGACTTTGGAACATCCAAAATAATTTCAGAGCATCTGATCCTCAGCTTCGAGCACAAGCATCCAAAAAGCACCACTGCGTAACAAGCACAGAAGACAAACTGAAACGATCTGTAGTCAGAGTGTATAAAAAGAAACAGACAGATGTAGAAATCTTGGAAGCCGTGCGTAACTACGCTGTCTAACGAACAACAATTGCAGCTATTGACCCACTTTTTCAAACTTCTGAGTGAACAGAAGAAAAAAAAAATTGTAGCTTTGATACCCACTGAAAAAAGGTAAGTCATATTGTCATTTGGCTAGGACTATTGACATTCACAGGCTGTCGTTAAATTCTTCAACTTACTGCTTTGCTTTCGTATACATATACACTGTGAAATGATCTTGTGAGATTACTTCACATGTTAATACTAGGGACCGAATCTTTACCTAGGCATGAAAAAAACCATGAGGTACTTACAGACTTTCAAACTGTCTGAACAGATTTTACAAAACAGTTTAGAGTTTGGCTGCTTCTCTGGGAGAAGGCAAGCTATCCCCACCTATCGCTGCAGAATAAATGTACACACAAGCCAATAAAAATAGTTCATCATTGAAAAGCAGTGAATATTTGAAGACTGTTGCAACAGACCGTTGATCTATAGACCAGATCTACAGTAAAATCCGTCTTGCCCTAAGTAAGCTTTAAAGCAGACTTTGGACTAGTGTGAAGCTAACAGTCACAACTGCAAATGAAGTCTTATCCCCATCTTTATTCCAGGTAAAAACTACACACTAACATAGGCTACAACCTTAACACTGTGAAAGAAAAATGCAAATTCTACATTAATGTCAAAGCCAAGAATGACACTGCTGTGGCCAAGATTCCATCCTGAGCTCAAACAAGTCATCATACTTGAAAGAAAAAGTCAGTAACAGACTACCAACTACAATTAACTGTCATCTCTATTTCTGTTGCAATGCGAACAGCTGCTCCTTTTCCAGCTTAAGTTAAAAAGCCACAAAAAGTTAAGAACAACTTAAGAGGAGCCTATGGATGATGAAACTTAAATAAATGTCTTAAGGAGAGAAAAAAAAAATATATTCTGCTTGTACATTGTCTGCCTCCTCCCAAAAGGAAAAACAATTGTCTTTGTAAGGAACTCTTATCTTCAATTTGTATTTTCAACTAGAAGTTGTCGCATTTTTCTCAGAACATTCTACAGATAATATATGAATGTAATTTGGTTACTAACTTTATATGTAATTAATTTTTGAATTAATCCTCCTTACACTGTCTTACCTTTAGGACAAGAGAGAAATGAGTGCATCCAGAAATTTGCTCCGATCTTCTGTTTTCAATTCAATTACTAAAATATTAAATATTTTATTACAAGATGCAAATAACTGAAAGCTATACCAGATGTCACACTTGAAGAATATTAATTCCAAGTATACTTATTTATATTCTCAATCAACTTTAAGGAGGAAAAAGAGAAACTATCTATTTTGACAAAACGCAAAGCACATTGTTTATTTTGCTCTTAGAATTCAGCAAACTCCGATTTCTAGGTGCTCACTACATGATATAGCTGCACTTTTAAAATCTATGAGTATTTCTTTGTATGTTCAACACACATGCATAACTATGTATTGTTACAAACTGCCTCTTTTGTAAGAGCATACAAAGATAGGCAAATCTTGTTGCATAACTCTCTCATTTTTCAAACAGACAATAAAGAATGCATCTCGTAACATCAATACTGTACCTGCTTTGGCTGCTAAATATAAAAATCCTCACAGAAAACCGCACAGATTTTAAACTGAAGTGTACATATGAAAATCATTACTCCATGCAAAATGCGGATCATCTCAAATAGATACGCAAGCCCCTGCTTAGTAGTTTATAATTTCTGCACAAGATAGCACTTAGAAAAAGAATAACAAATAACGTAGTTTGTGTTTATACTAGGCTCAGGAATAGTGTATCGCATAAACACCCTTGACCTTTGCATCTAAGACATACACAAGTGAGTATATTGTCTACAGTCATTCTGCTTTATGGCAGCTGTGTAAATACTGACCCCTAAAGGACTATTCGGTGAATGAAATAAGTGACAGCATTACTCACTTGACATGTCAAAATGGTTGTGTAAAGTCCTGGAATTGGTGCTGTCTGCAGCTTTCTCAAATGCTCTTCCAAAAAAGCTAGAAGATGAACAGAAATACATATAAGCATTACAGAAAAGGATATTTTTACTAAGGTAGAAGTATGGAACTTACTCCTTGCTGAGAGTTGAAAATGTCTTCCAGGTGTTTTTCACGTGCCTTGTATTCAACATACACCTCACTTATTCAAGTGTAAAAATTTAAACATTGCAGGCTTTAAGAAATGAAGTCATGGGTCATATAGTGAACTATTTCCCTCTTTTAAGATAAAGAAATAGTTAAGAGGGAGGGGGAAAAAAGCTTGCAAGGAAGCTGGGGAACATCTGTATCCTCTCTAAGTATCTCATGCATACCACATGCAAAAAACGTGCTTTTAAGAAGGATACAATTCAAGTCAACATATTCAGTGTTAAATAGGTACAGGAAAGATACATTTGCTTCAAAGACAGGGAATGTCTATAGATAACCTTTAGTAAGAACTTCTAAACAATATGCTTACTTCTTTTTGTCAGAGCTTTCTGTCTCCGGAGGAATCCCCACCATGATCACAGTTCCCTGTTCAACATCCATTGGTGCAGCCATTATCAGTGGCAGCAATTTACAACGCTTGTTTTTTGTCTGGAAGTCAGAAACCCTCTTTGTTAGACAGAACTCAGGAAACAATTTAGTTTCAACTTGCCATGTGAGCTAGTATTACAAACATTCATCTAAGGATACAGCTATAATGCAGCTCAATAGAAGGTGGTTTCTTTACCTAATCTCTTAATCCCCTTCTTTTTTTACAGTAAAAGTCACTTTAAGGACCAATAGAAATTTCAGTTCTCTGATTTTGCATTTCATTTTAAAAACAGAAATTATATAGACAGACACGATACGATCTACAGTAAAGAAAAAAGCTCTTTAAAAAAATACAACAAAAGAACTGCAGTATGAGTATCGAAAAACTTGGACTAGGCTTGGTTTTTTGCAATAATAATTTTACATTAAAATACAACAGATAAAGCTCTGACAAATGCAGTCTTCACTAGAAATTATTCTCCCTTGTCATACTGGTTTACAGCAGTAAGCTGTAAGTTTAAGAAATTTTGTAATTTAATTCAATTCAGAAATAATTATGAATATTTTAATGTTTTTAGAAACTTAAGTAAATGAAATAGAAGTTTGTTTCAAGTGTTCTGTTCTTAAGGTAAATGTTTTGCAGTGAGTTTTAAAAAATGCTGTCCTGCTCCTAGTGGCAGACTAGTTATTCACCATGTCTAACTCAAAATGAGGACACGCAGATGCAACCTGACAAGGATGGACCACAATAAATTTAATTTACAAATTAATAAATGCTCATTGTGAAGACAGTTCTCAGTCTTAAAACCTCATTCTAATCTGAATTGTGTAACTAATAGCTCAAAAAATAAATGCAATTTAATTTCAGTTACGGTAGTTGTAAAGATCAGAGGATTTTATTTAAACAGACAGAAATTTTTCGGTAACAATCACCATTCCTGCAATATTGCTTTTTTTTTTTTGTGTCAGGTTAACTTTTCAAAGTACATACTTAGTGATATGGTCCCTGAAAGATTTTAGATTGTAAGTATCTTAGTAATGAAAACTCTTTCTAATGTTATGAAGTCTCCCAGGCAGATATCTTTCCTAGAGCAGCATTCATAGACGTGCTAAAATTATCCAACCAATTAGCAGAAAAACATTATTAAGATTTTCATGTGTTTGTAATAATCAACTGCAAGTATCCAACAGAACAATAACTACTACACAGGCCAGAAGTTAGTCAAAAGCTTTTGATTTACTTACAGAGCAAACAAATGATTTCAGCAAGTATTTACTAAGCAGGCACAAAGACACTGGTTTTGAAAACAGTTTCACATCTGGTGTGCCCTAGGAAAAGAAGAATTATTTGAATTACAATCCCAGATGATTCTTCCACTTATTTAATGTCAATATCTACTGACAAGTCTAAAAGTTTTGTGTGGCTCAGAGAACACTAACAAGAACCATAACAATACAGGAGTTCGATCTCACCCACTTGACTTTGATATGAAGCCCTCCCTGCTTTGAGAGGACTGATTCTTCCTTCGGGAAGTTCAGAGTAGGTGTCAATATTGACCCATCAGAGGACAGCACAGTGCAGATAAATAGGTTCTTTCTGACAGAGTCATTCTTACTGAGTCAAGCAGTTAGGAAAACAGTGTTATTCAACTACGAGACAGCCAAATATGACAGTCAAACGAGACAGCCAAAAACTAGAATTCTGACCTCCATTAGAGAGCAATAGAGAAAAGGCCCCTGAGAAATGACAAGGTTGGTGCAAATACAGCTGGCTACTGTCTGCTGAATGGCACGTAACTGCTTTTTAGCTAGGTCCAGTCCTTGGTGCAGCTTGTCCAGGTTACCCCTGCAACAGAAAAAATAAAAACGAACACTTTCATATAAAAATAAAGCTTTTCACACAAAAGTGAGACCTCTCTAAACACTATTCACAGGGATATTTTGATTTTTCTTCAATGTCTTATGAAGCATTAGATATGTAACCCATGTTCCCTAAATAAAATTGTAAAAGAATGAAGAGAAGTATTTTCAGTACCTGGAGAGACTGTCCAAAGCTTTAATAAAATTAGTTGTTTCAGGCCCCTCTTTCTCTATATTCTCCATGAGAGAAGCTGTTGCATAAACTATATCACTTGCTGAGAACTTGTTCTTAAAGCCAAAGTGAATGCTAAAGGTCTGAACTCTTAAATCCTTCATTCTGCAAAACGAGATAAAACCAGTAAAGATTATTAACATTATCAGCATCATTATCAACATTGACTGGCCATCTCCTCAGTATGTTGATGTTAAGAACATGAAGACAAATCATACCCTAACATTTGCAACAAGCCTAGTAATACTTTGCGAATCTAAACCTCATATTTTTTAAAACAAGATATTACACCTTCTTCATACAAAAAAAAATGAATGTAATTGAAAAGTATTTTCAGATAAATCATTTGTATTTGAAACAATTTACCCAAACTTGTTGGCAGATTCTTCAATCATTTCCCGAAGATTTTCTTTCAAAGATATGTCCATGGAATTAAACTTCTGTTTCACTTGCTTCAAAGGCAAACTAAGAACAGATGGAAAAAATACATTGATAGGTATGCCAGAAGAAACAAATTTTGTACCTTCCTTTCATAAGGCTTTTTAAATATTAGATAATTTAGCAAGTTAAGTTTGACTAAGCTTGTTTGCATTCTTTTTTCTTTAGTCACCGAAGAGCAGCTGTGAGAAAGCATGTTACTTACTAATCTGCCATTCCATAAAGGCATACAGCTGACATATTCCTTGTACACCAAGACACAAGTTGCATAACTCAACTCAAAGGACTGCAACCTACTCAGAGCCCCACAATTTTATTTAAAAACTAACTAGTTGAGTACTCGCAAGCTATATTATTGATATCTTTCTATAATTCATTGAAAAAATTATCCTTTAATCAAGACTCGGATTTTTATAACTCACCCCATGTCAGCCAAAAACTCCTGGAGCCTCTTGTGCCCTTGTACAGACCAAAGCTTAAGGCTAGCAGAGGTATATGAAGTGTTACAGAGGCTTTCATATAGAGACCAGTGCTGATAAAGTGCCAGGCGCAGACTGAACAGGAGTTATGGAAAATAATTACAGACACATGTATCATTTGAAGTTACAAATAGTAACAAAACTCCACAAATGGTAGGTAAGTCTTCAGTTGTCCTTACATATTCCATCTCTGTACTACAGTTAGAAGCTGCAGGTGCATGTAGCACAAAACGAGCAACATTGACTTGTAACTAATTCTGAAAGGTTAAGCAGAACGGAAGCTACATGAGCTGTTGAGAGAGGGATTCATGTTCAACAAAACATTCGAATTTCCATTTCTTTGAATTCTGTTTTCAGCAGCAGAGATGGTGCTGAGATTTTTTTTTTCCTCTAGATAAAAACTCAACTGAGGTTCAACAAGTTGGTAGAGTTAATTTTCCCCGATCTTATGCAAGGATACTCGTATTCAAACGCGATTCTCATGCAGTCGATTGACAGAGAATTTTCCTCATCCTCGTTGCGGTGGTTATGGCGAGACACGTGACGCTGTAGGATTCCAATATCAGTCACATACTTCATTCTTAAACAAAACCAAATTTGTTACTTCACTTTCTTCCTGTGTATTTTTGTACTTGATTATGAGAACACAAAAATGATTCCTAAAGATTACACATTGGCCAGACAGCAGCATGAAAACTTTAGATACATCTTAAAAAAAAAACAAACCAAACAAGCCATCTTGTTAAGTAAAGTCCTTTCAATATTCAGCCATACACTCAGGCAATTAAAACTAAAATAAAACCAGAGAGTCAGATAGACTGACACTATGAAACTATGAAATTAGTTACTACATTTATCTCCTTAACAACATCAGTGTATTAGTAAGAGAACACCAGAATTAAAGTCTACAGATGTACTACTAGAATTCTGATGGTATCTAGTAGGAAGTAAGGGGGGAAAAAAAAAAAAAAAGAGAAAGTCTGAAACTTGTTAACTGGAAAGGAAGCTGGAGGATACAGAACATAATTTTTTTTCCTTTAATCAAACTGTATCAAGGTCATATTTACATAAAATACTATTAAACACCATTTTTTCTCGGATCAGAAGTGACTGTTTTATAATTTTGTGAAAATTAAAGGTAGTTTAAAAATTCTAAATAGTAGAAAAGGAAAGTACATTTTTTTTCTGATGTATATTGCCATTTTTGGAAGGCATCAGATCACATTCAGTCATTAAGATATTTAATGTCACTGTTTATTAATTTTCTTGTATTTTATTAATTCCCATATGTTTCCTGATCTCTACTAATTGCTATTAGTTACTCCTAAAAAAAAAACCAAAATATAGATAGATAAATAAATAAATAAAGACAATAAGGATAAATTTTAAAAAAAAAATATCTTTCTTACTGAGTGATTTTGTCTTGGACCCATTGATCTGTTAGGCCAACAATAGCCCACCTAAAATTGGGAGGAAAAAAGAAAAGGAAAAAAAAAAGTTAAACCAAAAAATATTCCAGTACAGTATATCATATTTAACCCTCTCAGTATGTAACAGAACAAGTCAGAAACACTACTTACCAACTGTACATAGAAGTTAATAACAAAGCTATATACTATTATTCCCTTTTTAGCAGACATACACATATAGTACCATCCTCCCTTTTTCCACACAAAATATATTGGTTGCTTGTAATTAATTTACACAGATATGTCCTCCAATTCCAGACATATATCCACTCATGAAATAAAAGGGAACCTCATACTGAAATCAAATAATTTTGGGAAATCTTGCCTCCCTTTACTATGGGATTAAGCTTTGAGCCTCTATGAAAAAATGCTAATGGAAACATACCACAGCATGTCATTCAAGTCTTTAGACATTATCCATGCCAGATCAAACATCACCATGGCAGACTATATGAGGGAAAAAGCAAAAAGAGCGGATAAATGAACACAAACCTCTCACTTCATTAAACAAATAGAACACAGTTAAATTTGTCAAGTACTAGCATGTTACCAAAGCTCTAGAAATCTCACTCGAGTCTGACAATCTGCCAGTGTCTCACTTTCTAAGACACTAAGTAGAAAGAAAAATATTTTATAGAGATCTGCAAACCTGCAGATCTGCATAAAGCAGCACTTAACAAAACATAAAAACGATCAGACAAAAGGCCAAATGACAGAAGGAAGAGTTCAACTTCCTAAATGTTAAGTTTTAAATATCCTGACACTTCGAAAACTTTGAAAGGCAAACAAGCTGCCTACATGCTAAAGTCTTTTTGCGAGAATATTTTGTATGTAGATACTTTTGGCAAGACAAAAAAAAAATTCCACTATCATAATTTTTTTTATACCAGCATTAAAGATATCAAACAACAAAAATGTTAGGAGTTCCGGTTTATCATTTCCCCCCACTGTTAACGTTACATTAGCTACTGTGACTCGGTTGGCTGTTGTCTGCCAGTCTACCAGTATTGTTTCTATGATGTATCTAATTCATCAATGGTAAAATTGGATGTACACGACCAGAAAGCATTAAACTGCAAAGTCAAACTACTTGTACATATATGATATTTCTTATATACAACAAGATATAAAAATAACCAGATATAACAATATTATTATAATGTATAGTATTATTAGACAATTATAACATTGTATTAGATACTTATAGCATTATATATTGTGCAATTACCCCTACATTGGTACCTTGTGTTTTTATGGCAAACAAGAGTTTATACTTACTGAGGTCCCATGGTATTCATATTGCTCATAATCAAAAAGAATCTCTCGTCTAAAAAGGAAAAAAAACCCTCATTTGACTAACTGGTGAACTGATCATTGGATCCAATTACAAATAAAGGTAGGAGTTGTGAAATAATATTTAAATTTCATTAAAGCAATTAAAAAAATTAAACTTGGACTAGAAATTGGTTTTCTGCAAGGCAATTAGATTTTAGTAGCAATGTGGAAACCACACTGAAATGTACTCATAAAGTAAAAAGGAAAAGTTTATTAAATCATTATTCCTCAAGTCCCATTTTCTTATCTGATTTGTTCCTGCTCGTTCCTATTGACAATAGTGGGATTGTAAATGAAGAAAACAGAAGCACAAATTTCACCCTAAGACGGACAAGGTAAGAATACTACAGCTACTTAGAAGTGAAGCAATGCACCTCTTGCTACTCGAATTTATAAATTACTATTTACAACTATGCTCCATATAAAAGCTTTATTTTTGTATACTAAGTATCTCTCTCCATTTTCTGAATAACGTGAGAACTAAAGCATCTTGCAAATCAAGCAGCATAGTATCACGTTTTTGTGTTCTCAACAAGATTTTAATCAAAGAATAAGAGAAAGAAAAAGAGATACAAGCAACATAAAAAAAGTTAAACACACCTGCGTGCCTCCCATTCTCGCCGTTGTCGTCTTTTCATTGTTCTCTCTATTACATCCTGTAAATTAATTTGGATGTTAAAAAGCTAGAAAAAATACTCTAGCTTAGCACCTATCCAGATCCTTTAATGACTAAGTCTTCACTGAAAAGATTTCATTGAAGTCGTCATTAAAAATAAGAATTATACCTATCAATCAACATCTAATGAGAAAAGTATTATTTTAAAATATTTTTCCAAGGAACATACTTTTATAAAGTCATAGCATCTTTCTGTGCTAACATTTATTTAGCTTGTCTTCACAAATAAAAAGTTCCAGTACACAGTATTTTCAACACTAGCAAAATTCCATCCTACAATTTTATAACATAAAAATGACACTGATGAAAAATAAAGACAAGATAATTAATGAAGCTCAGAAAGAGGCACTCGTATATTTAAGCTCCATAAATAGCATCATCAGCCTCAAAACTCAAAGAAATCAAACAAGCCTTTGTGAAACATCTGACAGATTCAAGAATAGCTTTTGTGTATACTATTTCTAGATTTTTCTTCGAATTTCTGATACCTGCTTTTGCTGAATTAGCACCCTCCATAGATTATTAGGAAAAAATTACAAGGTTAATAGAAAAATAATATGAAATATATATTAATCGAAGAATGTTTTTACATTTAATTGTCTCTTAAAATTGCTAGCCTCAAGCCTTTGCTTCCTTGTATGTTATAAATAGAAAGTATGCTAAAAATAACATATGGCAAATTTTATTTTTTGTGTCTACTGTAATATACTTTTGTTAGTTTACTGCTACAAGGACGGACAGAATGTATTGCTAACTTATTTGTGAGCTTCTATCGTCTCAAACAATTATAAAAAAAAAAAAAAATATCTAAATAAGTTGTTTTGCTAGACTGAAAAGCCCAGAGCACATAACTAGAGATACATCTCTTCAGTTCACTGGTTACACAAAGACCGCATTATGCATAATCAAGTTCAAAAGATTTTTTTTTTTAATAAGGAGAAAATATTTCTGTACACTTCAGATAAATAAATATCATGTGTATGTGACACTCTACTGATGTAGTAGATTATTTTTAAATCTTACACATGAATTTGTGATCTAATAGAACATATTTTTTAAACTGAAATGTCATTATGATGATGATGTAAACTATATGTAATAATTTTATTTTCCTTCTTTTCACAACAAAGTAGCAGAAACAGACCTCTTCATAACGTCTACGTTTCTCTGAAGGTTCTGACCCATCACTTTCATTCTCTGAGTCTTCTTCTTCATCCTCTTCATCTCTGAAGATATCATCATAAGCAGGAACATCGAGATCATCATCTTGTTTAACTAACAGTTTTATCTAGCAAGGAAAAAAAATATATTTTTAGTGATTAAAATGCATTTCAAATGACAAAAAAAAAAAGAGTACTCCAGATACTTAGTAAGAAAAAGTAAAAATTCATTTTGGCTGTGATAGATTCCTGGCGTAATAAAAATACTACTTTTTAATACAAACACCATACTTATTTATACAAAATAAGAGTAAAAAACATATTCCTTTGTTACAGCATTACTGAAAGAATTCTCATTTTTTATGCTTGTTAAAGTCACGTTGTCAAATAATTTTTGCTTAATACTCAAATTCTAGGTGTTGCTAGATGCTGAGAGGTTATACATGTTACCTTCTGGAGGATGTTTATCCTCTGATGCATAGCAGTTTTATTCATAGCAACAGGATTAACAGGTGCTTACTGCTGACAACTGTCACACTGCTAACAGTATATATTTTATTACTGAAAAGATTTTTTTCTGATTATGTACATTACTACTGCAAATGTCCATTAATAGTGCTTCCTAACCTACTAGCTAACACTGTAAACAGTTCAGTAAAACACAAGAGAGCACTACACCACCCACCACCACACTGTGCAAAGATCTTTATTATGAAAGAAAAGCATTTACCTGTGTGTCATTGTAAACATTCACTACGTTGATAGGTCTGTGGCTGTCACATACAAAGAAAAAAATGTCTTCTTCAGGCTGCAAGATCTCCAGAAGGTCAACATTGGCACCACAATTAATAAGAACAAAATATTTGAACTGCAAACAAAAGCAAAGAAAAAGAGAATGCTTTTTACTTCAATTAGCAGGAAGCACAGAAGACTGAAAACACCTTTACAAAACCTCCAAAGCACTCATCATTGCCAAAACTTGTATTTACTTTCTGATATTTGATGTCTCTGAGGAGGAAAAAAATTTGTAAGACAAAACACCGAATTTGGGGATGTTGGACATCCAATGCCACCACCTTTTATATCATAACATGTGTGCAAACTTAATTTGCCTCTACCAAAATTATAGTGCATTGGTTTGAGCTGATGTAAAAAACTTGACAAGTTTGTTACTGGTATGTTAAAATTTCACCACTGTTTTGAGGTAACCAATAATAATAATTAGTTTAAGAGTTGACGTTTTAAGTTGGGGAAAGGGAAGAAGTGCATGACTATATAAGAAGAGTTGCAACTTAAACATTTTCCAGTGTTTTTTCACCTGGTCTTTATGCTCAAGAAAGGCAGTTTCAAGCTCTTGCCATCCAGATACTGGGACGAGTGTGTATTGCACATGATCACATTGAAACAAAGCCTGAAATGAAGCAAACAGCTATTAGCAAAATTGAGGGGAAACTACCTCTTCTATAAGGCTGTGCCATGCTATAATTCTATTTCATACAAATCTTTATCTTGAAGACATGCCAAATGACAAGTCTGCATCAAGTCTGGGAGTATGACTTACCAGTTTTCAGTGTCATAACTCATGAAAAAAATAAGCTACAAAAGCAGATTAATCCTTCACCCTTTCCCCAGTTCAAACCTATTAATAGGATCTCAAGACATTTTTTTTTTCTTTTACCATTAGCCTACAGTGATAATGAACAAAGACTTACTTGGAGTATTTTACAAGCACATAATGCATCAACATCTGAAGCAACAAGAAGAAGAACACGCTGCAAAAATAATAGAATAACAGTATGAATATATTAACATAGGCGCCAAATCTAACGTGCTGGTACATGAAATGCACAAATCACTGTGAGACTAGAAAGTAATAAACTTAAGTAGAGATCACCATAAGCATAAAACAGGATTGCTTCTGAATGGACACTGCAAGCAAAATGGACAGATTTGGATCCCTGTAAATATCAATCAAAAACCAAGCCCACATATGCAAAACATGTCAGCTGCTTTGAGGAAACATAATTATTCAGACTCCTATGAACCGCGTAGTTTTGAAGGTTCAAAGCTAGTCTGCCTTACAACTACTTTCATCATGTCATCTAGAACAGTTTTCACTAAAGAAAAGCTGTAGCAAAAATAGGAGCAAGGCAACTCTTGAAATAACCTTGATTTAGACAAAACAATTTATCTAGCTTTTTTCCCAGGTTTTGGGGGTTTTTTTGAGATTTTGCTCACAGTTGGAGAAGTTGAGGGAAATGCTTTCGTTTGCACAATCCATCATTTAGTGTACACACCCACTCTGAACAAAGTTAAGCAAACTATGGATTAAAAATGGAAGTAGCCAACCAGACCTGCTACAAGAAAGAGCGCAAGAGAAACCTCCAAGAAGACGGAGTACAAAATTCAGCGTCTGGGCGAACAGCAGCAAAACGGTTAAAAAGATATAAAGGAAAAAAAAAAACCCAGATCTAGAGATGTCTTCGTTAAACAAAAGATCCGCAAGAATACCCAAAGCACTTGCGAGAAAGGAGGCGAAGTGTAAGTAAAACCTCGTCGCGCCGGCAGCAGCTTCGGCTCGGGTTTCCGACGCCGTAGACACGCTCGGGATTTTTAGAAGCCGGGCTGACCGGCGGGC
>NW_009259800.1:3866860-3867244 GCF_000687185.1 Egretta garzetta
GGCGGCAGTCGGAGACGAACATGGTGGCAACGCGAAAGCGGCGAGGAAGCGGCGGAGAAACGGCGGCAGCTACGGACTGCCCCCACTCAAACTGGGCGCCAAAACAGCACCGCTTCCCATTGGTCTTCTCCGCAGGGCGCGCTGGCCAATGGAAAAGCTGCCGTCCCTCCCTCGCAGAGCGGATTGGGCAAACTGCCCAACCCATTCCGGGTTTTCGCCAATGGGATAGGGAAAAGGGAGGTGCGACACGTGCGGCTGGCCAATCCCAGAAGAAGCTCAGCCGGAAGTACCGTGCTGGCTTCTGTTGCCATGTCTGCCATCTTTGCCGCGGGCGAATTGTTTGCTTTACTGTTTCAGTGATTCGATGAAGAGGCGGAAGGTGCC
>NW_009259800.1:3869108-3876573 GCF_000687185.1 Egretta garzetta
CGGGTGCCGGCGTTTCCTCCCTCCGCGAAGGGCCGCCCGTGCTGGGGTCGGGTGGTCAGCCGAGCCTTGGCTTTGCGCGCAGCCGGGAAGCGCGCTGCTTCCATTTTCTGTCTCCCCACGCAGCGCCTGACGCGCGGGTCTTCCCCAGGCTGCGCGGAAGCCGTGTGGAAAAAGAGGGGCGCCTCAGTTGACAGGCCTCCTAAGCGTGGTTTTAACTAAACTTCGGGAGACTTCAGTACGCTGAGATACCTATTAACGCGCTCTTCTCTTTGTGTGTGTGTTTTTTTTTTTCCTCCCCTAGTTCTCTTTTAATATGTTTGATCACCCCATCCCTCGGGTTTTCCAGAACCGCTTCTCAACCCAATACCGCTGCTTCTCGGTATCCATGCTTGCCGGACCTAATGACAGGTCAGATGTGGAGAAAGGCGGGAAGAGTATGTGCATGTTTTCTTTTGACTAATAACCTGTTGGAAGAGTGTTTGTGTATAATATCAAGAAATACAGCTTTTGGCCAAGACTATAGAAACATTGTCGAACAGCACGGAGACGTACTGTTGGCTTTGTGGCTGGAGCTACAAGAGCACCCTGGGTGGGGCTTTAAGAAGGGAGGAGTAGGGCTTTATCATATGACTGTGTAACTAAAAAACTTACCGAGTACTGGTTTAAGAACATTAGAAGAAGTCGTTTGTCTTTTTTAAAGTCTGTTGTTAAAATCTTCAGCCCATTATGAGCCATGGCAATTTATGATTGAGGACTTTATGCCCCCTCCTTGTTGTACCTCACTTAGCTTGAACAAAGAGAGTAGATCGGCCAGCTTAATTTTCAGACAAATGCTGTGTTGTTTTGAGTTGGCATCGATTCAGGAGCATCTATAAGCCCAAACAAATAAAATTACCTTTAGAAAACGTGTTCTTTAGTACTAGGTATTGTAAAACCTTGTCTTCTAATTTTTTTCTGATTAAATTCTGAAATCTCCATGCTAGCAGATGTGTTTGTCGTGACTGTTTCTACTGAAATTTCTGGCTCAAAAATGAATTTGCAGGAGACTTTAGAATCTCTTCTTTTTTTTTTTAGAAATTTTAGAGAAAGAAATTATAAAATTGTGTTATGTACTCTTTGTACAGTCATACTTTTCCTAATCTCACATCTTATTCATTTCTGCAGTAATTATGCCACCATCGGCTTTGGATCAACTCAGTAAGTGACTGTTTTATTCTGGAATAACAACATTAGAAATATGAGCGAGTGCATAAGCAACTACCACAGTATTTCAGTTATCTATTAAAATCTGACTCAAATAGAGAACAACATGAGACTGATTAGTTCAAAAAATGCATTTTGGGAGTATTTTGTCTGTCAGAATTAATGAGGCCTGTCTGTCTTCAAGTGCAGGCATCTGAAGTGTTGGGCTACCTGAGGCATGAATCAGTATTTATTAACTATTAACAGCATACTGAGTATAATGGTTACAGATGATCTAGTAAATTTTTAATCTTAACATGCCTGTTCTGGATGCTGTTGTCTGGAGCAAAATTTATTTTAAAGATTGAGTGATAGTTAACTTTGAAATGGGGAAAAAGATAACTGAATCCATAGTATAAATGGTCTTTATTGGCCTTTTTAACTAAGAGGTTTTTTGTGTCCCCTTCTGAGTTTTAGCCTCAATAGAATTTCTTTGAGAAATGAGTTTAGTCGGGATTTAATTTTAAAATAGGCAGGGCCTGTTAAAATTCATTAGGTAGGAGCTAACTTTATTAGCACAAGGACATAACAGTAATAGATTCCTCTGCTAATGCCTGCTGCCTGCTTATCTCTGAGCTTGGGGAAATGCTGGAGAGGCATTTAAAGTTCTGGGTGTGATGGCAATACAGTATTCATGTATCTGCATAATTTTCCTGGATTTGTAGTTTTGAGCAATTGCAATAATGGTGTGATGGGAATCCGCTCCTATAGTCTGGCCCATTACCGTGCTAATGTTCAATCTCTGAAAGCTTCAGAAATGTGTTAGTGGCTTTTAACAAATAAAATTTTTTTCTCCTTTCTCACCAGGCCGACTTAACATTACTTACCCGATGCTGTTTAAGCTGACCAATAAAAATTCAGACCGAATGACGCACTGTGGAGTGCTTGAATTTGTGGCTGATGAGGGTATATGTTACCTTCCGCACTGGGTGAGTTGTCTCATGCTGAGCTGTCAAAACCTGAAGAGTAGGATTAGTGAGTTGCCAGTTTAATGTTAAAGAGATGGAATGTTTCCTGAAAGTGCGTGTCTTTGCTAGTCGTGTTCCTACAACAGCTTTCAGTCGCGGCTCAGGTTTCCCTCCATTAGAGTTTAACTAGTAAAGAAAGCAGACTGCTTTTTAAGGTGCACCTGACTGTTCTTCCTGAAATTAAGCCATGGTAAACGGGTGTGTTTCAAGGAAGATGGTTGCCCCAGCGAAAATAGATATACACAAGGAAAGAGTATTTAAAACATCAGTCATGTTGATCGTCGTTTGAATCTTTATTTTCATTCTTGCAGATGATGCAGAACTTGCTGCTGGAGGAGGGAGGCCTGGTGCAAGTGGAGAGTGTTAATCTTCAAGTTGCTACTTACTCAAAATTTCAGCCACAGAGTCCAGATTTTCTTGACATCACCAATCCCAAAGCCGTGTATCCTTCCTACTCAATTATGGAGCAGGGGACAAAAGTTTTCTCCCGAATTGGAATGATGAAGCAGAGCTAGCTTTTCAGGTGTGGCTCATACTCTTCCAGTAGTAGGTAACTTCTGCTCCTGAAAACAAAAAGGATGGAGAGCTGATGTAGAGAGACATTGCCAACTGCTGGCACAAACTGTAGCCCGGAGTGAAGAAGCACGAATCTTGGTTTAAAGTCCAATGAGTTCGAGTGTCCCTTAGAAGAACTTGTACACCCTAATGTTTACTAAAAGGCTAGCTACAGTACTGATGACTTTTACACCACATTTGAGAGACCAAGGATCAGAATTCTGTAATGTAGTAACTTTAATGCTTTGATGTTGCACTGAAAACAAATGTTTCATCTTAACATACTCCAAAGATTAGAAAATGCATTGAGAAACTTCGCTTGTCTAACTACCGGGGATGTTATTGCCATCAACTACAATGAAAAGGTACAGTATACAACAGCAGTCCTTGCAAGTTTTGTTCAGATACCGTGAATTTGAGGAAATAAATTCTGCAACATGTAAAAAAGTACGCTGTATTTCAGTAGGGTTGTGACCGCATTCGACTACATCTTGTGAATAGATTTTATAGATGAGTATTTTTGGCAGCACATGTGCACATTTGATCACTTGGAGTTGTAGACAAAGCTCAGTTGTTGGATATTGGTCCTAAAACAATCAACTCGGAGCTGTGCAATATTGTTGACAAGTAATCCCAGATGGTAGATTTCACAATAGGTTTTCTGTTGGGTCAGTTAAGTCTTCTCCTGAGCTGCCGTTTAGACTACTTTTTGACTCGCGAGAAAATAAATTTTTGTGCTGTTGATTTTTTTACAAGTCAGGGGACAGAATTTATCCTAAACTCATGATTTGTTTTCAAAAATGCAGATTAAGTTACAGTAAGAGTGCAGCAAGGTAAAGTAAAAGGTAGGTTCTCTAGCTCCAGCATATAGCAATCTTCTAAGTTAAAAGTCTTTGCTCTCAACTTCTGTAGAGACCCTGCAGTATCCATCCTCAATGTGAAGAGCATTTATTTCAATTTTCTTGAAGCTATCTGAAGGGAAAGGTTTAGATATGCTTTTCTTATGGATAAGCTGAGCTCTTCCATGTGCAATCTTAAAATATTCATTACTGTTTCAGATCTATGAGCTTCGGGTAATGGAGACCAAACCAGATAAGGCTGTGTCCATCATAGAATGTGATATGAATGTAAGTTAAAGCTGATGTGGAAAATCTGCTTTTACTGCATCCTCCCAAAAGGAGATGATCTCCTTCAGTGATAGCGCTATACACCAAGCCCCTCTGATGCTGCAGGAGAGGTAAAATCAGGTGGGATAGGGAAGATAACTCATTGGAGAGTACCCCATGTACCTTTGTAACCACATCTGTGATCTTGAGCTGCACTTTACGTACCACAGGTGACTGTAATGCATAGAGTATCATGTCTAGCTTCAACGTGTTTTGTCATCTGAGTTTTATTGAACAGCCTTGATTCGAACTCCAGTGGTATTGTGGGGTGCTGTTTTACTGCCCTGTTTCAATTACATGCTAAGACTCATTCCTGGGAGGCTTAGTCTTTTTAGTTCTGAGTTAAAATGTTTAACAAGCAAACCTCAGTTCTTTCTAGATCAAAATAGTGATAGTTTGTGGAGTTTTCAGAAATATTTATATAAAGCTTATGATTAAAATAAAAATATCAGTTATGCTTACTTTCATGTTTCTTGTGTAAATAGGTGGATTTTGATGCTCCTTTGGGGTACAAAGAACCAGAAAGAAGTGCACAACATGAAGAGACCACAGTAGGTTATGCTTCTGTGCTTCAAAAATGTATTCCTTAGAAGTCGGCCTTGCCTGTGATGGAGCAGTGAGCGCCAACATAATTTTTTTTTTTCCTGAAACAATTTCTTAAGACTAAACTTTACTTATCAGATGCTTTTACTTGTGTTACTTAGGAGATGGTTGTTTACCAACTGTTGATTTTGGAAAGGGATTATTCTGAAGTTTTGTTTGGTCAGAAATATGTGGAACTGTGTTCATGTGTTCTGCATATCACAACATGAACACAATGAACTAACTTGGTTTTTCCCTCACAGGATGTTGAAGCAGACCATAGTGGATATGTGAGTGACATAGGATTTCGTGTAAGTCCCCTATTTCTGTTGGCTTCTGAACATTGAAAAGTGGCGAGGGAAGTTTGTTCGAACAACTGCAAAATACTAGTACCTGTTCTTAGAGGTGCTCGTCATTTAACTGGCAAGTATCTGGAAATGTTTGTGGTGCCGTAACAATATGACTCTCTGCCCTTTAAAGGGCAGTCTATAAATGGGAGACCAAAATGTACTCCTACACCCGGGGTTCTTATTTGTACCAAAAAGAAACATGCTGAATCAGTTAAATAAAAATGATAGTAAGAGTTTACAGAATATAGTATCACTGTGCAGTGTGCTTTCAAATACAAGATGTGGTTAAATTAAAGCTCGTTATGTATACATAGGCATTCTCTGGCTCTGGGAACAGATTGGATGGCAAGAAGAAAGGTGTTGAGCCTAGTCCATCGCCAATTAAACCAGGAGACATTCGGAGGTATGCCTGTTTCATTCAGTTGTCAGCAAGTGAAGGACAGGTGTTTGAACAGAGTTGGTTTGGTTTTTTTTTTTCTGCTCCTGCAATATAAGCAATCTAACTTCATCCTAACTTTGCACTAAGAAAATGGGACAGTCTAATCTGTTACAATCTATTTAGATTGTAAGTAAATGTTGCCAAAACTCAATCAACTCTGGTTCTGTAGAAGACAAGCAGGGAGATGCAGCAGGTCTAGACTGGGCTGGATTGAGTGATGCACAGAACCCTGCCACTTTTCTAAGGTGAAGTATGGCATAGGGTGAAATCTTTTTTGAGTCAGGCAGGTAACTAAAGCCAAGACATGTATGGGTTTGTTGGGGGTTTTTTTAATTTTTGTTTTTCTTAGAAGGAAGTTTAGAAAATTCAGGCTTGGTGGAAGTGTGCAGGGATGTGGTTCCTGTGGTGGTCTGCCATTTATGCCTGTCACAGTAAAACTTGAACCCTTGCAGAAAAGTGTGGAAACCACAGGCTATGTGGAAACATGCCCACAGGCAAGCTCCTACAGGGGCTCCAGTGTCTGATTATTGACTTCATGCAATGTATGCCTACCTTCAGAAAATAATTCAGTGGTTTAACTCTAGAATTATTTGACAATGAAAGTTTGCGGCCAGTGTTGGTACAATACTGAGAGACGTAGAATAGGTCTTGCTGTGTTCAGTTGGATGGTAGGTATAAAACTTCTTTCATAATACTTTGATGCTTTTTTTCCAGGGGAATACCCAACTATGACTTCAAGATCGGTAGAATCACATTCATTAGAAACTCACGTCCACTAGTTAAGAAAGTTGAAGAGGTAAATAAAGTTGGATCCTTCCCAATTTTGCATGGAATTAGAACATTAGAACTACTGTCCAAGTTTGTGGTTCTTCTCTCCATACTTGATTTTTCACAGTGCATTTCTGTTAAAAAGTGGCAGTATTTAAAAAGTGGTTGGAGTTAAGTGAAAGCAACCTCTGATGTCTTTGCTTGCTGATGTTAAAAGATTGGCTTGATGTAAGTTTAGTAAGCCAGTGCATACGTGTTTCAGTTGGCTGAAAGGTGACTGAAATGCTCATATTTTATTTTCAGGAAGAAAGTGGTTATTATGTAGATTAAGGATGTGAAATGTCTACAGTCAGTTGCTGCTCTGATGGAATTTTCTTTCTAATGATTGTTCAGCTTTCAACACACACAAGCAGTGAAGAAAGAGGTAACGACCTTTTTTCCCTTTTTCCTTTTTCCAGGATGAATCTGGAAGCCGGTTTATCGCCTTTTCAGGAGAAGGCCAGTCCCTGCGCAAAAAGGGAAGAAAACCCTAAGTTGTGGTACCTTTAGTCAGTTAGGAGGAAAATAAAATAACAATTGCAGCATATTGGATCTTAGTTATGGCAGTTGAGAGAAGAGATCGTTTTGCAACACAGGAACACTTCTACTGGTTTTGGTTTTTGCATTTTAAACCGGTGCTGTCAGACTCTTAATTTTCAGTTGAAAATTAAGTTTAGGAATTCTGAAGGAGGTTTTTGTGTATGTGTTGTAAAGAGGGAAGGTGTATCTTGGGTAAACCTGAGAAGTAAAACCAACAAGGTCTACCTTACTAAAAGGTCCAGTTCTTAGATTACATCCTCCCCTCTTATGTCCTGAGTGATGATGGTCTCATGTTGCTCTGTGCTTGATATTTTCCTCCCTCTCTCTATATTTTGCCACAATTCCAGGTAAGCTTTTTGGTGTGGTGCAAAGGAAGTCTAACATTTGGGTGTTTAAGACTTTTGCGCAGGGAGTCTCTTTGATCTTAGCTTCAGGTGTTGGGTTATAAACCATTCTAAGCAATCCCCCTGTAATTGCTTTTTATATTTATAATTAATAACATGCCTTTTTAATAGTTCAGATACAATAATGTACGGTAGCAACCTAATGGCACGCGTAGGGAGCGGCGAGACCCAGCTGCTCTGCCTGGTGTGGGTGAGGGAGTACAAAGCTCCGGCGTCCGGCGCGTAGCCTGGCAGTGGAGGTAGTAACCTGCGCATCCTTCCAAGTGCTGGCGTGGCGTTATTGAGCCTTTGGAGGGGTCACCGAGTGAGAAACCCCGGTGCTGCCCGCTGAAAGGCCGAGTAAAGGTTCCTTGGTAACCAGCCCGCGTCCCTGGTGTGGTGATTTCGGTGACCGCCCGGAGCGGCGGGGGCA
>NW_009259800.1:3877053-3882287 GCF_000687185.1 Egretta garzetta
GGTGGAGGCGGGTGAGATAGTCTTTAACATCCAGCAGGAGCGTTTTCAGTGTCCTGCTGTAAAAGCTCGTGACTTCAGTTACTGCAATATTCCCTGCCTAATACGAAAAGCTGCCACGTCACAGGCAAAAAGTATTCCTGGGGTGTCCAGAAACGCTCCTGGCTACAGCCCAGAAACACTGAAAGACAAGAGCCCTTCGGCACAGGCTGCATCGTAACTCATCCTTTCAGCCAACTAGGACAACTTCTGGCGGGAAGGCAGCACATAAGTGGTAGTATTCTTCATAATGGAAGAGCCCGAGACAAAATATAAATGTGACATAGTTTTAAAAGCTTGTATCCTGGCTTACTTACGTAGCATTTGGCACTTCTGTTTAAGCATGATAAATTTATGTTCCTCGGTTTTATCTCAGATAGTCACAGCAGGAAATAAGCTCTGTAAGACTGGAACATCCAACACCATCCTGGTAGTATTTTTTTTCCCTGTATTTCAGGAAGCTTTGTGCAAGAGTGAAAGAGCTCGAGTTATGGAAAAACAGAAATATGCTCCAGTGTGGACACTCAGGAAGAGTCCCCCACCCGACTGGTATCTTCCACTTGACCAAGACAAACCAAATTAGCAAGAGTGTTTTGCTGTGTTTGGTCAGTAATGTAATACATAATGCAGAAGTATGCTGGTTTTTTTCTTTCCTGTCATCTGGAAATTATACAGCTGTACCTCTGCCCTGCAATACTTCAGTACCCTCTAAAAAGTACTGAGAGTGTATTTAAACATCCAGTATTTTTTAAAGGGACAATTGAGGTGCTTAATTTGATTCTGGTCTCTTAGTACTGTCTTACACTTCAGGATTTCATCTCAGCAGGCGACTCCCAAATTAGCGCATACATGATCTAGCTCCTCTTGCTAGATGAGGACCTCTTCCCGTACCATCCGGTGTTGCGTGCTTTTGGAACCAGGTACCCACCCCAGGCCTGCCAGATGGGAGAACAGAAGCAAGCTGTGACTTCCCCCTGCCTGTTCAGGACAGTCACTACTGCTGGCATTTAAAAGGCATTTCTGAGATTCACTGTTGTCATGGGTTAAGACCTTCTCGCCTGGTGATGTAACAGACCCTGAAACTGCAACCTCGCCTCTGTGTGGAACTGCTCTTCAACAGTGGTATGTGTCGATGGCAGCATTCAAGATTACTACAAAAATAAAGGTTTAAATGACTGAAGAGAGATATGTTTTGTTTTATGGCAAACCCTTTGAAACTTAGTTATGATACATGGCAATATAAAAAAGCCCCACAACTTAATTTTGGCTTTGTCATGGTATGCTTTCCATGTGTTTTCCCTCTTACATGGAAAAGTACTTCAATGCAGTCTGAAAAGAAAGGCAGTAAAGAGTCAGCTGCTACTTCCCCTATAGCGCGGACTCTGATGTGATGACCATGACATTCTTTCCTCATAGTATAGTGTGGAATAATTGACTTAAAATATAAGTTTAATTTCTAAGGAAAGGTAGAGCATTGAAGAAGCTTCCAAGGCTGTGTGCGGCTGACATGCAAGGAATCCATTCCATGGAAGTTCCCTAGGCCTGCAACCTTAGATGTTGGCAACACCAGGGCAGCTTGGTGTGCTGACTCTTAAGAGGAACTGCACGGAGGGTGGAGTGGAGACACCAGGGCCAGGCTCTGTGATAATATGGGAACTTGAAGGTACCACAGAACCGATAAGCTCCATATTTGCCACCCTGGGCCAACAGTCTGTTGTGTTTTTGACAAAATGCTGTCCTTTGGTAAACTTTGCTCATTTTAACACCAAAACACACGTCCATCCCAAAAGCTACCCGCCTCCAAGGTGCAACCACCCCTCACTGAGCTTGCGCTTTGAATTTTTCTAGTTTATACCTTTAAAAGCAAAGCGAGAAAATTTTACACCAATCGTAACAAAGGTATGTGTGACTTGAGTCACTCAAGCTCCACCTTGGTGGAGTTAAAAAATAATATAAAATGGCTTAATAGAGGGAGGATGTTAGGGAAGATACCATTGCGTACCACTCTGACTTCAGGGATCAGTCGAGGGGCTCAGCCTCTCTTCCCCTGCATCAGGATGCCTTTGGGTAAGATTCAAACACTTGGTTATATGAAGTGCCTCCCTGGGAAATTTAGAAATCTATTCTATAGAGTTGCTTTATGTCTTCTAATGCGTTTGTAGCCAGGCAGTGTTACTCATACTCTTGGTATTTGCACGTGCTTTGCAGGCAGTGAATTTATTACCGGCAATCCAAAAGAACCTGTGTATCTGTTGCTTTAATAAACCGCCCTATTCATTATTCTAGCCATGATAGTTCTCACTGAATGCAACCAAACTCTTTAAGTATGGCCACGCTAGTTGATGGAATGTGACTGGACTGAAGCTGTACCACGTTATTTGTGCCTCTGTAATCGTGACAGTTCACTACACTGAATGCGACGTGGCTTAAAATGACGAATTGGGCATCACTCCAAATTAACTTTTTAACACAACACAGGTTATGGTTTATGCAGAACAAAAAAAAGTGCTGCTCCAGAGTGTATGGAGGGATGGGAGATACAAGCCCAGAAAGACAAAATACTCTGTAAAATACTGCTGCTCTAGCTTGTTGTGGCATGGCACAAGAGTAAGGTATAGTGTAGCTTTCTCGGGTGTCTTACTACCTAGATAGCCATTTAAAAAACCCAAACAAACAGATACTTCATTAATATCTTTTTTTGCAGTCACACACCTACAGTATTTTAACCTGCAGAAGGAATTGCGTATTCTTATTCCACTCTATCATCCTTCAAAGTAGCTCGTGCCAGATGAACGACATCACTGCGTATACACTTTGGTGATATCAACGCATTTTCCTTCGGGAGGATCATAACCAGGAAGTGGTGGGGTATAATTAGGTCCATCTCTCTCAAAGGGGAAAAGCCCCTCATCTCGTCTGATGGCTGCCTGATACAGCTCCTCGGATTCAAGGCGCAGTTCCTTTAGTGCCTCTTGCTGAGCTTCTACAAGGGTTTGAATTGCTTCCTTTTCTGCCTTGTCTTGTTTCTGCTTAAACAAACACCACTTTTTCAAAAGTAAAACTCTTCTCTCACTCTCTTCAAATGACAGAGGGGGAAGACTTCGCACCCTGATAAAGAATAAGATAAAATTGTAATGGAGAAATAGCCTGCACCCCAAAGAGCAAATTAAAAAGAAAAAAAAAGAAAACCCCCGCCAAACCCAAAGAATGCATTTCATTCAAGCAACGTCCATGAGGTTTTCCATGGTCATTCTATCAGGAAACTCATGTTACTATTCTTTTACTACTTTTAGCAGGAACAAATAAAATTTTCTTTCTACATTTTTGTCCTGGTATGAGTAGATAAGGTTTTGTAGGAAGGCTGGCACCGCACTGCAGTTTTGCAGAGAAAGAAATCAGAAACCATGAATGCAAGCGCATGGTGAAAGACAGTCTTGCTTACCTGCTGCTACCCGAGTACTTAAGTGGTGTTATAAAATCCTCAATTGGAATCAATTCTGGGGCAGCTTTTTCCAACTTTTTAATCTTCTTTTTCATACGATCCTTCTGTGCTTGTTCTCTCTTTACATCCACTTTCTTCTTCTTCTTTGGTTGGGCTCTACAAAGGAAATAATTATGTGAATGAAAGAAGATATTTTGTCACTTAATTCAACACCAGCAGCTTTTGCTTCCACCTTACTTTTCTAAGGACTGTTCCTTCCCATTGCTTAATTTGGTCCCTAATAGAAGTTCCGGCCACTAGCTTTATGTAATGTAATTTCCAGGAGACAGTAATATGTCTTGGGAAATTTTCTGCAGAGAGAACTGTACTTGCCTGAGAAAAACAACCTTCAATTTGTGCTGAACATCAGAATGACCTGAGGAAGTTCCAGAAAAATTGAACTGGAATTGTTTTGCACTAGCTCAGAGTGCAGCAGAGCAGGTAACAGGTTTATCTGCAAATTTTCCTGTCATCTCACATTAAAGAAGAGAGTGGGTGACTTTACACATGCTTTTAAAATTTCCACATTTGGAACCAAATTTAAGAGGCAGATATTACTCTCTCATCGTACTTCTCCACACAGATCCAGTATTCCTGAGCTAACGTATGCCATGCTCCACAAAACACCGTTAAATCCTTGCAATGGACACGTGGGAGATCATTCCTGCCTTGCAGATGGAACAAACAGCCTTTACGGTGTGGAACAGTCTCTCTGATGGTACCTAATAGCTACCAGGCTATTTTAAGTCTAGCTGCATCAAAACACAGATACCAAACCATAACATATACCTGCATGTGGGCTGTCCGGTACACCACTTTACAGTAAAGTATTTTCGGTTCAGCTAGGCTTTCATTTCGATGATTGCTCAAAAGGGAATTCTGGAACACAGCTTAAACCTGAGCATCTCCAACCACATTCTGTGATTGAGGAAGCAAATACAACTACACACAAGCATAAAGCTGTAATTTTATAGGTTACCATTAAACTCTCCTCAAGAAGCCAACACTTCTTAACTATTTTTACATATAGTGACTTAGAAGGAAACATCTATAGTTAAAAGTTAACTTGGACTTGGGAAAATTTGTGTTCCCTGAATGATGAAAACACTTCTGTGTCACCCCATGGTAGTTGTACTCACCTCACAGGGACAGATGCCCGGAATGCCAGCAGTGAAGTCTGCCAGTGACTTCCTCGGCATGGAACCGTCTGGGGCAGCCAAGAACTTAAGAAGACAAAGGAACATAAAGCACGAGGAGAAACTAACTTGGATGACATTGATTCTGCAAAATACAGGAGCTATTTATTTGTCATAAATTACAACGGTGAGTTTCAAATCATCTTTGGCTACTTAATTCATGACAGTATACAGTGTTTGCCCAGAAATGATAACCTCAAACTCTTCAGCAAGGTAACTAAACCCCAAATCCGGGCTGTTTAGTGCTCTGAACCCACAGGGTACCGAGGGATGAAGCAGATACGTTTTTTAAGTCTATCAGTAAGTTAAAGTAATTTTATTCTTAAACTCTGGTAACGCTCTCTTTGAAGTGTGGATCTGGAGAAGTAAAACCGCCTCTGTCGGCAGTAGGAGGGCAGAGATGCCCTTCCTCAAATCTGGGCGGGTGGCACCTGAGAGAACCGGCCCGGACCCCCGCGCACCGGCTTCCCAAGGTGCGGAACCAGGCCCGCACAGCCCGCTCCCGACCCCGGAGCGCAGGC
>NW_009259800.1:3883577-3907448 GCF_000687185.1 Egretta garzetta
GGAGCTGCTTCCCGCCAGGCGCGATCGGTGGGCAGCGTCGTGCTTGTGAAGGCGGAGCGGGGTGGTTTGCACGGAGTGTAGCCCGTGGTGCAGCAGAGAGAGGAGGACTTCGTGCAGCGGTCCACTGGGATGTACGGACGCCCCGTGCCAACGCGCAGCCCTGACCGTGGTGGTCTGGCTTTACCCCGTCAAGCTCAGGATTCAAGTCCCCAAATGCCCAGTCAGGTTCGGTATTAAAGTCCCCAGATGCGATAAGCTTCAGCACTGATCTTATGTGCTGCCGTTGGCCATGGGGGGAAAAGAGTCTTCCAATAGTACCTTCAAAACAGCTCCCTGAATTTATCCGGTATCCTGTCTGCCACTCCTCTGGTGACTTGGTAGAGATTTGCCAGCTAAAACGCTTTCAGAATGAAGTGTCGGTATTGACAGAAAGCTCTATACTTCCCTAGCGTGGTGAGCACAGGATAGCATCGCTGTTACATATTTATACCACTTATGATGAATTTCTGGAGTAATACCGGTACTGTCCCTGGTGCAGCAGTCAGAAGAAATCTAGCATGAAGAGCTCGGCTCTGTTTTATGCAAGTTTTGTCTTCAAATTCATGAGTACAGCTTTACTTCAACTGCAAATTTTATACCCTGGTATAAATGTCAATAGTTGGATTCATCTAGCTGATTGGTATTTAGAATATGACCAAGCCGGCCACCAGCTTACCTAAGCTGGAGAAGCGTGCTTTGAGTTAGAAACTGCAGATGCGACTTCACAGCTCCCTTTCTGCACGCATTGTTGTCTGTGTAATCGTGCTGCAGGTTTTGAGAGCAGTAACTTAAGCCTCAAGTTGAAATTCGCATCCATCTTTACTTGAACTGCTCTCCAGGGGCTGTACAGTCAGCAGAGGGACCTAGCCCTTTAACAAAAGGTTGTGGTGAACTAAAGAAACCATGGAAGTACTTTATTTGAGATGTTTTTTACACTTCTGCTTGGTTAATCTAAAGAAACGTAGCATTTACATCTGAATCTCTGGCTGCCTGTGGGCAGACTGTCCTGTGCCTCTCCAGGCCTTCAATGGGAGCCAACTTATGAGCAGCTGAATAAAAGCTTTCAGCCTAAATCTTTGCAGATCACAGAGATTAGATCTGTAATGTCTTTCCTTATTTCTTTAATGAGTGCACCTTTTGGTGTGGGTATGTATTTGAAATCTGTAGCAATTTAAAATACGTCTAACCATTGTAGAAAACAGTCTTCAGCCAAGCAGTTTGCAGCGAGGCTCGATTTGTAAAGCCCTGTGATACTTTGCCTAGTGGATAATGCACTACACAGGGCCTTGAGAGTCCCGAATTTTATTCACATTGCTGCTGCTGTCCTGCTGGGGTGAGTTTGGGCAGGCCACTCTGTCATAGTTTCACCAGCTACACCACATATATTCATCACTGCACTTATAAAATACTTTAAGGTCTGCTAACGTATACAGGAGTCTATAACATTCATGCGTTCTTATCCTTGGGGCAAGGAGTGCAGGATTAAAACTGGTGAGTTTAGTCAGCCTCTTTTAACGTACCCAAGTTCCGGATCCTGCAGGCATTGCTGCATGCGAGCAGTCTCCATCACTTTTAATGGGCCTAGCTCTTTGCTCTGAAACTTCTCCAGAAACAGGGTAAAGATAATGTATACTGTGTTATATTGTGATCATTTTTATTCCTGTTTTCCCATGGGCTCAAGAGGCTGCTTCTCTGTTGTGGTTTTTGAGCGAGAGTCCCGATAGCAAGGCTGGCTCTTCCACATGGCAGATCAAGGTGCTGTCATTCCTGCCTTTTCCTCTCCCCACTCAATTTTGGGATTTGTACTTTCCTGAATGGACTAGAATGAGTTTAATGGTGCTTACAGGCATACACTCTCCATGCAATCACAGACATAAGAAGTTAGTGTCATCGCAGACAAATGCAATGCACCTGGGAATCGTATGCTGCTCGGCCGAGATGCTGTCCGTTTACAGTAAAAACACTTCAACACGTTTTGGCTCTACGGGTTTTTGTCTCTGCGTTCTTAATGTTGCTTTATCTGAGTACTTGTTGGAAATATTTCTTCTTCAGATGCATTTTCCGTAAGCTTTTCACACTCTTAATGTGGGTTTATTAGATTTTGCATGAAATTCTCATTATTGTCATGTGTTTCTCTTCCATGTTTCTTTGACTTAGAGCAAGGAAGAATATTGAAAAGTGCAATCCGATGGCGGGGGCGGGAGCGGACAACAGTAAGATACAGATGGTGTGGTTTGCTTCTCCTTCCCAGTTTTCCATTCAGTGCCTCTATAAAGATGCATCATGCATCCCACAGTTGTATATACGTATTTGGCACACAAGGCTTTGAGAGCTAATGCAAGCAAACACTGGGCCCTGCAGGAGAGGAGGTCCCTTGTGATTCCAAGAAACCCATGCAAACCCCAAGGTGGTGTTCATGTATAACAACTTGTAGAAATTGGACCCTGCTTTTGTTTAAATATAGGCACAGAGTTTTTATCTCTCCAAGCTGTAATCATGGAATGTAAACATTTGAATTGATTTGTGAGTCATGTTGGATGTTATGTGTCAGATAGGCTGGAAGCAAAATGAATAGAAACTCATTCATATTGTGGTATAAATTCACGTAAAATTGTCTTTGTGTTTCATTGATTATTGCCTAAAGTTAAATAAGACACAAAAATGATGCAATATTTAAAGTTGCTTTTTTTTTAGCCAGTGTATGTTTTTAAAGATGGGACCTTCTCCTTGGCTTTGAATTATCTTACTCGGAACTTCTTGTTCCAAGCTTGTTTCATTATCGGTATTTCTTTAAGTACGTAATGTACATTTGGGTTCTTTAAACAAAAAATCCAACAAGACATCTGGTCTATCATAAGGTGTTCTGTTTTTAATGAACCTGGTTTGCTTCCATATGCAATGTGATGCTGGGAGCTTCAATAATTTAGATTTAATTTTTTTTTTAGAAATTATAACAAGAGTGCAAAAAGTCTTAAAGCACACTGTTAGGTTTTAATGTTACTGCTTAAGAATCACTAACATTTTGTTTTGATGCTTGATTACTGTTAGGAAATGGAACACTTCTCCAGTTAGGAGCATGGGAAAGCAGTCAGTCACTTTGAAACAGGGACAGTGCGCCTTTTGGCTTGTTTCAACAGGATCTAACAACGTAATCTGGGAAGACGCGGGTATAGGGAAGGAAGCAGTTGCTATCGAGGAATGTCTCCTCCTCTATTTTGAGAATGAAGGAAGTCAGGGAAAAAAACCAGCTTATAAACCACAAGTAGTATGGAACAAGTCTTGTAGCTTTAATCTGTGACAGTTATCTGCCCCTGTAAATGGTATTCCCCTGGTAATGGCACCCTGGAGGAAAGAGCACCTTGGTAATGACTTTGTCTTGCTAAATTTCTGTCCTGTGATCACTTAATCTGTTCTCTTTTTTTTTTTTTAAATCATTTGACATCTCTAGATTGATAAAACTGGAAACAAATGTAAGTCTTGGGTTACTTGGGCAAACAATCTGATGATTATTGAACTTGTTCTGTATTTTAAGGGATAGACTTAAAAGTGTAGAGCGCAAACATTAAAAACAAAGAAATTCCTTCTAGATCATGAAAGAGTTAATACACATTCATAAAATGTAGCTTTACTAGTGATTCTTTTTTTAAAATCTAAGTAATCTAATTTAACCATGACAAGCCCCATGTTTCTCGATAGCCAAGAAAAGCACGCACAGCGCTGGAGCAGGACACTGGGAAGATTTTCCTTTCCAAGCTGGTGCATTGGCGTTCTAACACCCCTTACCGCTAATGTTGAAACTTTGAACGTGCCACTGCGAACTCCCGTGTTTCACCTATTTCTGTGCTGGTGAATATGAGTGTGTAACAAAACAGACTTGAAACTTCGCGCGGTGTTTGTGCTAGATAAGAACTGAATTGTTCATGACGATGATATGCTGCTTTCTAATAACTCCTTTCTGAGGGTTGGCTAAAGGGTCCAAATGAGATGGATTGCACCACCGTGATTCTCGATGCTTTCTGGTGATGAAACATGCGGTAGCTCTACTACTGCCTGAAAAATGGATGTGAATGATCTTTTTAACTGAAGTGGTAGAAGCTCACCTTCCTGTATCCAGTAGTTAACTCTTTCCTGCAGGCATCCAAACAGGGCTGCTGCTTGGTTTCACCAACAGGTCATTGTAGCCAGAGCCAGGAATGAAATCCTGATGCCCCATGGTCCTGAGCTAGTTCATAAGTAGTTGCTTCCCTCTTTGGTTTGTTCTTGTCAGCTTCAGTTTATGCTTTCTTCCACTAACAAAACTATTTCAACTTCTAATTGAAGTAGAAGAGCACAGCAAAAGTGTTGTGAACTGAAAGCTGTGGGCTCTAAACAACCAAACAGTCCATGTTTAATTGTATTACCCCCAACCTTGGAATAATATCCAAAGCCACTTGAAATAAAATCTAGACAGACCCGTAAATAATATTTCATCTGGGCTGACTTGTGTGCCAGTATATGACATGGTGTTTTGCAAATGCTGTTTGTATTTTGATTAATGCAGAATGTTTATTAAGAAGAGGGTGTGAGAGGTTGAGGCTGGGTGTAGTTGGACAGATTTCCTGTGTGTGGAAGATGGAAGACTCTCATATGTACAGGCTTCGAGAAGTCTGGAACTTGATCTAGTAAATTAATGTTTCTAGGGCGAAAAAGAATGTCTTTAAAGGTCAACCACTGGATGCATCCGGACATTGCTGGTGAGATTGAGATGCATGGAACCAGTCCAATTTGTTTGGAATTATCCATCAGATGGAAACTGTATTTACTTGGCTCTTATAGGAGATTAATTTGGTGGGCCTCTTGTTCACACGTCATTGTGCTTTAAGTTTATTGGCAAATTCTGTGGAAAAGCCCGAGTTTTACAGGGTAATCATTGTGTATGATTAAGTACTTGTGGAATAAGATCCCTTCCTGGATCACAGTTGAGCCACTTAGGAAACTTGATTTGTTGTTGAGGGCTTCATTTATTACTGCTGCCTTACCTGAGTGCAAAGTCCATACCCTTTTTAAGCTTCCCATATAAAATAATGCCCTATGAACTGGTGACTTCCGCTGAGGGCTGAGTTTTTAGGATTATAATAATTTATGAAAATATCTGCTCAGTACTCATTAGATTGAAACCCAAACTTACGCTAGGAAAAGAACTAAAAAGAAATGATGCATTTGAACGCTGTCTTCAATGGCAGTTGCCCTCTGTATCATAAAATACAGAAGAACTGAAAGAGGCTGATAGAGGAGGGACCAGAATGATCAAAAGCGTGAGACAGTTTTTGTAGAAGGAATGATTGAGTGGAGTAGGACTCTTTGGGATGGGATGGGATGACTGAGCTGGAGACGTGGTGAACGCGTGTAGAGTTGTGAGTGGCAGAAAAGGGGTGAATGGCAAGTGATTTTTGTTTGCTGTTCTCCTGTACAAGAATTAAGGGGTGTTGAAGTAACAGGTAGTAGGTGCAGGGTACATGAAGTAGGTGGTTCTTCACAGGGGCTGTCGATGTTATTGAGATGGGTGACAGTTTATAGAAGAAAAGTCTGTCGAGGGCCTCTGATTCAAGAAGTCAGAGCTGCAATTTTTTGGAGCTGGAAGATTATCCTAGGAAGAAGCATTGTGTGCTCGCCATTGTACAGATCCCTAGGGAGGTATCTAGTGCTGGTTTCTGAACAGAGAGTACTGGGCTAGGTGGCCATTTTCCTTGGTGTGATGTGGCTAATTTTAAGCTTTGATGGTGAATTTGTAGCTAAGTTACCTCTGGTTCCATAAGTAAAATTATTTGCTAAATTTCATCAACGCCATTTGTGGTCTGCACAAAAACTTTGCTGAGGGGCAAGGCAGCTGATGTCACTGCTCCTGTAGAGTTGTGCTCTTAGGATAAGGCAGAAGTCGGAGATGCTATGATAGGTTTAAATACCTAGTAAAGGAAAAGAAAATTACATAGTGTCTGTAATTTTTGCAAAGCAACAGGTGCCATGACTTATTTCACAGTTTTTCAGCATGTCTAGCACGTCTGTTTTTCCTGAATAAGGAGAAGCCAATGTATCTGTTGGTCAAACTTACCAGTGTGTGCTTTGGTCATGGCTACTTTTTAATGCAGACTCTTGGGAAGAGTGGTGGGATCTGAGCAGAGGAGGAATAAGTCTTCCTGTATGAGACGGCTGCATCTATTAAACCAATTTTAAATACAGTATTCTTAAACTACAAACCACTTAAACTCTGAAGCCTTGATCGTAGATGCTGTGCTGGCTCTGGAACCCATAATTCATCCTGATTATTGATGCCCCTGTGCTAAAGGTTACTGTTCCTTCTGATTTGCTGGGGAACTGTTTCCTGTTAGTACCAATGATACACCGGCAAAGTGAGCCAGGTTAGTACAATTAAAAGGTCTTTGATAAGTGGCTTCCTGGAAGGAGCATTCTCCTCTTTATGTCAAATGGCAAATTAGAGAGTGTAGTAAGGCGTCTTGCCCAAGACTGTTGACACAGATTGAAAAGGTAGCCTCTGCCACCTACAAGGTCTACAGAATGACTGTTTCTGTAAGTGTTAGTGAGTTAAACTATTTCAAATGATGCACTGGTTTAATTTAAGGGGGACCTTCTACATCTTGGGAAGGACAGAGTAAATGTTTGCTGCTTGCCTGTGCTTCTCAAAATATTCAGCTTAGCCCTGTATGTTGCATTCAGGTTAGTAGAATAAAAGATAGACTCAGGCATGACAATCTGAAGAATAGCCACAGCTAAGTCTCAGTTTATGTGTTTTATGCGGTCTAAAGAACTTGGAAGGAATGTAAGCTGAGTGCCCTCTTACTGTACTTAAAGTCTTCGCTTGGCTGCCTGTAAAAATTTTAAGGGGAATCACATGTCAGAGCTGCAATATAAATCCAAATAAAATAAACCCTAAAACAAGTCAACATAAAGGAAATAAATGTTGACATGAAGCAAAATGCATATCCCTCAAAAAGTAAGAAATACTGAATATTTGGATGAGGATTTTGTTAGCAGTTTAGCATCAAGGAATTCAGATGCTGCAGTTGCAACATAAAACCTATCATGAGATAAATTCTCCAGATCTTATTGTTTATGTCTTAAGATATCATGAAGATCCGGTGCAAGAATTGACATACATGGTAGATTTATCAAGTAATCTTGGTACGGTAGGTATTAGTTCTTTTGGCTTTTATGATCAATTGCCTTATTTTATACTGGCGCATGTGTGATCTTGCTTGCAGAAGCTTTCCAGTTTGAAAGGGTTCAGAGTGCTGCCAAAAATTACTTGAATGTGGAAATCACACACACATTCTTTCAACTAATCCTTAGTGGTAGCTCTTTGAGCATCACTGAAAGGCAGTAAGTTTACTTTTTCCCCTCTTCCTTCTCCTCCTGCAAAGGTTAAAAGAACTGTGAATGTATAGGAGAGTGTATATGTGATCCAGTAGTCAGAGCAGAATAGGCTGAGAGCAAGGGTTGTCTGGTTTCCGAAGCTGTTCTCCAGCTATGTTAGTTATTTGTTATAACATTTACATTTTCATAACGCTTAGTTTTCTTCTGAAGGATGTAGCATATGGAGAACTGAAAGATTTAAGGGTAACACTGGAGTTGGTCAGTCTTCCTTTGTCTGTATGGAAGCCATAAAAATTAAAGCTAGGCTTATGGTAAAAGCACTTCATAACAACAGAATTTAAAATTGAGACAGGTAATTGTGTGACCACCAGATGCAGTCTGAGATTGTGGAGGTGTTAAAAAAAACCAAGAACAGAAACCAAAACAAAACTTGCTTCAGGTCATTAGCTAATGAACTGTAGAAACCTGGAAGAAATTCCTTACTCAAATAGAGTTTTGCCTTGTTGGCGCTTGCTTAGTGGTATTATTGTGCTTTGAGGCATTTGGCATATCCTGCTGGATTAAGTGTCCTTGGTTATCACTGGTTTGTTATGGCATGATATCTTCCATGTACGCTTTTAATAGGCTGCCATTTCTGTCATCAGGTTGCTTTCAAATCCTGTAGTCAGCTGTAATTTTTACAACTATAGAGGAAGAAAGTTATTTGCCAACCTAAAGAGTTAATGGTTCTTCTGGCGTTACTGCATTCTCTTGACTGTAAAACAATTCAGTATGTTGCTGTTCGTTCTCTAATTCCAGGAAAGCCAATATTTTCAGTGGATATTCACCCAGATGGGACCAAGTTTGCAACAGGAGGACAAGGTATGTCTGCGTACTGATAGAAAGCAGAATTTTGCGCTCTAATAATAATCTTGTGCCTTCACAACACTTTAATCGGTTTGACCCTTTCAAAAACACATTGCTTACGCAATTATCTGTTTCCTAGAGATATAAGTCACTAAAATGCATTGAAAAGTGCTGCTGTTACTGCAGAAGGCAGGGTTATGTTTTCTGATACACTCATCCTCCTGGACATCATTGAGATAGCAGTTGCAGTAATCCAGTTGTGGCCATACTGGCCAAGTTTCTTTTTTATTTGGAGAGGAACTGAATGTGAAGTTGGGCTTTTTGATCTGCTTAGTAGAAGAGCTATTGGTACCAAAAAAAAAAATCCGATTACATAATTGGAGTAGCTCAAGAAATATGTGCAAAAGTATTATTTGGATTACAATGGTGAATAATTTGATGTTGGCTACAATAATTGCAATTTAGGATTTGAATGGATCTTTTTTCTTCTAAAATACAATTTTATTATAAACAGTTTACCCTTATAGTTGGTGTCATTATGTACGGTATGATTTTTGAACAAGGCTGTATAACTTCATTTTTAATAGCTTCCAGAAAATAAACCACTTCTGACTTGGTGTACTTATATCAGAATGGCACCTGTAATCAAATGGTTCTAAAGTTCCCACTGCAGTAATACCTAAATTTTAGCATCTGTTCTCGTACTGAAATTAAGTTGAAAAGCTTTTTTGCTTATGTATTTGTGTATGCTTATGTATTTAAAAGGGGGCACTTTTTGTTCTCTTACAGGTCAGGATTCTGGGAAAGTTGTGATCTGGAATATGGCTCCTGTCCTGAAAGAGGAAGATGAAAAGAATGAAAATATTCCCAAGATGCTTTGTCAGATGGACAATCACTTAGGTAATCAGTGGTGAATCAATCAATAAAGTACAGTGGAGTGGTCTCATACTTTGGCTATACACTTTTTTAGATATTCAGCAGAAAATGTTAAAATGTGGGAAAATGTATAGAGAAATAAGGATACCTTTGGAAATCTCCTCCCTATGAACTTTTTCCAGCTGTGGCCACAAAATAATTGATAATGAACATTCTGAGAATCTGGGGAGCTCTGAAAGAAAGGGCAAGAGAAGAAAAAAGTATAAAGGAAACATATGAAGTATGTTAAATGCTAAATTATTCTGGATTTATTGCACATTGCGTTTGAAAGTATAGTTACCTGAACAAGCTGTCCCATTTCTTGTCTTCAAGATATATCTTCCTTTCTTTGCCCTCTTAATCCCACCTCATTTACCACAAGCACTTTCCTTTCTTAGATGAATATTAATCTTTTGAGCTACTTTTGGTGAAGCTTTTTTAAATAAGGAATGGGTTTTTTTAAAGTAAGAAGCTCCTCAACTGCTACTGAAAGATAAGTACCAATTCATTTATCTAAAGCAGAGTAACTGCTTTGAGTAGAAGAAGCAGACTTAAATCCTAAACATCGCCCGTCAAGTTTTGCTTATTATAAAGTCTGTCCCCAGTCCAGAACCACTTATTTTCATATTTCATTTACAAACTTTCTTTTCTACGTTTCAGCTTGTGTGAACTGCGTGCGATGGTCAAACAATGGCGTTTACTTGGCTTCAGGGGGAGATGACAAGTTGATTATGGTGTGGAAACGAGCTGCGTAAGCATGTTTCTTCCTTCTTGATTTTATATTTTATTTCAAGTAGGTTACTCTGTCACATATCTTAGTGTTTCTTCCCTGTGCTGGCCTTTTGTAAGCTCAGCGCTTTGTCTGGTGCATAAAGAGCTGAAACCTGTGACACCACATCACTGGTGTTGGAGACTTGGTCTCTTCTGTCTCTTGGGCTGGAGTGTGTGTTTACCCGGGCAGCCTCTTTCCTCTCGAGGATCTGAGGCATTTTCTTCTGTCCTTGAAGAAAGCTTCCTGATGAGATTGAAGAGTTATCTTAAATGTTATCATTTTTTGCTATCCCTAGAAATTGTACATTTTATTGAAGCTAATTTTTTAATAACTGGAATTACTTTCTCTAAAAAATACATATTTTTTTCTTCCGTTTATTCAACAGGAATAACTGACTATGAAATAGAAGTGTACTGTGCTGCTGATTTTCTTTAGAAAGAAAGTTTGAAGAGCTTGAGGTGGTTCTGTTGATAACTGTTTCTATTTTCATTAGGTACATTGGACCTAGCACTGTGTTTGGTTCTAGTAGCAAACTTACTAATGTTGAGCAGTGGAGGTGTGTATCAATTCTCAGAAGCCATTCCGGAGGTGAGTTGAAAGATGTTGAATGAACATAATTTGCATTTATTTGGAGAAAAAACCCCTGGTTTTCAGTGTCACATTTTCTTGTTCAAAACTTACATATTTGGTGGCAAGACAGTAATTTTTTTTTAGAGCAACAATGAAAATCTAAAAGAAAATGTTATTTTTAATCAAAAGCCGATTACCATCCAAGTAACTTCTGGCAATGTAGTAGAAAACTTCCAATGACTTTGTTGTAGAAAAATTAGCAACTAAGAAACTTATATTTTGCTATTTGCTAGCTTTACAGTGAATCTGAATAAAGGAAGCTAAGCTGTTGCTTTTTCATTCAAAACAAGACAAAGTACTTTATACAGGCATTAGTACTTCCTATAATCACTAAACATTGAATTCTTTGGATTTATTGGATTTTTTTTTTTGTTCCCCATTGAATATTTATGAGTTGGAGAGCCTCACTGCCAATGAGTTTGCAATGTTCATTCTTACCTTCCGTTCTAGTGAAATGATAATAATTTCTTGGTGATAGAAAAAATGTTGCCACATAAATTCTTTTTAAAAAGATTTCTGAATTCTCTGATTACCATCAAGGTCTTATATGGAAACTTTTTTTTTTAACACAGATGTCATGGATGTAGCATGGTCTCCGCATGATGCCTGGCTGGCATCCTGTAGTGTGGATAACACTGTTGTCATCTGGAATGCTATCAAATTTCCAGGTGAGAATTCTTACATTTCAGATGTGCAAGTGTGTAAAGCTTTGTGACCAGCCCTTCCCTCCATGGGTGTATTTCACTGACTGAAAATCTCCATGTGGGAATGGGTTGTCTGTCTTTTGAGATGACACGCTTGCAGTCTGGGGAGTCGTTTTCTTCCAAGTTTGGATGGCAGTGAGCAGTGGATTCCATTCTGCTGCAGACAGCTACTACGTTCAGGTTGTGCTGCTGATTTTATATGAAGGTCATTATTACATTTATTTTCTTTTTCACCTTCTCTGCAAAATCTCAAATAAATAGAACTTCAGCTTGATGTTACATCTATATATGCTTTTTTTTTCCCCCCTGTTGCCTTTTTACCTACAGGAATTCCCATTCATTTGCCTTCAGGGGTTGTTGTCTTTTTTACCCCATTCTAAATGTCGCTGCTTAATAAGGAGTGTGACTTTACATGATGAAGGGGAGGGAGGAAGACTCAGGGAGCCTCACAGTAGCGGAAGCTCTCAAGTCTTAAATTTGATGGCCATTTTCCTTCTTCCATTGCTGCAGTCCTGGTAGCTCATGCAGTCCTGAGGCCTCTGCTTCTCAGGAACCGCACTGCCAGGCACAGCCGGTGCACGGGGCAGCTTTAGCTGACCTGTGACGGTCTGTGGCAGTTTGGGAGCATGTGCCTTTATTTGGCTGCTTCTCACCACGTAACTTGATGCAGGCTAAAACTCCCATTGTGTGGTGCCCAGTCACTGCCATTTATTTTAGGGTTGCTTCCAGTCCTCGTATCAGAGTTTTTAGACTTCCAAGCTGGCCGTGTAGCCTGTGCAGTACTCTCAGCCTCTTCTCTCACAGCCTGATAAGCAAGAGACTGACTGAAAGTAGGTCTGCCAGGCTTGCGCGTCTGTTCAGTCACAATGTTGACTTAGTTCATGTTTGATGCACAAAGCTGAATTTGTTGCAGTAATCTTTGGGTACAGAGGAAAGGGTGACGGTTTAACTGAAGTTCCAGTTAAACCGCTGATTTCCAGAGCTTGAAAGTGCTGTTCTGGAACTGCCTGGGCTCTGCTGGCCTTCCTGCTCTGATCTATTTCTTATAAAGGGTTCTGTACTGCTTATTCTGTCCAGAGTTCTCTTTCTCACTTTTTTATATCATTCTTAGCTTAACTACAGGTTCCAGTTTGGTTGACATGTTGTTGTTTGTACACTAGAAGAGGTTATATTTAATATTCTGTTTTAAAAAGATCTTGTAAATCTCTTCAACAGTCTGTCCTAAAGGAGATGTCAGTAACCCCTCTCTATTCTCAATTTTGTGGGCACAGAAATTCTTGCCACTTTGAAGGGGCATTCTGGCTTGGTGAAAGGGCTGACCTGGGATCCTGTTGGAAAATATATTGCCTCTCAGGCTGATGATCGAAGTTTGAAGGTGTGGCGGACCATGGACTGGCAGCTGGAAACCAGCATCACAAAACCCTTTGATGAGGTACTTCAGAATGTGTGACTATTCAAAGTGAATTCCTATAGAATTAATGAAAATTGTAAGAACAACTCTGATTCTGCATAAACATCAGTTCATTTAGTAGTGCCAAGTCAAATGAAACTATCAGATGGCGGATTCAAAAGGGGGCGGGGGGGAAAAGAGCTGTTTTCTCACACAACATATGATTAAATTGAGACTCTCATTGCCATTGGATGTTGTGTGTGCCAAAGGTTTACATGGGCTATGTAAACAATGAAGTAAATTTGTGGAAATGTAGAGCTTATTCCAAGAAGGTATTGGCACACCAGTTACGTTGTTCTTAGTTTCTTCTCTATGCATCTTCTGTTGGCCACTATCAGAAATGAGATGAGTACTTAGGAAGGATCTTTGGTCTGGCACCATAGGGCTGTTATGTGATGACTTTGATCAAGAGATCACATTTCTGGGAACAGAAGTTGGTGCTTAGTGCGTGGAGTGTTTTGCAGTGATCTTACGGTACCATGATTAGTGCCATTACTCTCAGTAATAGACTGTAAGCGCCTAAATTCATGTGAGAGCTGGTATTGCAAGCTGAAGTCCCATTATTAGCAGTTGGTATGCTGCAGCCCTGTTGCTATCCAGGACTGTGGTGATTCCTGAGTTTACAGTATCCAAAAAGACTTATCTTTTGTTTGCTTTAAAGTTCTCCCCCTTTTGATAGGCCTTCATAAATTACAGTAGATCACCTGTATAAACGTGGCTGAAGTGCTGAGAATTGTATGTAATGTCATTCTTATATATTCACAAAAGACTGACTTTGTAATCATATTCCCTAAATCTAAAATTGAAATAGTTTGTATTAAAAATCCTTTGTTTGCCAAACACTTTTAATGCTCTAGTGTGGGGGGTTTTTTTGATTCTTTTTGTCAGTGTGGAGGGACAACTCATGTGTTGCGTCTTAGCTGGTCACCTGATGGTCACTATCTTGTTTCTGCTCATGCCATGAATAATTCTGGACCTACTGCTCAGATCATTGAGAGAGATGGATGGAAAACCAACATGGATTTTGTAGGGCATCGGAAGGCAGTTACAGTAGTGGTGAGTGAGTGATAATAATTTATCCCTGAAGTAAAACTTCTAATATGTGCTATTTGATCATTTAATGCATAAATGGGACAAGAGGTGGGGATAGGTGCCAGGATTAGTAAAGCAAATGTATGGTGGTGTTTAAAAAATGTCAACTTTACATGTTGGAAGCAATCAGCTTGCTCTTGTGATAAGAGAACTGGACATGGATGAACAGGGTAAGAAAGGGGAGTACAGGAGCATGTGAGGAATGCAGAACACTTTGTTAGCTGCTCAGTGACTTGATTAAAGTGACTTAGGTTTCCAGTGGGTTCCTGCTCGCTAGTAAATTGAGTATTATTTGCCGTTCCTGTTAAGGCATTCAGAAAACCCCTTAAGAAAGCCTATGCTGCTGTTATCAGTGCTCTTACAGAGTCTAGGTTAGGGACTTTGTTTCTTGGAAGTGGTTTTTTTTCACTCTTAAGTGGAAAACCTGCTTTTAAAGCAGATCTCCTACTAAAATGTAATTATGGTAATAAAATTTGGGGCATCTCATTTGTTCAGAAATTCAATCCAAAAATCTTCAAGAAGAAACAAAAGAATGGGAGCTCCACCAAGTCGAGTTGTCCCTACTGCTGTTGTGCTGTTGGTAGTAAGGACCGATCTCTTTCTGTCTGGGTAAGTGGGGTTTTTGCTGCCTTTGACTAATGTGGTCATTTGGATGTCTTGAGGGTTTAGCACAAAGGTTGTGTGTACAGCATGGAGTCTTATATTTAGATTCATGTTGAGTTTTCTTTCTCTCTGTTGCTACAGGATTAGCTGGGGGGAAGGAAGTGGATTGGTATTAGTTCATTTCTCTAAAGCCAAGAGCAGCTTGAGGCCAGCGGCAGAGCATGTTGCCCTGGTCAGGGGGAGGAACTGTTAAGGGAAGTAATGTGTTACCACAGTTAATAAACATAATTCAGCCCAGTTGTCTTCCTGTGTCTTTTACTCATTCTCTATGTGAGGCTCCTAAGAAGAAGACTTTACTGTTTCTCCATGTTTAGCCCACCTGCCCATTAATCACTTAGAGTCTAGCTTTGTTAGTCTTGCTTTTATGGGTACGAGGAGAAAATAGGCACAGGATAGCTGTTTCTGAGCGTATATATGGCTCATCTTTCTGCTTCGTTCTGGCTTCAATCCCTGGCTTCTGCCTTTGCTATGCAAAGGAATGTGAAAGTGAATGAGCTTTTTAAGTATGTGTTCAAGCTTTTAATATCTGGTTTGGTGTTTACTTTAAAATCTACACTAAAATTGTTATTCTGGCTAAGAGAAGGGTAGCTTTTCTCACATTTATAAATGCAAGATGGATTGTTTGACAACTGCAAAGGACAGGGAATAAATTTCACTGATTTATAAAGCTTTGTGATGAGAATGTGTGCTGGAACACACTGATTGCTAACTGCAATCTACTATTTATAGATTCCAGTGTGATATTTATCCATCAATCGCTAAATGCATAACTCTAAATCTGTTTTTGGCAATGCTACCAGTGCATACCCATATCAAAGTATCACTCTAAGTATATTTTACTTTCTATTTATATTATTATTTCATTTAGGGTGCCTGTTGAGGTTATACTAGGTATTAGAGAGATGCAAAGTTATAGGCGGTCTTTGCCCTGAAGAGCTTAATAGATATGTATACAACACAGACCTATGGAAACATAATTAACTACTGAAGATGACTACTACATTGCATCTGTGAACCTATGAGCATGAAACATCCTAGATCACATTGATTTCTTCCGCTTCATTTCAATTGTACTATACACTACAAGTCCATTGGTTTAACATTAAAGAGCTTAGAATGGTTTGGGACAGGTTACTGGGAATTTTCATATTCAGTTCTTTATTACTAAGCATATTTCTAAGTTTAGAGGAATCCTCTTTAAGAATAATTGTGAGTCAAATTCCCTTTGCTCTTGATAGGCTTCACTTACTTTCACAAGTAGTCTGAGTGAGGACATGGAAACCTAACCTGTTTTCTATCTTCCTGTTGTGCTGGCAGCTTGCAACATCTTTATCTCAGAGAAGCTTAGAATAGAAGCCATCTTCAGCATCTGCGGAATTACTTTCGGAGCAGTAGAGGGTGTTCTATGACTGTGATGTAAAGGGTGTTCTACGGCTGTGATGTAAAGGCAGAGTGGGTTAAGCACTTCAGTCTGTGTTTCAGAAAGGAGAGGGTTGAATGTCAGCTCTTCTTCTCCAAGGCTTCTCTGTGCCAGTAGTGGAATGGGTAACTAGGTGCTTCAGACATGCAGCTGCCTTCTGGCCAGACCTTGTTTGGTGAATATTGTTGGGCTCTGGGAGAGTATTAATGTGGTAATATTGGTGGTGGCATAGAACTTCTAAATTTCTGAGTGTTGTTTCTTCTGTTTTAAGCTCACATGTCTGAAACGACCTTTAGTTGTCATACACGAGCTGTTTGACAAGTCTATTATGGACATCTCATGGTAAGTTGATTTCTGGTGTTTGTTACAAAAGCCAAAGTGTTGCTATCAACTTCAGGTACACATGTTAACTGGAAACTCCTTAAAACAGTGCAGGTTGTAGCTGTTGGAACAACAGTAGGAAGTTCTGGCATGTGGTCACTTGAGATTGTGTAACATTAAAACTGCTTAAAAATTGATATATTTAGAACATGATGCAGTAAAATACTTGTGGAATGAGTTCCTACTTGTTACAATTCTCTCAGGGGTTTTTTTGTAGACTATGTGTTTTATACCATGACACGTTGGACTGGGTGACCTTTCTGTGTATTTCATCTATGAAAAGCTATTGCACTATACAGTTATGACAAATTCAGGTGAACCTTCTAGGCCAATCTTTCCATCATGCCTAAGGACACAGTATACCAAAAGAATTTTTTTTAAAATGTTTTCTACATACACTCACTCATTTATACACACACACACGCACTACTCACTCATCATCTGAATGCCTGAAGGATTTTCAGGTATAAAAAAAATAAATGTAATAGCTTTTGGTTTTGGTAAAAATGTAGTTATACTGTGTTGTTGCAGCACCCTGTGAAGGGCCATGTTAAATTGCTCTGTGTTGAAGAGTGGCAGAGGTGATCATATAGCAAGTCTCAGAGGAGGGATAATGAATCTACTACACCCAACCACACCCCATCCACCAACCACAGGACATAGCAGAAGGGCAAGTGCCGAGCTCTCCCAAGAGGCTGCAGGACATCTCTAGTGATTTGGGTTGGATTGGACAATCCACTTTCCCAGCAGTCTACTGTCCCAAATCTTGTTTTCCTCTTTCTGCAGTTAGTGGTGTTCTCTCCTCTCCTCCTTTCTTCCTAAGGCCTGGTCATAAAAATGGAGAAGTTAATAGTTCTTTATTCACTGCAGGACTTAAATAATAAGGGAGAAATAACCGTGAGACCACTCGCTATTAAAAAAATACTCTGCACCTATGCATCAGGTGATTTACAGAGTTAAGGGTTCTGTACAAGAGTAATACTTTTTTCATGATAGGCACACAACTGATTACATAGGTTGTCTTAATTCTAGCACCTCCTAACTTCTGAAATCCTGCCTTAATAGTTGTAACAATCTTGGTGGGTTTATGCTGTAAATTTTAAAGCTTACCATTGTATAACTTCCTGTTTTCTGTGTGCGGTGTGGATTTTGCTGTGAAGCTCAGTGAAGCATGATAAAAAGCTTTCAAAACAAAAACATTTTTCTTTCATTAATAGATTAAGGCTAGAAAGCCAATTAGTAGAATATTTCATGAGAAGTGCTGCTATTGTTGTAGTACAATAGCTTTGAATAGTTTTTTTTTCCTGTAGTGTTTTTTATTTCTCCATCTGCAATTTGCACATTTCTCATGGCATAAAGTCGTTGGGAGTAATAGCTGGTTAACATTTTGCAATTTCTGAGAAAATGGTTTTGTGGGATATTTGAGAGACAAAGGATCATTGGGAAGCTTGTTATTTTATATCCTGTTTACAAATTGAAATGTATGGCTGAAATGTCAATAATATGGAATGTTCCCAGAAACATGCTCCATTCTGAAAACAGACTGAGTAAATTCAGAGAAATCTGGTACTATTATATTGTTATAGCTGTCTCATTTCTATTTTGGAGTTTTAGACTTGGATCCATCATCATAATATCTGAACATGATTATGTTTTCATGGAACAAATGCTTGGATCTAAAGTCAACAGGAGCTCCGCAATTTTGTCTGCTAAGCAAACAGAAAACTCTCACTAAGATTTTATCATTTTCTAACTTGGAGTAGTGTTGGTTAACCTAGTTACACGATGCTGAGGCTAACTTCTCTGGCTGTGATGCTATCGGGGCATCAGCCACCATGAAAAAGATGTTTACAAACACCTATAGCCATGATGCATGTAATAATTTTTAAGCCTTGCTGGACTAATTTGGATAGGGCTTCAGAGTTCTGCCTGCTTCCCTTTCCTCTTCTGTTCTCTGTAACAAGTAATCTATAAACCATTATGTCGCTGTCTCTGTGAGCTCTGTAATTGGAAGTTACTGGGTTAGCAGTCAAAACTCATCAAATACTATTTTTTTTTTTTACAAATGTGCAATATTAGGTTATATACGGAAGGTTATAATTCCATTAAGACTAGAATGTATAGTCTCTCCTCTCTCTCTTCCATGAAGAAAATTTCCGAGACCTACAGAAGAGTGTTACAATATATCCCCACGTACAAGAACATGTGCAGTTTGCTTAAAAACCCAAAGGATGAACAATAACAAAATCAAACATACGTTCTTGCCTAGTACAGTGAGTTTTGGACTGCTCAGATGCACATCTCTTTATTGCTCTTGTTTCAGAGAATGATGATAGAGACAAGGCATTTACCCAACATATAGAGCTTCTCTCTTAAGAGTCGCATCCCTTCTCCTTCCTATATTGTTTATTTGGACTGTAAGCTCTTTGTAGGAACGAAGCTTCATCTTCCATGGGCCCCAAACAGTAGCTTATATGGCCTTAAAAAAAAGTGTGTCGATTGCTTACCTGCTGAAGGCTCCTTTCTTCACCCAGTTCCGTTAGCACACAAATTTTGTACATCTTTTGAAGGAAATACATTTAGAATTTTCTTTCATTGCTCATTGTGAACACTGTTCTGTTTTAGCCATACAGAAAGATTTTCATGGTGCTGATCATGCCATGGGTAGGTGTATAGTTCTAACACTGCCTTCCTCTGCAATGCCCAAAAGAATATCGGCACACACATTCTTGCTGTCCATCACCCTGTCTCCTTGCTGTCCCACTTCTTTTGTTCCATGAGTAGTTGCTGTGATAATAAATCTTAAGCTAAGATTTTTATTGAGCAATTTATTGTATTGCCTCTCTGCATCAATGAAAGGGATTGAAAACAAAGATGGACCTTTATTTCCTTCAGGACCCTTAATGGGCTTGGTATTCTGGTGTGTTCCATGGATGGATCAGTGGCGTTTTTGGACTTTTCCCAGGATGAACTTGGAGATCCACTCAGTGAGGAGGAAAAGGTACAGTAAGCACTCAGAGAATCTGTGATCATACTTAAGGGATGTATTAATTCAATTAAAATATTGGAATATTTATAGAAGTATGTAGTGACTGATTTCCATATTACAGAAAAATGTGTTCTTTTTTAATGATTTGTAAAGTAGACAAGCAGTCAAGAAATTAATTTGTGGTATTAGTTTCTATTCTGGAAAGAAAGTCTATTTGGAAAGCATCCACATGCTTACACATTATTATACATTTGAAGTAATGATTTGGCCAAGGAAACAAGGAGTGGGTGCTTCAAAACACTTTAAAATTACTCTTTGACTTGCATATATGCAAGTCTCTAAACTGATTGCTGGTGGCTGTTTTTTCCTCTCATTGCTATTAGCAACTAAAGCTTTGAATTCCAATTATTTTACGTATTGATTTAGTGTTAGCTGAATATATAAAGAAAAAAAAATCTGTAGTGTATAAATGATACAGAGGGCATTTGCATTTTATGGATTCCATTAGATTTGTGTGATTCCATTACCTTATAATTAGTGATGTCATGCTAGCAGTTGTAGTCACTCTTTTTGTGTGATACATTTTTAATGCCCACAGAGCAACATTCATCAGTCCACCTATGGTAAAAGCCTAGCTATAATGACTGAAGCTCAGTTGTCTACCACCATTATTGAGAATCCAGAGATGCTCAAGTATCAACAGAGGCAGCAACAGCAGCAGGTGGAGCAGAAGAACGCATCAATTAGGGAAGGATCTGGGACTGCAACAGCAGCTCCCAAAGTGGCAAGCATGGTTAATGGGGAGAGTTTGGAAGACATTAGAAAGGTAGGTGGTCTTGGATAGTCACTTCATAGTGTCAAGTACTAAGCTGATAAATATCAAACTGCTTATAATAAAATCAATTTCTGCTTCCGTATTTGTGATGCATGGCACCTTTCAACCTCAAGTTGTGGTATTAAAATACACTTGTATTGCTAAAAATATAGATTGATTCTATTTATGCAGTAATAGCATGGTTCAAAGACAATATGGAAAAAAAAATCTTTGTTAACAGACTTTTAATTGAGGAACATCTTTAATACACCTATTCTTGTCAGATGGGGAAAAAAAAAGAAAAAGAAAAAAGCATTTCCTGTTTATCAGAAATAATGATGAAATATATTTCCCAACAGAATCTCTTAAAAAAACAAGTTGAAACACGAACAGCAGATGGTCGAAGAAGGATCACGCCTCTCTGCATAGCTCAGCTGGACACTGGGTACATTTGGAAGTGGTCTTTAAAATCCTTCTTTACCTTTTTTTTTCTTTTTTCTGATGCAAACTAAGAATTCTGACTTACTTTAATGTTATGGCATCTACAGCACTTGCTGGAAATACTGTGTGTATACTTACAGAATATAGTTTGAGCCTATATTCTCTTAGCTCTAAGATCTCACTTCTAACAGACAAGTGTAATTTTCATTGTCTACCATTATAGATGAGTGAACAACACTTAATGTATTGTAGGTTCATATCTACGTTAATAGTAGCTTTAGCATCCTTTGTATATGAGAAATGAGTCTGGAAGGTTAGGTGTTGGTGGTTTATTTTAGGCTGTATATGAGTATCCAATGTGGAAAAAGAAAGAATAGAATAAATAGTTTAGTTAAAATTATTCTTTTTCAATTATTTTTAAAGTGTTGTTGAGAAATATATTTGTTGTTTGTGTTTTTGCTTAGGGATTTTTCTACAGCATTTTTCAACAGCATCCCAATATCAGGATCTCTGTCTGGCTCAATGATGTCTTCTCAAAGTAACCAGCAGCTCATGTCATTAGATTCTAACGCAGCGAATTCCCTTAATACTTCAAAGCCTTCTGTAGAGCCAACAGCAGCCAGTATAAAACCAACAGATGATACAGCAAATAAAGATGGGTCAGTGTCTGCAGTTTTGTTTTTCATTTACTTGACTCTGTTTAGTTTTTCATTCTTGTTCACAGTTCTGTAATCAAGCAATTACTAAAATGGCTTCCAAAACATCAAGAATCTAATGCTCCTGAAAACATCAAGATTTTACTGCTATTTGGTTACTTTAAATAGTGATAAATCAGTAAAAAATAAATCCATAAGCATAGTTCTGGAAATGAACTTCAATGCAATGACCAGCAATGGAAGTAATGAAGCCTTTTTTCCCCATCAAATTTTGTCCTGTGTTCTGTAGATCTCTCTTCAAACATGGTAGTACTTCCTCCCTGTGTAACAACCCCATCAGAGTGCAGTGACACTGACTTGCCAATGTGCGTATGCTGATTGGCCGTGTGTCTTTCAAATTAATTACAGAACGACTAAATTTTATTTGCTTTTTCCTCAATGGTAACACTGACTTGGTTTCTTCTCCTCAAGTTGTTTTTATAGCATTTGTAAGAGGACAGTGTCATTGGAACCTCTACCACTCCATCAAGTTTAGTTGAAATTGGCCACAGATTAAAAAATGAGTGGGTAGACTATGAGAAGTCATCGACAGATGAAACTATTAAGTCTCCTTTTCTTTGGAAATTGAACTTCTAACAGCTTTTTAGAACAAACATCAGTTATCTCAGAGCCATTCTTTCTTTCAATTCATTCTCTGAATGAATTGAAAAATCTCTAAAGTAAACAGCTATTCAAATAACAGATCCCTGGAATGCTTTAGTGTGGGGAAAACACATTCCTTTGCCTTAGAGTTATGCTTGAAAAGGCCTAATAATTAGTTTGGATTCAACTACAACAAAATCAAAACCTGGCATGAATTGTTTCAGCCCAAATTGTTTGATTGATAAACAGTGGAATATAATCTTTTCATGGAGAGTATTTAGTAACCTGAACAAGGGGTAAAACTGGGAAGCCCAGTCATCGTTTAAAATCGTGATCCCTTCCCTTTGGGTATATAAGTACCAGCTAAAAATATCATTTTATTCCTGAATTAAAAATACATAATGAATGAATGGTGATCTTTAGATCTATCTATGTGGCCACATGAAGCTCTTTGCTCTCAGATGTATCATAAACAGCTTTTGAGAGTAGGCAAAGCTTGCAAGATGCTGGTGCATGAAAGATGAAAAAGCATGTAGTAATTCGTGTATGTACTTGAGTGAAAGGTTTTCAGTATGGTTTCTGGCCTGTACAATGAATGCTAGCTAGCTGTTATGAACAATGCAGGTTACCGATACTAAATTTCTTTCAATCGTTGGTTTCCTGTCCCTTTTACTGACAGTGTAAATGCTACCTCTGCCTCAACTGCTCCTCCTGCATCATCTTCCTCTGTGTTGACAACGCCATCCAAGATTGAACCTATGAAAGCATTTGATTCTAGATTTACGGAACGATCCAAAGCCACCTCAGGGACTGCTGTTGTAACAAATACAAATCAGACTGTTGTGGACAGGTAAGACATAGCCTGGGGGCAAAAAAAAAAGGAAGGATGGTAACGTACAGAATTAAAACAATGTTGATTGTCTGTGGTGTGGGTGTCGTGGTGCTGGCACTCTAGAAATTGTCTTGGGTCTCTTCTACAGTTGAAAGAAAGGAGATGGCTGTGAATAGGTAAATTCTTTGCTGGCAATATTCCTTTGTGCATTTGTCTCTGACATTTGGGATCAAGCAGACTCTTCATATTCTGAGTTAAGACTATTGTTACAAGGGGCTATGTGTGCGCATCTGCCTCCGTGTGCGGCTGCATGCATCTGCTCCTTAGAAGACAAAAATAGCCAGCCTGCATATCTCTACAAGAGTGAGATTTACTTCAAGATAAATCACCATACATGTCTGCAGAGGGCCTATCATCATAATAGCTGCAGATGTATTTCATTTTTATGCCTTGAAGGCACGCAGAGAAGACGCTTTGAATTTAAGGGGTTTTGGCTCTGGATCCACATGATTTTTAAAAAAAAAAAAAAAAAAAAAGAAGAAAGCCTTTGGTTTTGTGACATAGTGTGTTATGGCATAAGTGTCCCTGCTTCACCAAAACCCATGACAGAAAAAATAGCAATCTTGAAAAAGAAATATGTAGTTCCCCAACTTATTATCAATAAAATGTGGTTCTACTAAATACCTCAGTATTTTTATATCAAAGGCTTTAGCCATATGATGCAGAAGAAAGATGTATTAAATTACTCTCATAATTGCTTCTAATGTGTCAGTAAAGTATGGATAGAAGTGTATTGTTTGGCATAATTCAGATGCCAAAGAAGAAAAAATTAGATTACGCAAGATATTCCTAGGAAGCCGAAGGGTTATGGAATAAGCGGCAAAACATTGTTGTGAGTTAATAAATAGCTATTGGAGGGAATGGGAAGAGTATGATTAAATGACCTATTTTAGTGTATAATGATTAACAAAAGAGTTCACAGGGATTTGTATTTTGTCGTCTTTAGTTATATTGTATTCCTGAAATGGAAAATGGAGCAGTGAGGTCATTTGTATGGTTTGCAGATGCACATCCTACTTACAGTAGTCAGAACTGAATAGGGCAACTTTTGGGGATAGATGACAGAATGACAAATGAAGTTCTGCATGAGTAAGCAGAAAGCATAATGTCCATTGAAGGGGAAAAGGTGAATACTCTTGCATTTTTGTGCTGAATTA
>NW_009259800.1:3907504-3921815 GCF_000687185.1 Egretta garzetta
TTTACAGCCTTATCTAGTTGTGAACTGCTAGTTTGATTAATTTTTTTAAAGGAGTGAATATGTCTTATCAGCTTACATATATATTGTACATGGTACTTTTGTGGAGGACTTGCCATACCGTTTTGGCTTCTTCCTCTTGCCTTTGTGCATATTGAAATACCCTCAAACAAGGCTAAGAATGTATCTTCTTACCTACAAGAATGCAGTGCATAGGATATATGGCAGCTTTTGGAATCAACTTATATAAAATGTGAAATTTTTTTTTTTTTACTTGCTCAGACTGAAGGATCAGAATTTAATTAAAGACAATAAGCCCAAGGATATTCTGGAGAGCAGCAGTGACAGTGAAGAGAAGATTCCAGCTGCTAAACCACTCAGTGCACCCAAACGGAAACTGGAACTTGAGGGAGAAACAGTAGAAAAGAAGAAAAAAGGAAGGCCTCGAAAAGACTCCAGACTTGTACCAGTAACTTTAACTGTTCAGGTGAAATAAATAAGATTTATTGTGGCTTTCAATGTTCGTTTAATAAAGTCAGTCCCATGTTGACTTGTTCCGTCAACTCAGGGAAACGCAAGTAATGTAAGCCCCTCAGAATTTTTAGCCATCCTCCTTCTTTGCCTTTTAAACTTACTCTTTTTAAAATTTGAGATTATAAAAACCAGATGTACATGGTGTGGGCAAATGTGTCCATCCTTTATATAAATACGCAGTTACTTACTAAACAGTACCAGCACGCTAAGTAGTGATAGCCTGCCAAACGACTGTATAGAATAAATTGAAATGCCATTAATGTTTGGTGTTCTTTGATGGAGAGTGGCCCAAGCACAAGAGAGTGACTCAGATATGATGACTCAAATGGTTGTGAGTTTCCTAGAAACTATGAAGTAGTAAGTGGCATTAACATTTCCACCATTTTAGGGCGTATAGGTCCCTCTGTTTTCGGTATTCAGAGCTTAGCTTTTCCATGCAATATACCAGAATTTCCATTAATTGGTTCCAGCTGAAAGGTGGAGGGGTCTATGAAAAAAAAAAGACCACATCTAGTTTGTTTAGGTCTTTTAATTCTTAGAAGCTATATTAAAAAAAATTGTATTTACACAAGTAATCGGAAAAAGATTAATATTTGCAATTGGTATTATTTGGAATTTTTTAAAAAAGTTTTTCTCTTTCAAATTCAATCTATATTACAGAATAACTTTGGTTTTAACTTCTTTTAATGGAAAAATTTAACCACTTTTGCAATTTTTTTTTCCAGTCCCCAGCTACACTGGCCTCTGAGAAGGATGCTGCTTGCATCTCTGCACCAGCATTAGCACTTAAGCTGCCAACCCCAATCCCACAGAAATCGTTTACTTTGCAAGTAAGTAGACTATAAGGGGGGAAAAAAGCTTAATACAGAAAAAAAAAAAAAAAAAAAAAAAAAAGGACCTTTCCTCCTGCTTTTTAAAAATATTTTTAGATTATTCAGGATCCTTTGATAAATTAATGTTTGATATGTGTATTTGTTCAAGCAAGCAAGATGGTATACTTCAGCTTCTAAGAATATGTCTGTATGAGAAAAGTTAATGGCAAATCAGATAAAAATAGGCCACTTCTGAACCAGCTAAACTTCAAAGAGGAATGCCTCTGGTTCATCAGTCCCTCCTCCTGGTTAACCAAAGTGTGTCATAAAGATAAGAGGCTCCAATGGGAGTAACTGCTGCGTTATTACAGTTGTGTCGGTAGTACACTGCCAAAGAGAAAAACAAGCATTTTCTGAGAGCTCTCTGGAGATGCTCAACATCTGAGGAGGCTGGTAAATAGTATTACTTTAGGTATTTATGAAATAATTTTTCTGCGTGTTTAGGCTGTGGCAGTCTGGTTCTAATTTGCAAGATTGTAAGGAGACTGGGCACATCTAGACTTGATCTGGTGCCCTTAATTAGGAAGCACAGACTAGCACAACCTTTCTTCATTCTTATACTCAGAATACAAAGAAATTATTTGTGTTCTAGCCAAGACTGATTTTCAGAGGCCTGCTTCTTTTGAAGTACCACAGTCTATTTTTAAGCAATCTTAAACAGACAATGCCATACTTAAATCCATTCTTAAAGTCGGCATTGTTTTGGATCTAATGGTAGTTGCTGCTTTTTTGAGTAGTTCTTCCAAAAAGTATTTTATTTTTTGTTTTTCAGGTAAGTTCAGATCCATCGATGTACCTTGAAGTAGAGAATGAAATGACTACAGTGGGAGGTTCAAAGCTGAGCAGGTTAAAGTGTAATCGAGAAGGAAAGGAATGGGAGACGGTCCTCACCAGTCGAATTCTCACTGCAGCAGGAAGCTGGTAAGAGTATATGTTGGGGGAAGTGGGAGCCTGCAGCAGATAAGTAGTCCTAAAGGCCAGAGTGCATTTTTAGGCGTACGAAAGTACACTTTACAGAAAGTTAATTACACCTAGGTCTGCAAACCTTCTGCCCATCTCCTTAGACTATCATAATTATAACCAAATTAAGGAGGCATAGAATGCATCTATAGATAATCTGTGTGGTTTTTGAATGTTTCCTTTGGTACACAGGATTTTTTGTAAGCTGTAGGAGTTAGTCACCTCTTGAGGCATTAGCCCAAGTTGTATGACAAATTAAGGAACTGGTCTGGTTTTATGCTACTTGCATTTGATAAAATGTAAAATGTAAACATTTCTTTTTGATATCTCTTTTTTTTTTTTTTTTTTTTTTTTTTTTTTTTTTGGGAGATTGTAAGTGTCGCTTGGGAAAAAGTTTTGTGATGTAGGAAGGGAGCCTTCAGTTAACAGGAATACCAACTGTAAAATAGTGATTCATTGCAGTCCCTTCTGTTTGTCAGTATTAAAGTAGGAAAACTTCTTACCTTTGTGTAAAATAGAAAATAATTATGAATATGTCTTTTTGTTAGAAAACTGTTAATGTACAGTAATCCTCAGAATACTGATTTTTTTTTTTTTTTTAGTGAGATTGTAAGTGTAGCCTGTGAGAAACGAACCTTGTCAGTATTTTCAGCTTGTGGTCGTCGCCTTCTTCCCCCTATAATATTGAATACACCCATCTCCACCCTACATTGCACAGGTTCTTACGTCATGGCTCTCACCACTGCTGCTACGCTCTCTGTTTGGTAAGTACCGTAACAGGCTGCGGCAGCTGGCTGGGCTGATTTTTATAGGTAACTGTTCAATAATGTCGAGGCATTGCTGTTGAAACTGAGGCTTAAACCAAATCAGGTCTGAACACCAGTCCATTTTTGGATATAATATGAAGAGTTAATTGGGCAGGACTTGAATCCTGCTCTAGGATGGTCCATAATGTTGAATTTTATTCTAGAAGGAAGATAGGTGATCAGCTAGAAGTTTCTAGTTTAAACAGCCTCCCTAGGATAGACTTGTCATGCATATGGAATGGATTGAGGGGGGAAAAAGGAGAAATACGGGTATTTCCAACTTCCGTCATACTTAGCCAATGAAGTACGTGAGTTTCAGAGTTAAAGTACTGTAGCCATCTTCAAGATACCAAGATAAAAACTGCAGTACTTGTTTACAGTTGTTGAATTAAATCTAACGTCTCATGCGAGTCGGAGCTCCTGAAGGAGTTATTTGGATCCTTAGTGTTTGCTTAGCTGTAATGAGGTTGCCTGATAAAGAGCCATAAAAGTTGTTCTCTGTTATTGACTTCTGGCTTGCCATAAGGGGTTTGAGTTTACCAAAGTAATTTTGTTGAAGCAAAGAAGGAAATGTCAAAACAACAACAAAAAAAAAAGCCCCAACCAAACTCTCCCAAAAAACCCACTGTCATGAATATTGAAGAAGTGCATTTGTTAAATGATTTTGGAGCTTTCAGTTGGTTTTAAACTGCAGACGTGTCCTTTTGTCTTTTTCAGGGATGTTCACAAGCAGACAGCCATTGTTAGAGATGAATCTTTGCAAACAATATTTTCAGGTAGTAAAAAGGGTCATTTCTTTACCAAGCTTTGAGCCCACCTGTACTCTTTAGTACCATTTATGAATATGCTGAATTTTTACAAAATGTGAAAAGCCTAAACAAATAATATTACTTCGTTATTGTGTAATAAAAGGAAGTCATTGGCAATGTTGAAATACAGCAGAAATAACTGAGATGAGAATATCAGCAGTTAGCAGACTTGTACCAGATTCTGTAGCTTACTATATTCCGGCTTGCTTCTGAATGTGAAGATTCAGTGTTGTGAAGATCACAAACCAAATATTTTACGTAAAACTGCTCTTACAACAGTTTCTCTGTGTGCACATTGCATGTATATTATCTTAATGATGAACAACCGATTGTCTCAAATCTGTTATTTCAAAATCTTCAGTTTCTATCATTGCTGATGTCTGGCACAAAACAAATGATCAAAAAAGCATGTCTCGGAGCATACTGGCTTCTATTTTAACTTTAATCAAAACTACCTTGAAGAAGTAGCTGTACTAGCAGTTTAAAAATGTCTTCTTTAGAAGTTAAGTGCACAAATCCTGGGCTTGGGATATGCTGGGAAATGAGAGACTCCTGCTATCCCACTTCTACTATGTTCTTAGAGAGCATGCTTTTCTAAGTATGCTGGGTTTTAGAATTTTAACTTAATGGGAAAAAGAAACATAAAGGCTTCTTAGGTTACATGGCAGAATTGCTGAAGATTGTCCCTAGATTTGGAGAATGTTTCTAGTGAAGCCAATGTTCTGTATAAATGGCAGCATCAAGACTGATAATGTGTTTTGCGAGAGTGATTTTAATGCTACTGCCCTGAGCCTGGCACTTGCCATCCCTATCTTGTGTCTTGACCTTCCTATCAATGCTTGAGAATAACATTTACTGACCCTTTTTCTGTTGGTGGCTATGACTGATAATTAATGGTAGATAGCATTTTTTATCATTCTGAATGTCATGCAAGACTCCAAAAGAAAAACCTTGGTTTGATTTGACTTGTAGGAAGTGATGCGACTGTCTCTCAGATCTTGCTGACTCAACATGGTATACCTGTAATGAGCATGTCTGATGGAAAGGCGTACTGTTTTAATCCTTCTCTTTCTACGTGGTAAGTTATATATTATTTCCTGCTTTTACAACTTGGCTGAACTAACATGTATTCTGATTTGCTGTTGCGCTCCATATTTTGAAGCTTAGTCTGAGTAGGAACACATGCCAGGTTTAGTTTTGCTTTGCTTCACTATCATATGTCTATGCTTAACTCTGTTATATTCTTACGATTTGTTATGTTTAAAATAAATTTTTTTAAATGAAAAAGTTAAACTACAGCTTTATCTCTCTTTCCTACACAGTGCATACTCTTATTTATTAACATACACCCATATATACTTTTGCTGATGTGCATCAGTTGAATCTGTCAAGCAGTTGGCAGTGATTAAAGATAATGTAGCCTTACAATTCACTTTTTTGCATAAAAGAATGCAGTTCTGGAAAATCTGTCAAAACAATTTTCAGGGTTTTGTTGGGAGTTTAGACATGTTAAAATTATTTTGCCCACTTTCCAGAGAAAATAAGACCTATGCACGCCAATCCTGAACGTGTATGTGCCTGACTTTGTCAGTCCTCGTGACTCCTTAATAATTTTTTTTGATCTGATGACCAGTCAAGTTTGAAGAGAGCTTTTTTTCTCCAAGATGTAAGAGTTTAATGAAGGTAGTAAGTCAGTTAGGGGAGGAGGGAAGAAATCATTATACCTCGGAGAATTCTCATGGAACAGTCATTACTGATGTCCTAAACACAAGGAAAGGCTACATAAGAGTCTGTGCCTTATTTGGTATCAGATAGACTTTCCCCATGGATTCTCTTCTGTCAAGGCATAAAAAATTTCTGTGGTTAAATTATTTACAGTATCTTTCCAAAACAGATTTTTTTTTTTGTTGTTGTTGTCTGTCTTAAGAGAAAAAAACATGTTGCAGTCTTAATGTAATTGTGGTACTTAGTGTAATGAGCATACTTGATGAAAGGGCTTATTGTTTTAATTCCTCCTTAGAATAATTCTTGCTAGTCAGCTACTTGATGTGAATCCTTTGGAAAAGAAAACACCTTATTTGTTCTTTAGATAAACAAGAAATTATGCAGAAATTTTCCCAGTCAATAAGGAGCAGAGGACAGGGTCTCAGCCATAATTCTGAATTTGCTGTCATTTCTTAGTTTGTACCACAGCTTGGGAAATACATAAAAGAGCAATCCCTTTAGTCATCATACAAATTTAAACATGATAAAGCAGTAAAGGGTATTTTAAATATTTGTGCCGTTCTACCTCTGAGCTGTCTGGAGGTCTAAACTTAGCATTGGTTTGAGCCACTGATTCTCTTGGCATCTCAAGCCAGTGAAAATGATATCCTTGATTAGGTGTGGAAAAGCCAGCTGTAACTGTCAGCTCCCTCCATGTGAAGGAAGAGCTGTAATGTATGGGAAGATTGTCAACGTGTATGATTGTGATGACTTGTCTGGTGGGTGGGGGGACCTGACATGAGGTAAAATCAAGTTCTTAACGAGAAAGCCATTACCTGTCTTCACCCAACTCTTTGTTCTGGGGCATGACTTCTTATTAGATGTAAAATGACAAGTAGAAAGTTCATTTCCTTCAAAACTAATGCTAAATGGTATTATACAATTAATATTGTGAACTTTGGGGTTGGAAGGCACAGCAGAAGCAGAATTTGGATATGGAGTGGGAACAGTTGCTGTCCATGGAATTCCTGAGCACCTTGGTGATATTTTTTTGTTGTTGTTGTTATCTGTGAAAATACATGTGGAATTCCTGAGCACCTTGGTGATATTTTTTTTTTTTGTTGTTGTTGTTATCTGTGAAAATACAAGTCAGGCGTTGAGGCAGAACAGAGCTGGATCCTCTGATATCATTGCCTACTCTCATCAAACTTTTTGTTTGTTTGTTTGCTTTTTTCCAGGAATCTTGTTTCTGACAAACAGGACTCTCTAGCACAATGTGCAGACTTCAGGAATAGTTTACCATCCCAAGAAGCCATGCTGTGTTCTGGGCCCTTAGCTGTAATACAGGGACGAACATCAAAGTAAGCACTTAATTGCTTTGTTTGATCAGCGTGTTTCTCTCTTTTTTTTCCCCCTATTATTTATTAATGTACTTGAATCAGTGAGTTAATTCCTAAGATGCTAATGGCACTGGTAATTGTCAGTAACTCATAGAGTGGTTGTTTTGTTTGTTTGGGTTTTTTTAAACCTTTGCACATTTATAGTCTGTATCTTAATGTTGTTTTGAGATTATTTGGGGAGCAGGAAAGCATGCTCTAAACTTAATCATTTTAAGGCTCTTTATTGGATGAATAAAGTATTTGACAATTCTGTGCATGTAATATTTTGATTAGCTAAACTGAATTTCTTACTTTTTACATTTTAATTTTTAGTTTACCAGCTTTGGAGTAGGCCTACAAATTTTGAGTAGTTCAGTTGTCCTCAAGGGATCTATTTAATGAAGTCTTTGAGAAAGTTGAGTGATTAGTCATCTAATGCATACTTTTAACATCTGAAAATATCACCAGAGAATTGTGTGAGCCAGAGCAGACTCCTGTAGGTAATTCAGTAGCCCATCCTCACCTGGATTTGAATTAGATTTCCCAGGCAGATTTCTGTGCTGTTTCTGTCCTTCACATCTGAGTTTAATTTTTTTGGTGAGAAAAACTCTGTAGAGTTGTATGACTTTACTGCTGTTTTCTTGGGAGCAGGAGGGGAATGAAATGGGAAATAGATTTGAAATCCAAACAAACAACACTCTCTTTTAGAGAGAGAAAATATCAGACAGAAAAATTGGCAGTTTTTTCAAAAAGGAAATAATGGGTTACTTTTTTCAAATTACCCTTCTTATAATACATTTATTTGAAATAAATCTCTTAAATGCTTTAGGCTAACTTCGTATCTTGTGTTTGTTTTATGACTTTCACCTTGAGGGGCAAAGAAAGGTAAAGGCAGTCATCTTAATTTCCGATAAACATTTAGGAGCACTTGGTCACTGGAAAGCACGTGTTTTTAAAGAGAAGAGGGGTGAAAGGAAGAGAAAAAAGAGCAGGAGGCAGAAAACCTTCCGTGGACCTTGATACTTGTATACGGTCCAGTGGGGGGGAAGGCAGTTTGCTATGAAGTGCTGCCTTTGTCATTAAAAGCTTGAACTTTGGAAGCATTAGGTGCCTCTGAGAGATAAGTGTAGACTAGCTTGTACTGCAAAAACCTATATTCCTTAAACTAGGATCTGATTTTATAGCTGGCATGGTTTTGGTTGGTTTGTTTGTTTGTTTTGTAGTTCAGGAAGGCAAGCTGCAAGATTGTTCTCCATGCCTCATTTAGTGCAACAAGAAACAACGCTTGCATACCTGGAGAACCAGATAGCAGCAGCACTTATGTTACAATCCAGTCATGAATATCGCCACTGGCTCCTTATCTATGCACGGTACCTAGTTAATGAAGGTGAGACCTGCCATGCTGTGTTGTTTGCAGCTCTGATGGATCTTTAAGAAACACTCCATTCATGTCATGTCTATGTATGATTGCACTTAACGTTCTCCTTTTAGCACTTGGCTTCTGGACTCGGTTTTTACTTAAAACCAAAACAAACTGCCGAAGCGCATTTGCTTCCTATAGTGCTCAGTACTGAGGAATCCCATTTTGACACATGGATGTGAACAGATCATGGTCTGGGGAAACAGTGCCATCTGTGGGCTTCAACAGCAGGAGTTGGAAAAAAAGTCCAGTGATCTGTCATGCATATCATGTGTATTATCTGGCAGCAACTACAGATGTTTCAGAGGAACCAGCAACACCTTGTAAAATCCATAACATTCCTCAGCCAACTGATGATTGCCTGATGTGAAATGGAAGAGTTGCTCAGTCTCTGACACTTTGTACCAGAGCAGATAAAACTGTGGAGAATTTGCTTGTGTTACTTGCACTTTATACTTTTTTTTATGTTCTAAAATATCAGCAGCCTGTACTGGTGAGCTCCACAGGTTAAGTTCTGTGAGGAAAGAAATCTGCGAGAAAGGTTGCTTGTGTCTATTTTGTATTTGAATACACTATATCTCTATGCTATTACGTTAAATAAGGTTAACCAACTGACTTTTATGCTTCTTGGATTCTAAAGATCTACGTTGTATCTCTGCTTGTCTTGCATTCCAAGTTTAGTAGTTCCCGTTGTATTAATTCAGTATTATTCCTCACCATGCATAATCATTTTACACAGAGAGAAGCAAAATGGTTCATGTTAGGCCACCTAATAAGTGTTGGCAGAATTAAAATTGAGCTCATTAATTCTTGCCTTTTGAACCCTACCCTACTTAACAAGAGAGCTTGATGAACTGCATATGATTGTCTCTGTCCTTCCCCGGTTGAAATGAAAATGTTGGTCCTGGGTCATATGTTAAAGGGACAGTTCTACTTCTAAAAGTCTTTACTAATTGAGAACCTCTCTATTGTGTGTGCAGGGTCATCCTGCACCATGCAAATGCTGCTGCCTTGCCTGTGTGTATACACTGGACATCACTGCAAATTCTGCTTTGCCACACATGTATTACTGTTTCACTAGTTTTCTAGGTCTGCTAAGCTTCAAAAATTGCACATCCTATTATTGACCCTTTATTCCTATAATGGTTTCAACATTTAATGAACTCTAATCCATTAAAATAGTCAATCTGTTATGCCTTGATTGGCATGTTACCCTTGAACAGATGACTTCATCACTTGCAAGGGAATTCCCCCCTCTGATTTTTTTTTGGTGAATAAAGCTGGCCTGGAAACTGTGTGTGGTTTAATTAAAGATTTTTTAACTCTTGTGCATATTAATTGGATTCATTTTAATTTTGTTAGAAGCTCTTTTGCTAAGGCTTTGAGAGATGTCTTCCAGTTGAGTAATATTTTAATGTTTCAGAAGGATGTCTGATTTATTTTTTTTTAACTACTGACTCCATTTTTCCAAATTCATATATTGCAATTAAATGCAGCCTAAAAACTTTTCCCCTTCACTGGTTTTCATCTTGTGGCTTTCCAGCTCTTGTGGTATCTCTTTTGTATTAGTTTTCTGCCTGTTGAAGTCTGTCAGTTTTCCAGGGTTTTTTGGTTTGTATTTTTAAAAGCTGGTATATCTTATGTGGGAAGGGGGAGTGAGGTTGAGATCAGGGCAGCTCTTAAAACAAGCTGGAGTAACTACTTCAGTTTTTCTCCCTCTAGTAGATGATCTTAGTGGTTTTGGTTTTGAGAATTTAAAATAAAACTCTTCAGAACTCTAAAATAAATCCTTTATCTAAGACTTGCTCTTAGAATACTATACTTTTTCAGAAATCAATCTTTTTGGCTTTATTTTATTCTGGATGCTTGTAATTCTTTCCTGAATGTTGTCAATTATGTTGTGGAGTGGTTGTAGTGAAATGCTTATGAATGTGATTTTATTTTCTGATAATATTCAGGGTTTGAATATCGTTTGCGAGAATTATGCAAGGATTTACTGGGTCCAGTCCATTACTCAGCTGGAAGTCAGTGGGAATCAACAGTTATGGTAAGTCCTGATAATAGTTTAACAAAGCTTGAGGAAAAGTTTGCTGTGAAAATTACAGAACATGGGTAGACAATAGAACTTAAAATATGATTAAACTTAGTGGCAAAAAAGCCATCACAAATTGTTTTTGCTGACCCTGGAACCCTTTCCATACTCTGCTCAAATCTCGTAAGCAGGCTGCCTTAAGCAGGCACTTGTATTTATTTCATGTGAAACTGTAGACAAATGCGTAGCGCCACAGTCTCAGCTTGGATGCTGTCTTCAGTGTTACGCAGGTGGAGCAGAGCTGTATGTTCAGGTCTCCACGTTCTTCATACAGCAGCTTTGAAATAGTGACAAGCCACTGAAATGTCTTCCCTTCTCAGAGCATGTCTGGAATCTGTAACTGCAGAGGCTGCACCAGCTTCATGAGCGTATATAAATGTAAAGACACTCTTTATTCTGGGAGCCGTGTAAGCAGAGTAAGAACATAAAATACACAGCCCTCTCCAGGCAGGAAAAAAGGCATGGATCTTAAGCAGCTCTATCAAATATATTCATGATATCAAGTAATACATTCTGAGGATGCTTTTGTGTGTTTTTGTGCAGGGTTTACGAAAGAGAGAACTATTGAAAGAGCTTCTTCCTGTTATTGGACAGAACCTCCGCTTCCAGAGGCTTTTCACAGAATATCAAGAGCAGCTAGACATCTTGAGAGACAAGTAGCATTTCCCCAGATTTTCCCTGCGGGGCCTGGTCCGAGAGAAACTGCTGAACAGCATTAACCAGAGGCAGAAGAGGAGCGAGAGCCCGGTCAGTAGGGACACTCCTGAAGAGAGCAGTGCCGTAAGGATCCCAGATGCTTCAGGAGTTGACCTGCTTTAGTTTTTAAAGAAGCTCGCAAGTGGATTCGTGAAAATGATGAGTGGATGAGCTAGACCGTTTCCCAAGTGAAACTTAAACCATCGAAGCTGTGGCCTCTGTTTCTATGGAAAGTCGTGGATATGTACTTCAGGGGGGTCCTTTTGGATCTGGATCTCATTTGAATATCAAAACTAGCTGAGAACTGTTTGTGGGGTTTCTTGGATGTCCTGTGAAAAGCACAGTACTTCAGAGTACACTGAACAGCATATTTAACCCTGTTTAGGGTTTTTTGCCTGAGGATTTATTGAGGCTCAACACTATATTAAATTAGATGAATGAGCCACGTAAAAAGAAATTTCATAAATATTAAGGTATTATGCAGCCAATAGACTCTTTCCTGTGAATATTATAATAATAATAAGAGGCTGTTCTAACACATGGACTATTTTTGTACTAGAATTTGCTAACTTGTAATATGGAATTTTATTTGGCCGATAATCAGGCTATCTCTACAAAGTCATCTTGTAGGAGATTTAACTCTAATTACAAAAGCTATGTTTCAAAATAATTCTACCAAATTAACATGTCATCATCTGGTTTTTAATTTTTAAATGTTTGTAAAAGGCATTTTGGGGGGAGGGGGAGGGATGCAATGGGGTGGCTCTTTTTGTAAGTACAAAAATAAACGAACATTGCATTGGTTTAAAAAAAAAAAAGCAAAAACATGGTCTTGAATTATTACAAAGGGCACAGGCATCTCCAGAAATGTCAGCACAGGCTGAGTCATGTTAACATGTCTAGAAATAAATAATACCGTCTGAGTGATCTTTTCTCTGAAAGTGTGATCAGGCAAGTACTTGTGATGTCCCTAGAGCCGCCATGTTTTCTCTTGGAGCCACAGCTCGGCTGAGGGAGAAGGAGCTGTGTGGGAGTGCTCGTTATCTCAGGCAAAATGGGCTCCCTGACCACTGCCAAAAGTGGTCGGTGCTGCAACAAGAAATTAGCTTCATGCAGTTATGGCCGTGTTCCTTGCGTGGCATTTTGTAATAACAAAATAGGGCTGGTGGCCTGCCAACAGTTCACCTGTGTCTACCAAAACTGAAATCAATCAACTTGTTTTCTTCCCCAAAGTACGCTTGGCCATAGGAAAGGAACAAGTGTATGTGTTGGTTCTTTCTGGGACTGAACCATTCAAGTGTGCCTCAATTTATTGCCTTACTTTGAGATGTTTTTGAGTAAGAAAATTAGTATTGAAATGAGTAAGTGTATTTCAACCCTTGTAAAGGGGCAGTTTGTCCCCTAAATTTCTAGCGGAAGTAAACAATATCCTTTGCCCTCAGCCAGGGCAAGGACTAATGCTACTGTGGGCTTTGGCTGAAGGGGACTGACCCTCTTCAGGGAGGTGGCTCTGCAGTTAAATGGTTGGATCCTAGAGGGAGGGATGTGCTCTTTAAGGCAACAAAACCCCACATTTGGAGGGTTTTGTTGTCTCCTGTATTCAACTGCCAGACCTGATGGACACCGGATTGCTTCTCTGTACAGCAATCTCATGTGCATGCTGGCTGAAGTGTCTCAAAGAGCAATAAAAATAACTCACTTAGCAGCTATTCTTCAGTGTGGCACCAGCGGGTTTGCAACAAGCAGTGGGAAATGTAGTGACAGCACAGCTTGATCCTGTGTGTACCTGGTGGGGAAAATGAAGGTGATAAGGAGAGCCATCCAACTTCCCTGATCTCTAGTCCAAAAAGCTTAATAGTACCATACCAACCAGTCATGGCAGTGCTGTGAGTGATTCATACGCTATTGCCAGTCTACACTCATGGGAGCAGACATTCTATTCCTTATAGAGTAGAATTGTAGAGTTACAGAATCCTAGAATGTTTGGGTTGGAAGGGGCCTTTAAAGCTCATCTGTTCTGGGGAAGAGGTGGGTCTGGGTGCAGTCGGTGGGACCCCGGCTATCGGCTTCTGTGGATTTTGACTCTTGACCATTCTGTGTAGGTGGCTGCCAGGTTGATGGTTTAATGAGGAAAGAACAAATGAGTATGGATAGTTTGGAAGGTGTTTGGTAAGTGAAAGCTCTGAGGCAGGCAGCTGTTTCTTCCTGCTAAAGGCAGGATGTTTGCCTTCTGGCCATCCACCATTCAGCCTTGTGCTGTTCATACCAGTCTTGTCATAAATGCTGTTTAATAGGATTTAAAAGTAATTAGGTAAGGGAAAGTAAGTTGTTCTTTGCCATTAAGTCTTTGAAGAGACACTGAAATGCTTTTTATGAAGAGCTGTCTCTGTATCAGACACTGCAAGTTTTTTTTACCCATTTATCTTGGGAGGTTCTGTTACTGCCCAACAGATCAGGAGTGCAATGATTTTACATCCTATGCAACGAAATATATTTAAAATAAGATGAACATTTTTCTTAAGTTGGATATTTTAGCATTTTCAGCTTACATTCAGCACCTTTCAGACGAGGGCTATGAAAACTGTTTAAGGCTGCATTGCATGATCCAAGGAAGCCTGCAGCAAAATCAACAAGGAACGCTTCCAGTGTGGGTAGTGGGGGCTGGCCCTTTTGAACAACCAAGTTTTTATTAATTAACGGTTTGGACGGGGGAACGGGGATGGCCACAGGGGGGATTCGACATTTTCCCTAGGCGACCTGAGCAGAAAACGCCCGCCAAAACTCCCTCAGGGCTTCCCCGACGCTCCCGCCCTGGCGCCGGTGTGAGGACCCAACCGGAGCTACAGCAAAAACTGAAATAAAAGTGGATTTAGCCAGGCGCCAGGGACTGGGGCGCAGACTCGCCTCAGGCAGCCCAAGGGCCGCACAAACGCTGGATGTGTGTGCTTCAGCCTGCGGCGGGCCAGCGCGGAGCACCCTTCGCTGCGCTCCCCTCAGCGCGCCCCCCTCAGCGCTCCCGCGCTTCCCGCTCCCCTTCTCAGC
>NW_009259800.1:3922075-3941118 GCF_000687185.1 Egretta garzetta
ACATCACGTGTGCGGAATACACGCAGTTCTACGGGGGCAAGAAAGCAGGTAAGGGGGTGTGCAGCCATGGCGGGGTGGCTGTGGGAGTGCTGCCCCCTTCCCCCCCCATCCCCAGCTGCCCTCCGAGCCCCCGGGCGGGCGGCTGGGGGCCGAAAACGCAGTGGAACTGATCAGAAAACGCAGAAATTCGAGGTTTAAGGCCCAGAGGAGCTGGCCCTGCCTTCCACAAGTTCCGTGCCCGCTGGTAGGGCAGAGCTGGTTACAGCGTTCATCATCGAATTCAAACTCGGTGCGGTCAGTCTGCCAAAGCTCTGTTCTGATTTTTTTCTGATCCTGGCATTTCAGCTCAGGAGCGTGCCTGTGCTCTGCAGAAGTCCCATTTTAGTTTTGCAAGGCTCTGCATATTTATCCTCGTCCTCAGTAAATTGCCACCATGCACATAGCAAAATGTAACTTTCAAATGTTTCTTTGTTACCTAGAATTCTGTATTTACTAAACCTCTGCTGTGTTGTTTTTGTTTTTTTTTTTTTTAAACAGACCTTCCACGAATAAACTTTAGACGTTTATCATTTGATCACTGCAGGTAAGACAATGAATTTGCATTATCATTACTAAATCACTGTCCTGGTTTCGGCTGGGATAGAGTTAATTTTCTTCCTAGTAGCTGGTATAGGGCTGTGTTTTGGATTTAGGATGAGAATGGTGTTGATTGATAACACACTGGTGTTTTGGTTGTTGCTAAGTAGTGCTTACACTAAGTCAAGGTCCTTTCAGCTTCTCATGCCCTGCCAGCGAGAAGCTGGGAGGGGGCACAGCCAGGACAGCTGACCCAAACTGGCCCTTTCAAGGGGTATTCCATACCATATGACATCATGCCCAGTACATAAAGTTGGGGAGTTGGCTGCTGGATGGGGACTGCTGCTCAGGGACTGGCTGGGCATCGGTCAGTGGGTAGTGAGCAGCTGCATTGTGCATCACTTGTTTTGTATATTCTTTTATCGTTATTATTAGTACTGTTTTCCCTTCCTTTCCTGTCCTATTAAACTGTTTTTATCTCAACCCACAAATTTTACTTTATTTTCCTGATTCGCTCCCTCATCCCACTGGGGATGGGGGGAGTAAGTGAACGGCTGTGTGGTGTTTAGCTGCCTGGCGGGTTAAACCACAAAAACGATGCATCCCTTTATCAGGCTGTTGATATTGAACTATTACTAAAGCCATGTTCTTCCGAGGTACTTACTTTCATTGACTTGTGCCTGCTAAAATCATAACACAGCAAGAAAAAATTCAATAAGAACTGAAACAATGTCTGTACTTCCCATGATTAGTGTACGTAGAGATTGGAGCTGATGGCTAAAAGAACACACAAGTGATAAAATAATTCAGAACAATAATTGTGTACGTTCCAGTCTTTCAGATTTGTGTTATCAGGGTTCAAATCTACTTTTGCCTGATGAGAGTATGCTTGGTCAATCACTCATCTTTCTGAGGCAGTGATTAGGTAGATGGAAGTAATATTTATGCTGGTTTTTTGTGTTTAGAGTTTACGGCTTGAAGTGCTGGAATGAAAGAGGGGAGTTACTAAACGTGGTTAGAAAATCCCATGTAAATGGAATAGGTCAAGTTGTTACCATCCACATCTGCAAAGTACTGCTGCTTGGCTAAAACCTGGCTGGGTTATGGATGCATCCCTAGCGGGGGATGCTGAATGTGATTGCCAGTTACTCCCTAGCCTGTTTCAGCGTGAAGACAGTGAGTGTTTCTGCTTGAACCATCTGCTGTGCTTGTGGGGCCCAGTATGGCAATGGAAGCAGGTTGGGGAGTATTACAGCATCCGTGGCTCTATGGCTGTGAGTGGTGGCGGCTGAACTGTACCAGTTCCTTTCATGGATTTTGTTGTTAACCTAATTTATGTAGAATCAGATAGTAAGTATTGGCAGCCACTCAGTATTTTCATTGGTACAGGCCTTGCTTTAGTGTACAAGTGAATCAGCAAAATGTTGCTTCTGTCATCATGATTTCCAGCTGATTTTGCTAAAAAGAATGTGTACTCTTTTTTTCTAGTTTGTCTCTGCAGCCATTTGAATACCCAGTTTGCACACCAGATGGGACAGTCTTTGACATACTGTAAGTTACTATCTGTACTTGGCTTTATTTTTGTGTTGCTGCAGTGCTTATAGCTACGTAATCATCATTAGTTCTTAGCAAGTTGGCAAAAATAATCATGCCCATCAGTAGAGGTTTCTGATGGTGCTTGTTGCTTATTACTTTATCCCTTCTCTTTTCAGGAGCATTGTTCCTTGGATAAAGAAATATGGAACTAATCCAATCACAGGAGAAGTAAGTAATGATGGGTGCATTCATATGATGTCTTTGCTTTCCTTATGCTTAGTTTCCTATTTAATGTGTGGGAGAAACAAAAATGCTTTCATGAAAGCCGAGAAAGTTGAATGGGAGTGCTGTTTTGAAGTATGATACTTTGTGAGATCAAGCTTGCTGAACTTAATGTAGAGATTTACTAGGGATGTCTTTTTTAGCTTAAAAAAAAAAAAAGCAGGGGGGGCTTCTGGATTTGAGACCTGATATCCCTTCATGGTCATCCTGCTAATGATCTTTGTAGTAGAAAATAATCAGCCTCGGACTGTGTGAGCGTGAGAGAGAGAGCTTTTTTGGTTTGGGTTGGTTTTTTTTTTTTGCATTGGATTTTAAATAGTATGGCAGAGGGACTGTGCAGTTCATTTGTATAAACTCCTAAGGTATCTTGCCTTTCTTACAGGTGTGGCATAATTAAAATCTGTACAGATAGAAATATGAGCTCTTGTTACTGCTAGTGATGCCCAGAAAGCCTGAGAGGTCATGGACGGAAAAGACTCTGTACTGCTGCCTCATATAAGCAGAATTCTAGTCTGTACAGGGTGAGGGGCTGGCAAGCTCACCTCTCCATCTGTGATTAAACTTGCAGTAATGTTTCCTAACCAAAAGGATATTTGGCTTTATGCAGATTAAAGAGATTAGTAGATGATATTATGAATGGCAAGCTTAAGCTGCAAAATCTTTTGAGTTATCTTGGCAGTATATTTCAGAAAGCTTCTGACCTGCCTCTCTTGTGATAGTTCACTGTGAGACTGGGATTTCACACTATGATCAGCACTTTAGCGGTTTTTCTCCCTGCTTTTTCTGCATACATGACAATTAGGAAGGGATTACTTTCTGTAGTAGTGTGAAGTTGTAAAGCACCAGATAAACATGAAGTATGGGAAATATTTCCTTGTTGGAATTTTTTTTTTTCTGATGTGTTAAAAAGAGAGTGCATTGTTTACGGGGGCATAGAGGAAAATTTTAAACAGAAATTGTTGCTTGAGCTACTGAAACTTAGTTTTCCTTCTGTAAAGTGCAGTTACTTTCCTGAGCATTAGGTGGCAGCCACTGCACAGGATTGTTGTTTGGTTTGCAGAAGGCTTTGTGGTATGACATTACCTTTGAAACATCTTGTGTTTGATTAAAGATTTTCCCAGCAGACAGATACGAGGAGAAGCTAAATACAGATGCAGCAGTCCAAACTCTGAACATGAACAGGCTGTCTGAGACTCAATGTCTTCAGTTATAGCAAACTGCAGGTGTGTTGTGCGATGAAGAGATGAGTGAAGGTCTTTCTTCACACGAGGAGGCCGATGTATTGTTGAGAAGGAATGGAACTACAGCTATTTCATTTGTTTTCACCAGTCCCTCACCACCTTGCTGCTCTGTGCGTTGGTTGGGAGTTTTGGGGTGTTGCCAGATTGATTTTTTTTTTTTTTTTTTTTTTTTTTTTTTTTTCACTCAGAGCAGCTCCATCAGACCTGTTCTCATTTCAGGCTGTGAATCGCCATGTGGTTTAAAATTACTTTGTGTAAATGCTAAGCAAGAAGTGCAATGTGTCTAGTGGTCTTGTGTGATCTAGAGAAAGAGAGATTGTGCAGAATATACTTGGTGACCCATAAATGCTCAAATGAAGACAGACTTTGAGATCTGTTGGTTTACCCAGATTTGCGCTTCTGTAGTTGATCTGCAGTGCACCTCCAGCTCTCCTCAACATGCATCCCCTTTTCCTCTGTATCACTGTTTGGGGAGCCCTTTCTTCTTCCCAGTTCTGCAGTGGTGGACTTGTGCCATTACAGCTCTGTCCTCCACAGGGTGAAGGCATTCCAGACCTCTTGGAAGAAAAAGGAGATGCTTGCTCTGGAGAACAGCACACAGCCCTGCTGAATCCAGCCCTGTGGAGCTATAAGTTGAAGAGTGAGGCTAAAGGAGGTGTCATAATTTAGTCTTTGTTTTGCAGAGGGCCAGCTTTGGTTTTCAGAAGGGGAAGATGGCGTTGGACAGGAAGGGTATGGGCATGCTGGGACAAGGCAGGGTAGGTGGTAGAGGAAGTCAGTGAGTTGAGCTTGGACATCTCAAGACTGTAAAGCCGCCTATTTAATCTGTCATTGTGTGCGCACCTTCTGTTACTTGTACAGCTTGCTCATTGTGGAAACCAGAAAATATTTTCTGTAATGAATTGGTGACTTACAGAAACTTAAGACTGCAGGTTTGTTTAAAAATCAATTGAGCCAGATTAGCTGCAATGCCATGTTTTGTATGGTGACTTACAAAGTTACTTTGCACAGACTGATGATTTATCATTGGTGATGAGGCTCTGGAGAATTTTTCCATTTTTTTTTTGTCCTGAAGTTAAAAATTATAATGAAATCCTTTGTGATTCCTACTTCTGTTGTTATAGTTTGCTACAGGTGCAACATTTTAGAGAAGTCAATAGGCCACTTGGAAATGATGTCGTTAACGGTGCACTCTTGATACCCACTAATTCTGTCTAGCTGTCTTATTTCTGAAGTGGACTCCTCAGTGGAGAATTGGAGGCCTTGCAAACATTAATATATTTATCTTTGCGGTGCTCCCAGGGGGTACGACTGTGCTAATCTTTCATTAATTGGATGTTTGTGAACTGATCTACAAGTGACTTCTCTGATTCTTCCAAGTCCTAAACTATTGGACCAGCCTTCCTTTTTAAAGAAATTTTGCAATGCCAAGATCGCAGCTATTCTTTGATATGTTTAAAATATTTTAATTTTTTTTGATTTCCTTCCCTATACTTCCTCATGGTTTACGGTTTATTTTTTCTTGCTTTTCCAAACATTCTCCTGAGGTGCAGTATGGACACCAATATACATTTAGGAGAGAAACAGATCACTATTGACTTTGTCTAGAGTTTCCCGTGAGCTATTCCAGAAAGTAACTAGATTTTTTTTTTTCTCCCGTTTTAATAATGCATTGGGGTAAAAAATACTTCTGTTTCTACACTAATATTTTTGGAAGAAATAACACATCTCTTGCAGCTGAACTACTGCCTGTCAGATGGCATTGGCTCACTTACTTTTTTTGTCAGCTTTGTCAGGACACTGCCCTAGCTTATGTTTACACTAAAATTGCATAAAATAAAGAGGAAAGTCATAGTTAGCTCATTCTTTTTTTACTGAGAACAGCACTTTGGCTTCTGGGGCTTGCAGATAGTTGCAAGCTTGCCAGGACATTTCATGTAGCGGCGATATGACAGCAGTGACCAGCATGCCCACACAAGTCAGCCAGCTGGGCTCGGGAGTACCTGTTTCCGAGAAGTGAGATTGGTTAGAGCGTGTCTGGTTTGTTGGAATCTCAAACATGAACAGATGATAGATCAGCGTGCCTTTTGACAGGAAATTCAAGGAAATTGTTCTTTGTTGCACGGATATGTTATCTCTGGGCTGAGCTATTTTCCTCCTTTGCATTGAAATGTTTCTGATATAAATAGCTATTTTTCCACTCTGGTTCAGTGACATTCTAACTGCATGTGGGCAGGCCAGATTATTGTGGTTGTAATGCAGCCCCATTCAAGGCTCTGTAACCTTGGGCAAATACCTCTCTTCCCCTGTATCAGAAGTAGCCAAGGTCTTTGTCCCTTGTTCCCCCTTTTCTGTAGGAATTTTGTTATTTTGGACAGTTGAAAGTCAGTTAATCTCTGGTGCTTTATTCTAAGGCTTTGTTCCAAAGTCAATTTTGTGACTGTTTAAAGTGCATCTGCTTTTAAACTTGTATAGAGAGCTCAGCTATGTGAATTCTTTCTGTGCTGCTCAGAGCAAAGTAAAATCCGTCTGTCTGCTGATCCTGCATAACCCAGACAGGCAATCCTCGTGCTAAGGGCCACGTGCAACTCTGCAGTCGTTGCGTATATATGTCTTGAAGGGCAAACAGGATGCAGTCAAGTTAATTTAGCTGCTTAGCATATGCCTAATAGGTTAAGAGACCTGAAGATGCTGTGTGGTGAATGCATGAGATTTCTCACATTTCTGGTCCGAATGAGGCAGAGCACGATTTGTGTTGTGCCCTGTCTCATGCAAGGTTAGGATCTGGACCTACAGGCCAGAGAGAGCTTTATCTTAAATATCACAAGGTTTTAGTTTCTTACTAGGTTAAATAGGAAATTTTTTATAAATTCTGAGGGGTTTTTTTTAGAGTTGGGAAAGCCTTTTGCTTAGTCTGCCTCTGAAGGTAACCCTAAAAAGGAGTCTGGGGCATAAAAGAAGTAGCAGAAGGCAGAGCCACTGTCATGGAAAATAAGGGCTAACTTTGGAGTTGGAAGCCTGAAAATCTCTGACTTTTCCCAGTAGGACACCTGCCTTCTTAAGAGAGAGAGCTGTACCCAAAATTTTGCTCTGTGTATGAGATAAATATTTGCTATTGTTCTCCTACACTCTTAATCCTGTATTTACTAAATAAAAATTACTTGGGGTGAGATTATGACTAATATGATCAAATAATGGTGCTTGCCTCATGCAGTAAGCCTGTCTGATCCATGCTTTGAAAGCACCCAGAGACGCACATCTTGTACCTGCGATGCCCTGCAGCAGTGACAGAGCCTGTAGCAGACACCTCCTCGCTCCAGCACTGCTCGTGTAGGAATGTAAGCAGTGCCCATTTTTTTTTTTTAATCATTTGTTTGAAACAAGGTTGGTAGTATGATGCTTGCCTGAATAATTACAGGCACTTTCAAAACCAGTAACTTCTTACCCTCAAAAGAAAACAATTGCAACCGGGTCTGTTATTTCAAAATTTTGGAAAGTCATTCTCAAATACATCCTTAAATGTGTTTATTAGCTCATTCCTCTCCTAAATGCTGGTGGCTATTGTTACTTCATTTTATTGTGAAAGCATGGTTTCTTTTCAGTTTGATCAACTAGGTTTCAGCCAGTCTCACAGAAATCAGTTGCTGGTCTCATCGTGAGAGGAGCTTGCTGACCAGGTTAATGGAGAATATATGGAGAAGATTACTTTTTTACTGCTGAATTTATTAATCCCACTTTAAAAATGAACAAACAACCTTACAGCACTTTTTTTTTAACGCACTAAAAAAGCCTTTGGCTGTCTAAATAAGGGAAATCCTGCCTGCAAAGGATGCAGAAATTGGAGCAAAGGTGAAACTTCCTTAAACATAAAAGTGTTTTTACCATCTACATATTTTGAAAGCGCAGATACAGAAATAGAAAGCACTGATAATTGTTTCTTCACCGGAGAAGTGAACATAATGAGAAAGAGGGCTTAGATTTTTTTTTTTTTTTTTCTTCTTTTGCAATATTCTGAATAAAGAAACTGCAGCCTGTCAGGAGTGTGAGAAATAACAAGTACTGTAGGAACAGGTGTTAAAGTACCGGTTAAATTCCAGCTGGAGCTCTGTAGTTCACTACAAATTGGTTCCGCCTCTATCAAATAATCAGCGCAGAGCCCCTGTGTTTCAGGAATGAATTCCTGTAAGTGGGTTGCATGAGCTTCACATGTTGCTGAGTCAGAGGTGTCGAGATCAAGATCACAAACAAAACCCATCCAGCCATGAGTTGAGTGGAATGGGTCGCTGGCCTGAACAGGGGAGAGGACAAGTTCAAGTTTCACGTGACCCGTATTGGTTCAGTCCACAGTGACGATGGCTTTTAACTCCATTTGTATGGTCTGTGTGGTAATTTACTGCGGATTGCTGCTTTAATTGTGTTATTCCAGGTGTGTTTCTAGATAATGAGCAGCAAATAATGGATGTTGTCAGCCAAGGATCTGTGGTTTGAAGGTGACCTCTTTCGTGCCAGCCTAGCAGTAGCTGCCATTGGAATATGTTGTCAGGAAAATGTAATAGCTGTAGATAATGTTCAGTGTGATGCGCTTTCAGAGCACTTGTCTAGACCTTTTTGCAACATGCTGGTAATACTATCTTAGGATTTTGATGGTATTCTAAAGACAACACACTGCAGCAGGAGTCAGATTTTCCTTGTGACTTTTTTTTTTCTCTTGAAAAGTTTTCTTCATTCTTACCGTTTCCAGTGGATTGTGCTTACTCTGAGCATTTTCATTCTTTGTCTAGATATAAACTATTGAGAGGAAAATGCTGTGCAGCCCTCCATAGGCAGGCTATCTCCATATCAGTTTTCCATATCTAGAGTGCTGGAACAGTCTAATTAAAAGGAAAATAATTTGACCAATTGAGATACTTCTCATTACGTAGCAAAATTCAGAAGTGAGACATATCCCCCTTTCATTGTTTGGGGTTTTTTTTTCCTCAACATCAGAGCGCAGCACCAGAAATCCAAGTAGTCTGCTACGTTTTCTCCTTGGGGCTTTGGAAATGAGTGATCATTTAGGTGCATCAGTAACTTCAGGTCTCATTTGGCTGTAGCGTAACTGATGTATAAATGAGAATTTTAATTCTTCTCTAGAGAACGCTTTTCACATATATGTCAGAAGAAGTCGGCACATCTTCAGCTTTGAAATTCAAAGTACATTTCTTTTTTGTCTGATGCAACTCAGTGAAGTCTTCAGATATTGCACAGGTGTAAATGTCAGTTGCCCCTTTTTCTCCCTTTTGTTAAACTTATTTTTTCCTGTACATTTGAGGTGAAGGAGGGAGGGGTTTTTTTCTTGTTTATTTGTAAGAAAAGTTTCAGTAGGGGGTGGGAATGCAGTTTTGTTCTGGGTGAGTAATAGCTTATTACGGAGCAGAGAACAAAGCTTACAGAAATAAAGCCAAGGGAAGCTTTGTTGTTGAAAAATGATTCAGACAAATCCAGCTTAGTTGGTTTTCATGTGTTGCAGAAAGAAGGGTGAAATGGTCAGGAACAGAAAACTGGAAGACGCTCTGAGGTCTTCGGCTCTCTCGCAATCTGCTTTGCAAACTGCGTGCTCTGTCTTGAACCGGTGTTTGCTTTCTTCCTGCTATGACTGCCAAGAGGTTCTTCTGATGGTTTTTTGTCTCATAGATACCTTCTGTAAATTTTGGGTTTGACCAGCTTGGTGTCATTTGGTTTTGTGCCAAACCTGTTCTTCTCTCTGTTAGTGTTTACAGCTGTGTATTTGGTACAGAGGAATTTAGTGCTTTCTTGACATTTTCTTGTCGAGACTTGTATTTTCCTGTCAGATGTTCTTCTTGCCTTTAAGTTCTCTATACCCTAAATGGTCACAGTTGTCCTTCTCCGCATCTGTTTAACTTTTATCATCTTTGAACAGAGTTAATCTTAATTATACACAGTAAATGCTGGGTGAATGCCTGCCACAGTGGTGGGAACATTTTCTAATCTCTTCCTGAAATACTTTGATAATACTGTAATATATTACACATGATAGCGTAAGACAGGAAACAGCTTCAGTGTATGTGTTGAGACACAAAGGGGGCTGTCAGAATATGATAATTTGTTGCATTTTCTCTTGATAGCTTGGGTCATTTGAGAAGCGGGTACTTATTTATAAATAAGCATTAGCCAGGATGAGTAGTGGTTCTTCCTTTTCTCTTGCTGCAGTTGAATGTTGCTGCCTATATTTCTGTGGCCTGTAGCAGCCTTTCAGGCACGGATGGTTACAGCCATCGTCATTAAGCATCTCTCTCCAGGTGCATTTTTGTTTGGGGGCAGCAGACACACGCTGCTGCTCCAATGCCTAGAATCTACTTTGAACAAGATGAACTCTTCAATATGCAGCAACTGAACTGTGTCATCTTACCTCATTTGCTTCAGAAATGATAAGCTTTTAATCAGCAGTCTAAATGAGTTAATATTTGACTAGTGACCATAAATTTTCAAGGTTCCTGGATAGAAACATATGAGGACACGATTCCTGCCTGGAGGAACGACCAGAAAGTCATGTTTCATGACTGGAAATGGTCATAAAACACAGAGGTGGGGGGTGGGGGTGGCGGTGTCAAGGCATAGAAGGTCCTGGTGAGGCTGACAACCTGGAAAACTACTCCTTTTTTGTTGGGTTTTCTGAAACTTTCCCACTTTCCTTTATTATTGACAAATGTGCATAGTTGGTTGTTTCTTTTCCAAAGTTGTATCTGTGTGTTTTACAGTAGCACCCAGCACCACTAAGAGTTAGCCTTGATCTGTCTTGTAAGGAGGATTATTTTTTCAATTCCCTGTATCTTTGGGAAACAGTGAGGGCGAAGAAGATGAGATTTGCCTAGACTTACTGTTCAAGTGCTTTATCAAAAGGAGACATTTAAAAACCCTCCAGTGTCATGAGTCACTGGCCAAGCTGCTGTGCCTCCTTCACACTTTGCTGATGGGGACTGTGCTGGTGATAGGCAGTGTTTTATCCAGCAAGCCAGCTCTGGACACAGGCAGATAAATGTGTCCAGCATTATTCCTAATGCATTATTTCCCTTACAGCAAAAAAGTATTTTACATCTAGGTTTTACAGACCGAACAGATGGTCTCTTTTTTTTTTCCTTTTCCATGTTTTGGTGGAAGTGTGCACATTGGATGGGGTTTTGTGATTGTGACACTTGAAAAACCAGCAGCTGTGAAACGCTCTGGTCTTAAATGAGATGCAGCCTGAGGTTTCCTACAGATCCTTACTTGCCTGTTTTTCACTAAAATTGGAGACTAGCTTTTTGATACTTCTGCAAAGCTTTATTTTCCATCAACCATGTGGTATTTGGCTGTGGGTCTCTGGACTGATAGACTTCTGACTCCATTAAGACTGCGGGTTTAATCTTGCACATGAAACTATACATCTTTTTCTCATGGTAATTTCTGTTAATGTGCTCTTTGATAGACCAACATTATTGCTAGTATCTGTGAGCCATGTGTGTTATCAAGCATATCTTTCTGATTCTCTGGACAAGGCTTTGGTGACCATATGGTGTCAGTTTAATTAAAATTTAAATATGGAAATAAGAGTGGTCTGGAAGTGGGTACTGAGGATCTTTTGTGTCCATTTCCATACCAGTTCAGTAGTAGATGAAAGCTGCAGTTAAACAGCAGCTTCATCCAAGAATTTGAATTGAGGGTGTCTTTCTAGCACTTGGTAGACAGTTGTCCGCATGATAAATATCTAGCATTTTTACTGTTGAACATAGAAACGATACCTTGAATCATGAGACTATTCTGGCCTCTTGGCTCCTGACCCCAAATTTTTCATGAAATATTAAACTACATGAAGATGGCTTATCTTGTTAAAACAGTGCTGCTGTTTCCAATCACACTCCCATAATAGCCTTGATGAGGATTTCCAATGCCTTTTATCATCATTAAATCCATTTGCAAGGTCTAAAATAAGTAATATTATACATGGAGTTATTCCAATACTATTCATTCAATTCATATCCCCATATTTCTTGAAGGTTTTATAGCAGGGAAAATTGAAAGAGGGCTTCTTAAATGTGAAGTTGTATGCAAAAAGTAACAGGTCTCATCTTTAAAGGAACCAAAGAATTTAACGCAAAATTCATTTGCTGTTGTTAAGCTAAATTTGGTACTTGGTAGGCAACACTGTGTTTTAATTATTAGTATTTGGTTTGGCTTTCTCTTCTATCTGAGGTAACTGCGTTGCTTGCTTTGGTGGGATGGGAACCTATCAAATGGCCATCAGCCCTGGATGATTTTGTCCTTTTGTTGTCAACCAGTTCAGACGTGACACATTCATTTTTTTCCCTGCCATAGCTTCTCTGGATTATTGTGCATTCCTGTCGAGTCCATTCAGAAGGGTGTCCGATCCCCAAGTGTTGAACATTTAATGCTAACTCAATTACTGTTGATAGAGTGGAAAAGTCTGTATTTACCAAATACAACTCTTGCCGCACGTCACCAACTCTACCCATGTGTGGGTAGAGAATCAAATGAGCCCATTTTGATTGTTTTTCGGGCTGGTGCGTATCCAACAGGGTCAGAGCCTCATTAACAAGAAGAACATGTAGCCACAGACCAAAGGGATTCAGAGAGTGTAACTAATTGATGCGTGGGGATTGTAGGTCATATCTTCATGAGACACACAGCGATGACAGAGAATGATTTAATTCGAAACAATCGGCATGCTTCATCCGCGAGCTGCCACAGTGCCCCACTAACCTACGTGTCATAATAACCTCTGCTTTGGGTATTAATAAAGGATGCTGCCCTTTGGGATCCCGCAGGAACGAGTGCTGTCAGCTGACAGATGAGAGCGCATGGGGCGGTGGGGCTTCTCGCTGCTGCAAAAAAGTAGGTCATGGCCAAAAGTAGCCTTGGCTGCCTTTGTGGAAGTGTGCCTGCGAGAGAGGAGTCAGCTGAGAAAAAAAGCTTGCACGGCTTTGGGGTTTGTTTTTTTAGCCCTTCCATGCTGTGGAGCAGCTGGCACTACGTGCCATGAAATGTGTCTGCTTTCCAGTATTCTTGCATAAAATATTTTTAGAAATGAATATGCAGCTCATTTCTGCTTAGGGGAAGTGGCACATGTTTGTGGCCTTTCGTTTTCCTTAAGAATTTAGAATTTTAATTAAATTGAGTGTTTTTAATAAACATTATTTTTTCCTTGCTTTCTTCATTGGAGATTGGCTGAAACTGGATGGTAGGTGTGTGTCAGGGAAACTCAGGTTGGAAATCATTTTGAACTTGAGCTGTGTATGCAATATTTCAGCTCTCTTATGCTTTATTAGTAATAAGAAATACATGGAAACAAGTACTTTAACTCATTTTAGGATTCATTCACTCCTGCTGTCTCTTCCCCCTGAAGACTGGCGCCTGTTTGTGTCATAATGGTCATTTCCATGGCAACAAACTGTGTGATGGTGATTGGAAAGCTTTGACTTTTGATGGAGAATAAATAAAAGCAGATTCACCCACATGCAAGATAACCCTGTTTTCATGTGAAATGAAGAACTTGGAGAGGAAAAAAAAAAAATACAGGTTTTCTATATCACATTCTTTCATAGTTTCCTGTGTAATGTGTAGGTCTTTCAAAACTGGACCTGCTGGAAGTCCTGGCGTGCGGGCTGGACTCCCTCCGCTGTGGCTGCTCTGTGTGTGGTTGCCCGATGCTGCAGCCTGGTCTCGGGCGCTGAGCTGCCTTTGTAGGCCATGGCAATCCTTTGTAGCAGGTCATCGCCTGGTTTTGCTGTTCTGGTGCTCCAAAGGTTTCCTTTGACAAAACACTAAATCCCCCTCTTGTCTTTCTGTGCATTAAGACATGTTAATCAACTGCTCAAAATATTCTTGAGGTATTGACCAAACTATATTTCCCCCACATGTTTTCTCATATACAACTCTCAGCCTGTTTCCATCCCTTTTCATAAATACATTGCACGAATGACATCCTTTATCAGTAGCAGGAAGTTCCCTCCTGATACAGCGTGGGACTGGTCGGGTGCGAAGCAGTTGCCAGCGGAGCTGAAGCACAGAGCTGCTCCAGAGAGTGTGAGCTGACATGCCAAGGTCACTTCTTCAACACAAGCTTGATAGGAGGCCAATCTGCAGCAATAAAAGTTTATAACGTTCATACAGCACTTTAGTATAGAGTTCTCATCCTGGACAAAGACTTCAGGCAGTGCATGTATTTCAACTCCTATATGAAAATCGCTATTTTTTTATTTACTGTTCATATACAAGACTGTAAGTGCTGGTCTCAGTGGGGAACAGATGCCAGCACGAGCAGCCAATGCACTATAAGTAACTGGTGCTGAAAACTAACCTTTTTCCATATTATGGAAAGATGTGACCTGAAATACCATACTATTTCCCTGGGTACGGAGTAAGAGTCCGAGGACTTGGCAGCACTTCTTAGAATACATCGTATGTTGACAGATGAAATGGCGTACTGCAGCTTTTGCTACCTTTAAAGTCTGTACAGCAGTTTAGTCTGTCTTTTCCACTAAACTGTTTCTTAGGGAACTGTTGCCATTTTTGTTTAAAGATGATCTGCTCATATGTTTTGGGGATAGCTTAAGTCTGCCAGGAAGGTAATGTAAAGGCCTTCCTTCAAATTATCAGTGTTTCCAGCAGTTGTATTTCTAAAGCAGCTTTTTCTGGAACATAATTTTTGGGCTGTTGTACAACATGTGCACAGATGGATGCTGCTTTGTGTTAATAAGTTGTTTAGGTTGAACAGATCTGTCCAGGATCATATGTTCATTTTGGCAACTCTGCTGTTCCCCTACTACTTCTTTGACAATTTTGCTCTAGTTAGAAGATAAATAAATGAATAAAGCTCTGCGTTTACTTAGTCATTTCAGAACCTGCCCTTGCCTTTGCTGTCTGTCTCTGTACCCCAGCATCGTGCAGATGTTGGGGCTGGATTTTTTTAAGAATCTGCTTAAGGAAAAAGCGGCACTGGTCTTCCGTTGCCTAACTAAATATCACCTAACCTGGCCTCTTCCCTTCCCCATCTTACTCCTACTAGCCCTCGTTGCTCTTCTTGCTAATAAGTTAGAGAGATGGTTACCTTTCTGGCAGCAAATGAGCCTGCCAGTTGGCTGAAAACAATTTGAGAATTGCCTTCCTATAAACAAGTGAGCCCAGCTGTCATAACGTGCACTCTTTGAACCAAGAGTATGAATTTTGATTAGGCAGAAAAAGCCCGCTGACTTACTTTCGCATGATTTTGTTATCGCTCTTTGCCATAATGATTGAACTAGCAGCATCGGCACCATGGCTGGCAGATCTCCACTCGTAGCTGTTTATAAAGAGCTGGTTATAAAAACCTCCCTAATCTGTTTAGGTGCATGTTTTAAGATGAGAACCAATTGTTTCTTTTAAAAGGCCTGTGCTGCGTGTGCTTTTAATGATCAATTTGGCAGTGAAACGGTCTGACAGGTGATACAATCGAAGGGTTGTTTGGGGTTTTTTTGTATCTGAGATCCTGACTCAGACTTGCAACTTACTGGGCTGGACTTTGTCTCCAACTGGGTGCCCCAGTCAAGCCCTAGCCGTCCCGGTGGGCTGTGCTGGTGGGGCAACCCCGGTCACGGTATGCCCGGTCATGGTATGCCCCATCATGCCAGCCATGTGACCAAATTGTATACCGACCCTATTAAATGACTGGCATACGTGGGCCTGCCCAGTCATGTTACTGAAGGCACACTGTTATTTTGGGCATGCTGTGGCTTTCATGTCTTAGGGAAGGCTGTGGGGAGGGAGCAGCCTGATCGTCCAGAAAGGTTTGCCAGCCCGATAGCTCTTCCCACCCCATGGCAGAAGGTCCCTCTGGAGAGAGGGCAGCAGAAAAATGCCATAGACGTTCTTCTGATGAAGTGTGGGAGAGCAGGAGCTAGCTTAGTTTGCATTGTCCTCTCTGGAGTGGGAGAACATTGCCCTCATTTCATCAGCCTCCCGACCTTGGCTGCTATCTCGGTTCCGTCTTCCGTGGAATTGTTACCTGGGGATTAACTGGCCAAAGATCCCCCCCTGGGTCTGCCGTCATGACCCCAAGCGCCTCTCCCGGAGAATTTCTGCCTCTGTTTCTCTTCATGATTGCTAGTTATCATGTGGGCTCCACTACACATTTCCTGAAGTAAAAGAAAAAAGTACAGCTATTTCAGAAAAGGTAGCGAGCTTGATTGATTGCCAAAATGGTTTGCTGGCTTTGTGACTTTCATCAGAGGTCCCTTCTGAATTGTCACTTCTGATCAGCAGCCATGATCTTTGTCTCTTAGCTTTTCATGCAAACTCCCCATTCAATTTGTGCTAAGAAAGAGTCGTGCAACTTCTCGAGCTTGTTCGCTCCGGTTAGCACTGTACTGTGGCAAACTACAGTGCTGTAAATAAGCATATCCCAGTTCTCAGGATCGGTGAGTGAGCCTTGGTTTTGTGGGCTGTGACTTAAATTCCTGGGGTTCTGATGATTCAGATAACTAAATTAATAAATTATGTACTGTTAAAATCCTAACACTGATGTTACAGTTTTCTTTTATTTCCACAGTGAGATTCTGTTGTGATTATTTTTTTTAATGCTTCATTTTTCTTCAGAAACTAGATGCCAAATCACTTATAAAGCTGAATTTTGCTAAAAACAGTGAAGGTAAGTGCAGTAATTTTGTGGTTTGTTTTGGTTTTTTTTTCTTCTTAGAGGGCTCTAATAAATTCTGGTTTGTCTTACTCATGGTAAAGTTCCATAGTTTGTATTTTCTATCATGGTTTTTATTTTTTTAGTAGAATAACTGCTTCTTGTGCATGACATGTTTACCTTTGAAGTTCCATTTCTATTTTTCTTTATGCTGGGGAGCTGTAAATTGTTCAGCAATTTCACTTCACTATAGCTACTACTGCAGTAAGGTACTATTTACTTCAGGGAAAATTTTCAGAAAAAGCTACATTTCTGTAATATGTTACCTGTTTTCCAACTTGCCTACGGCATTATTTGCTATTCACTTGGTTTTGAGCAACTTTTTGTCTGTAAAGTGAATTAGACTTAAATGAACATGTGGGGTTTTATGAATAGCGGTACACAAGAAAGCAGCGTAGTTTTATTTCTGCAGGGTTAAAGATATAAAATCTGCCATCTGAGAGAGGATGCTAGGAATAAAAGAGAACAGTGGAGATGAATTCATCTTTTACAAGGCAGATAATGATTTCTTTGAAAAGAGAGTGGCAAAGATTAGGTGGGAATAAAATTCTGGAGTGTCTGTCTCCTTATCTTACCAGTAGTCCATAGACTACAAGGTCTTTTCTCTAGGTGATGGATTTCTTCTGCGTTTTGTGTTCCATCTGTCTCAAGAGCAGAGTGTTAAAAAATGATCAATAGTTACCGTGGCCAAGTTTTTTGAAAGATATTGCAATATTGCGCTTTCTTTAAAGAAGCCCAGTTCATAATGCTGGGGTGGAATGGTGGCAGCCATGCAGTCTCAGAAGCCTTTTCCTTAAAATGGTACCTGCTGTGTCATTAATAGATCAAGGGAAGATGCAACAAAAGAGGAAGAATAAAATGTTGCATTTCTGTCCATCAGCAAACTTTTCTTTAAATCTTGACGTGTAGAATGGTTGCTGTGTGCATAGGATCTTCTCTGTTCACACCTCTGCAATAAAAAAGGTCTTCAGATATTGCAGTTTCTTCCATTTAATGATTCCTCCTTAGCTGAGTACCTTCTACCCAGATCAACAAGTGTGTGCCCTCAGCAGCTCTGCTTTTGCTAGAACTGAAAACATGGATGATTCACTCTTTTTCACGTAGCTGGAGTAAGGCCTCACATTTTACCAGCGTGTTTCTGCATCCATCAAGTTGGGCCACACCCTGATGCCACTTCCAAAAATCCCTTTCTAAACTTCCTCTTGAATTTCAGACCTGTGTGGGAGTGGCTTTCCTTCAGCTCTGGTGGCATTAACAGAAACAGTCCTCAGCTTTTACTTGCATCTGCGTGCTGGAGGTCAGCGTGCCTCCTCTGGCTGATCAGTTAATCGGTAAATACTCCGTAGGTGCTTGCCTCTCCTATCTGTGCAGGTGCTGTGAGCAGTCTCTGTTCCAGTCTCCCTGCTGGTTTTGATTTTCAGTTGGTAATTAGGAAAAAAAGAACCAAATAGGCGCAACCTGTTTCAAAAATCGCACCCAAGCCCCCAGGTCTACCAAACTGATCAAGTATTAATAACCTTCTTCTAATTGCTTTCTGCTGAGATCATCCAGACATTTTTCTTTTTCCCTGTACATTGCCTTCCAACAGTTTGCTTGTTGTTGACATGCTTAATATTTATGCTGACCCTCCTGGGAAAATTCACAGCTTGATTAGAACAGAAGCTGGGTTCCTTACTGAATAATGTGTTCAGATTTAATGGCATTCCGCTTGCCACATTTGAATACAGAATGCTCTCCTCTCCTAAAAGCGTTAACGGCTGCTGTGAACTTTTTTGCTGGATGTAAACTAAACTTTTATTCCTGAGAACACTGAAAATAGAGCACTTGGGCACGTTACAAGGTACAGGCTCATGCTCTCAACAGAGCTGTGATTACAACAGTAACAATTATATTGTGGTACTTCATAGATATTAAGCAAGTTGGACAGAGTTGTGCGTTGGGGGATTGAGGGCAGTGGATTTCAAAACTGGATTTTCGTTCCTTGCTTTATAATTCTCTGAAGTATTACTTTTTCTGTTTGGCACTGAAGAATCAAAGCATAGTTAAGCCACCATTAAATGCACACTATATTTACACTTTATGTAAAAGAATAATGTAAATATCCTTCAAAGGGGTAACAGAAATTAGATATTTCAAAACAGTTGCAGTGACTTCATGCCAAATTTAAGATATTTTTTTTTTCCCCTTCATCAGGTAAATACCACTGTCCAGTGCTGTTTACTGTATTCACCAATAACTCCCATATTGTGGCTATCAAGACAACTGGAAATGTGTTTGCCTATGAGGTAGGTTCTCTGTTGCATTTCATTATTAATATTTTATTTTTGATGCATTTCATTAAAGATCACAAAATGCTTTAGAAAGATAGGTAAATTTTATTCTTGTTCTACAGCCAGGGAAATTAAATGTACAAGGAGATGAATTGACTTCACAAATTGTTGTCCAACTTTTGCCTTCAGTGTATGAACGATCCTAGAATATGATTTAAAAGGTATTTTTAGAACCTTTTCCTGAGTTAATCTGCATGCACTGAGTTTTGTAGACCAAAATGAGTAGCTTTTATATGCTCCTCGGTTGAATTAATAGACAAATCTTCTGTTGTCATCTTTCTGATACAGAGTCATCACCAAAACACAAATTGCCTCATTTCTATTCATATCAATGAATAAAAAAAGGTGTTTTAT
>NW_009259800.1:3941166-3943093 GCF_000687185.1 Egretta garzetta
GCATTTTTATTTGTGTTTTGTGAACATTTGTGTGAACTCAGCTGGAATTTTAGGTGTGACTTTTTTGCATAATCCTTACTGTAAAAGCAAGGTTTATTTATTTCTCTGTAGCAAATAAATCCTTCAATTAATGCATCCATATCCAGTGTGGTAAAAAGTCTGAACACTGAAACATCTGCTTTTTGAAATCTGTTGATGGGAAATTTGAGTACAACCTTCAGGTACTGAGAGAGGAACAAGCGGAAACCATTGCAATCAAGAAAAGGCTGGATTCATCACATTTTTGAAAACTTGCTCTGTTGTAGTTGAACTGTCTTCATTCCAGCTGTGACAGCGGGCAAGATTAGGTTATAATAGAAAGTATTTTCTGTACCTTCTGGAAGCATGATGCTTTGATTGCTGTGGTTAAAAGGCAAGAATGAGTTTAAGAGTCATCTTTGTTAAATGCTTGCCGATACTGTAAAACTCTTACTCAGTCTGCTACAATTTATAACACCAGACTCCCTAAACAAGCTGTGCCAAGAGGGTCTTTCTTATGTGGTGTACCAATTGACACAATAGCTTATATCAGTTTGTTATGAGCACAGAATTAATTTATGGACTTCTGGAGGTACTAGAAAAATATTACCACTTTCATCTGAGAACAGAGGACATTGGGGTGAATAAGACAGATTCAGGTTTTTCACAGGTAGACCTCCATAGTCATGTCTCTGCGTGATGTATTTGTTCATAATGACAAAGCACTTATTCCATATTGATTCTCACTATGAAATAACACACTGCTGCTTTGTTGAGCATCATTTAATTTTCTCAGGTGAACAGAAGTGTGGCTGCAGACTAGGTGCAGCAGTTGGGGTGGACAGAGTGTGAGGGGCTAATGCAACTCTGCTGTTGTACGAGCTGGTCTGGGACGTGCATGCCTCCCCAAGGGGTGCTGACAGTGGAGGAGATATGGACGCCCTGTTAAAGCTGCCTGCCTTACACTATCTGTAAAATACTTAGAAAACTGCAAGCAAGATTTTTTTATTTTGGCAGTACTTTCATGAATAATTTGGTTACAGTGATATGCATAACTATGGAATGGAGACCGCAAGGTGTTGTTTTTTTTTTTTAAAAAAAAACCACACAAAACTGGCAAGTTTTCCAGGATGAAAGGCAAAAGCTTCTCATCTGCTAAAGCACACAGTGAAAATATTGCAGCTGCCAATTGAGAATGAAGGGTGAAATTGTTTTATTTATCATTTGTACTTTAAGATTTTATTGGTATTACATAATATTTACTTGTAATATTCACACATTAGAATAAAATTTTTAATATCTGTGACTTTTGCCTGGCTGTTAGGCAGTGGAGCAGCTGAACATAAAACCAAAGAGCTACAAGGATCTTTTGACAGATGAGCCCTTCACTCGGCAAGACATTGTGACACTGCAGGTAAACTTTTTCCTCTTTTACATGTCTTATAGTACAGCTTTTTTGCAGAGGATGAAATGTTGCTGTGTTATAGCAGGAATCTAGAATAATTGAACAGAGAAACATTTTCTGTGTGTGTGTCTTGGAGACAGGTAGAAGGTGAACTGCTGTATTTTCTTTGTTATTCAGATGAGCCACAAAGATGCCATGTAACTTAGAGCTTGACAAATCTCTAGAGTGATTATGTGCCCTGTAGGTAAGCAGATTGGTCAACTTTGTAAAGTGAAGGAGAGAAAAAAAGGTGCACAGAAAAAGTCAAGGATGCTGTGTAAAAATGTGAATTTTGACAAAGGTATTTGCAGTTGCTCACTATTTCACTGTATCCAACTGAATATAAGATCTTGTGCATAATTGTAAGTTTCAGGTATGAAATCTGATCATCAGCATCAGATTTTGGTTCTTTTTCTGTTAATCTTACTTGAAAAATTGCTGTGACACCTCTGATTTATTGTGAGA
>NW_009259800.1:3943132-4039510 GCF_000687185.1 Egretta garzetta
AACCTCCAGCTCTAGACAGCCAACAGTGTGTGGTCTGTTGTCAAAAGCAGCATGTTTTGGAATGTAAAGTATATAAACTTTTAGGAAGTTGACATGTTACATCAAGACTGAAATTGATTGTGCATCTTACTCTTTTGAAGATGCCTAAAAGAGTCAAAGCTTCAGAAAAGCATTTTTTATAGAATGCTTCTCTAAATGTAGAGTAAAATAAGCAGCAAACCAGAGGATTTGCTTGCTTAGAATGGTTTTCTTCTGAATAGATACCAATGTTGGTCTTCTACCAATATTAAGAGAATTAAAACCCAAATTAAAACAGCATTGTAAAATTCAGAGTGTAAAAGATACTATTTACAGATGAAGTTTAGTATCAAAAGATCTAAAACTTTTGATTAAGAGTAGGCATGTTTAAGCTTGCATGATTTCAAAATAGGGGAAAAAAGGTTCAAGGATCATTATTATTGGGAGTCATGAGTTAGTATGCATCTCATGAACAGTTAATTGCCACTAACCAAGACTAATACAGTCTAATTTGAATAGAAAAATGTTTTTCATTTATATCTAAATTTAAATTAAATTTATCCCTTCTTCCCTACTGCCCAGCGCTGAGCAGCATGTTTATAAATATTTTTCCTCTATTCCTTTGGATTTATGGCTGTTCAAGCTAATGCAACAAAGTAAAATGGTTTTAATCCAATGGAAGCAAAAAACATAGCTTTTTCAGATTGAAAGCTCCCAACAGAATGTTATTTGAATGTAACTGCATGGTTGCTAGTGGGTTTGGAATGGTAAAAAAAGACAACATGAGTGACTAAAAATGTTTCTGTGCATCAGTTTGGAAAACCAAATTATTTTGAACAAATAATTGAAATGTGCAGTCATTTAAAAGTATTTTGGTATGTTTTGTAGGTTTGGAATTGAATGTATGTATAAAGAGCATGTTCCACTTACATGCCTACCTTTGATTTTTCATAAAAGCAAACAGATGCTATAGTCTCCTGGATCTCAAAATGCAATAGCTAGCAATTTATATGTTCCATATGTGGATTTTTATCAATATTTTTAACCTTCATTCTGCTCCTGACATGTTGGGTTTCTATCTTGCTTGGAGGAATACATCCATTAACAGAAACTAAGTAGATTATGACAGTTGTCCAGTCACCAGTACAGTCATCCACAGCCATACATTACCTGTACCTCTCTCACATCCATTTAGGATGATGTTGGTAATGCATGAGTAGATTTGTTCCTCTTAAGTAAACAACTCGTTATGTATTGGTGTTGACTTCTGCAGTGTACAATCTTGTGGCAGGCTCTTCTCGAGTAAGTTTAGAAATAGCAAAGATACCCTCGTTTTGGAATTGGACTGGAAGAGGTTTTGACCATCTGAATGCCGTTAACCAGCTAAAGTTTGACCTATTGCCCAATTAGGTTTTAAATATTTTTCTCAAAAAAGGATTTTCAACAAACAGGCTAAAATGGCTTTGGGGTGTAGAATGAGAAGTAAGGGCCATTTAATGCACTGTACAACACCCACTGCAAACTTGCAAGTATTCCTTGATTTCTCCTATTCAAATGCTGCCCTACCCCAACTTGCTTTGTTGAGGTCAGAATATGGTATGACCAGCCTAGGTATTAAAACTACTTATGTACATGCGGTACAGGAATCTGTTCTTATTTTCTCATAGTATTTTCTTCATGGAAATTGTTGAAAGGCAGACCAGTGTCTCCTGTACAAGCTCTCTTGTTGACAACCCTGCAGGCAGCGTGGTGGCTTCACACTGCCAAGCTCTACCACCTGTGGCTTTGTTTCTTAGCCAGAGTTCGTGACTGCAATCTGTTGTGTTTCAATTTGCAGCTCTAGAGCTCTATCCCAAATCCTGCTTCTCTTAAAAAGCTTTCAATTCTGTGTTGAAATTTATCACTTTGTTGTTTTCCCATTCCCCTGTGTAAATTGAGTACTGTGCTATCCGAGAGAGCTGGATTTGAGAGTGAGTTGGTAACCCTGACCCTGCTGTTTGGCATAAAGGTAGATATAAGGGAAGTTGCTATAAAAAACACTCTTTGCTTTGCAAATAACAGCTGAATAAGACTGTCTGTAATAGCTGTGTTTATCAATAGAAAATAGCATTTCCAGAGGCTGACTCTGAATGTCCTAGGAAGCAGATGAGGTACCTGCGTTTGGTAGTGAAATACAACATGATAAGTGGAAAATTTGAATAATGTATATTTACAGATTATTTGTATGATCACATTTTTCCTTATTGATACATAAAGGGCAATTCTACAGCTGCTACGGATGTTCTTTTACCAGAATAGCAACTGACCTCAAACTTGACCTCTCTCTCCTAATGTATGTAATTAAAAACAAAACCAAAAAAAATTGCCCTTTCCAGAAGAGAGAGAATTGCATAAAATTCTTTGTTCTGTTCTCAGTGCTAACATTATTCAAACACTAATCATAATCCACCCCTGTTGTCTTTTCTGGTGAGCACCATCTCAGCTGGTCGCTTTGATTTTAGTGGTAGTTGTTTGTGTCCTATTGCTATTAAGTTTACTTGTTAAAAAGGACAAATTATTTTGGATCTGGAACTAAAAAAAGCAAAATCACAACTTTAGTTATTAATAACACTATCTTAGATCTGTGATGTGCTTCTCTTTGTAAAGGGACCCACAGTGCTTCCTGCACTTACATATATAGAAATTGCTTTTCTCCCCTGTTGAAATGCAAATGTCCTGGGGTAGAGCATGGCAGTTTTTCATCAACATATGGCGATATTATCCAGCCCCTCAGGGCAGAAGGTAAAGAATAACGCCATATCCTGGTGTGCAAGATACATTACCAAAACGGGAATGTAGTTATTCAGGCAAAAGATGTCATGGATTCTGGTTTAATATCTTGCTGATGATGACAGAAATACACGTGACATTATCCCATATGAAATCCTTCCTAGACACCAGCAATCTTAGTACGACTGGATTTTTTAGACTGTATCTCTTTACCCTCAAGTTGAAATTTCCTTTTCTTAGCTGTGTGATTTTGCCACAAACTCGAGTCAAGCTTTCCATCTTCTACAGTGCAGGTGCTACTTTTTTCCCAAATTTCTCTCTCCTTATCATTATTCCAGATAATTTTTCTCCGAACTGTACTGGTTCGTACCTCTTCTAAATGGAATATTGCTGTTTTGTTTGGTCTGTGTTTTTCATAACTCTAAACCCACTTGTATTCGTTTACCTTGAAAGATGATCAGCTCAGCCTAACTTAGCATCCCTTGCAAATGTCATGAATGTGCTACCAGCTGACAAGCAGCTCAAGTACTTCAAGATTTATTAGTTATACTTAATGGGTAAGATATGATGTAAAGCACTTGGAAGTCTGTGGGGACAGGGTATCTAATAGGAAGGCTGGTGTTGTTGAACCTCGTTTGCAGTGTTCATACCTCCCGTTTCTTCCCATTCTGGTACATTGCTGTTCATCATTTCACTTTGCAGTTGTTTTAAAGGTAGGATTCAGTACAGCTTTGAAAGAGTTTTGATGTAATAAGATTGCATTAGACTACAATTCAGAACTAGGTGATTCTTTCAGTCCTATGCTTTACAGGTTTTCAGATAGTTTTCAATCTAAATGTTTAACCTGATTTGAAGTTATCTTCCAATAAGTTTTTTCTGAGGGTATAAATCAGTGTTAGATCTCAAGGTCTACTGTCCACCATTTAATCTTTGTGGCAAAATCTGGTCAACAGTCTGGCAGAAATTATTATTATTGAGTGCTACTGTAAATTCTATGTGTGTTTCAGTCATTTATTTTGCAAATTATTCTTTGTGTAACGATGCACATAAGTAAGTATGATCTGGATTCCCTCATATAAGAGTGGGCAGGCTGAAGCAAGCTCCTGCCCAAGATACACAGAGAGGAACAGGGTCAGGTAGTGCTTTGCTGGACACGGTGGTGGGCTCTGACAGTCCTACGCACTTCTTCCCATCACACCAAGTGTGAGAGGGTCCTGAGGAGAGCAAAGTGAGAATGCTGCAGTACCCTGCTTTCACATCCCATTTGGTAGGAAGCGTTCAGAGGAACTAAGAACAATTTCCCCTTTAGCTCCCATCAATCCTTCATCCTCCACTCTGTCTCTGTTCACAAACCAGAAACCATGGCTCTCAAATTTGTGAAGATACAGCAGAAATTATTCCTGCTCTGGCAACTCTTAGAAGCTATTGCTGGGCTGTGTGCTGGCAGGGGAGGTGGGGTTAGTGAGAAGTGTGGCTCTGCTCAGCGGCAGTGCTTGCAGATCGCAGAGGTAGAGGTGCTCTGTTCCTCTTTGCCGGAAGAATTGCAATTAACCCCCCCAACCCTGTTGTGCCAGTGGTAATAGGCACAGTCCTCTGAAGGCAGCCTGCTGAGGGCCTTCCCCGATAGACTCACGCTAACAAATGCATCTGCTTTACACCACAGAAATGGAGGGGGGGTCCTGGGAGAAATAAACAGACAACAAAAAAAAAGTCTGGATAGAATGCAAACAGGTTTGCTGCCGTTAAAGGAAAAAAAAAAGGCTCATACTGTTAATGTGCTTCCTTATGTCAATTTTATTGTTTCTGTACAACCTAATCAGCCATGGACAAGACATGGTTCCCGACAAGCTGTTAAACACCATTGGCATTTGTGGCAGGAAGCATAACTAATGAGCTAGGTTGGAGGTAGACGAGCTGCACGCTGTTAATTGATATTTCACTCCTCAGCTATTTCTCGTTTGCTCTTTGCGTGACAGAAGGTCAGAGCAGATTTTCTCTCGGTTGCGGGTGAGAGCTCTTTGAGGGCGAATCCTGCACCGATGCGTGTGCAGAGTGGCTGGTAAAGAAGTGATGCACTGGGACGCGGTCAGGGTATGAAGGTAACAGTCTTGCACATAATTAGGGATGCAGCATGGCCGACCAAATGGTGAGAGAGGAACCAGGCCTCAAAGAAGTCACATGGTGTAAAACTGCACTGGTTTTAACCTGCTTTTTTGGGTGGTTGTGTGTATGGTGCTTAAGATTAACAGAGTTTAAACTGTTTCCCTAAGTAGGTGAAACCAGAAAATTATAGGAAAAAACCAAGTGGAATAAAACTTGAGATTAATTGTTTTCAGAGCTCAGCTTTCAGGAAAACTTCAAGTAGGAGATTTTAATAGTCATGATGGTTAGCAACCCTTTGAAGTCTGTATCTGTGCTAGTAATTTGTTAAACTAAAGTTTATGGTTTGTGACCTTAATAAGAAAAATCCTGAGACTGCTACCTATGGTAATTTGAATACATATTTTTAAACATGCTGACAAACAAAAGTGGGCCAATTCACTCTTCATGGTTCATCTTCCTATCTGGTTTCTGTGCGCTCACACAGAATTTACTTCTTTAGGCCTTTAGCCTCTAGGCCTTAATCTTAATAGGATTGGGAGCATCCCTGTGAGTCCAGCCTTTCTCTGACCAGGAGAGGCAGTAAATTCATTAGAGCTCAAGTCTTTGACGATGCGGGCATGTCCGTCTGCCATCCCTGTGGTGTCTTGGTCGGACTGCTCTGGTTTTGTGCTTAGTAACTGTCATGGATGCAATGAGAGGAACTTGGCAGGCTAATTATTAGTGTTCAGACAGTTTTCTTCCTGAAGCGATATGTTAAAGACCATGTACACTTTTAAAATTTACATAGACCTACCTTTAAAAAATGTGTATCTTGTGTTGTAGGACTCAGTACCATCAGTAAGGAAATGGTTTGGGTCTTCTGCAGCACAGTTTGGACTGGTCAGATGTGTTTCTGCTCTGGGGGATGGTAGGAGGAAATGGTGTCTTGTGTTTAATTTAATATTCACTGCAGTACTGTCACACTTAGTATGCGTGTTTGCCTAATTCTAATCAAACTAATTCTAATCAAACTTCTCCTAGTATATCACGATGCTGTATTTTAGAGGGAGGAATCAATAATGTCAACCACTTGTCCCAGGTGTCCTCTATAAGATGACACTCTAATTTCAACTTGAGGAACCGTTTTGGAGGGTTTTTTCCACTGACAGAGGGAAACTGGTTTTGGAGTAGGCGCGTGGGTTATCTGCCTTCTTGATGCGTGGTGAGACTCCTGCTTTGCAGAATCAGGAACACAAGGGACAACACTGTAAATCAAACCTGTGTCGAGGTTTCCATTTGAACAAATGGCCCACCTGAACATGATGAAGGACCTTGTGCAGAGGACCTTGGTCTCAGTTCTGGGGTTTAGGGTTGTCTCTAGTCTCTCAGAAAGCAGACGGATGGCTGCAGTCAGCAAGGAGAGGGAGCTGCCCTGTGGCCTCTGATGTTCTTCATACCGTAATGGATGCATTGCCTGTGGGGAGGTTAGCGGAGGTTTGGAGAGCCCTGAGAAATCCCTTGCAGGGAGGCAGACTGTAAACATTTTTGCCAGTTGCTCAATGCCTGCAATTAGGCTGGTTAAGCCAGGTAAACGTTTGAATGAACTGTGGATGAGAAACAGTTTGAACTAATCTGATTCATGGTACCCTGAGCACAAAACACCTTGTTTCATAAGGCACTGGCAGTTGTGATGTCCTTTTATTTATTTTTAAACAATCAATAAATCAGTAAATCAAGAAGCTTTATTTAGAGGAATATAGTGAAGGTGTTTTCTGGTTCACCTTTACTGCTGTATCCCGCCCTCTCTCCTGTCCATGAAAAGTCAGTTCAGGAGTCAGTCTTTGCCCTTCAACTTTGCTGTGAACGGCAGACATGTGGATTGCTATAAATCCATTTGTCTCTATTAATATTAATACACAGATTATTTTTTTTTCCTTTCCTGGAAAAGCAGCCTTCCTTCCTTCACCTTTTGAGGTGGTACCTTTATGTGCAAGGCAATGATTTCTGTCTGGGAAAGCTGCAGCTCATGATTACTGAAGAGTATTTGGGAGGAGGCAACCTGTGTCTTCTGGAAGCACACTGAGCCCTTTCTCCAGACCTTCTCTGTGCATTTTGTTGACTGTCAGAGAGCAAGGCTGTAATTATCTCTATTCATACATACATAACCCTGTATGTGAGGTAATAAATAATAAATACATCTGAGTGCCAGTGTCAAGAGGATACAAAAATGGTCCAAATTTCCTATTTCTTAGTAGTTTTATTTAAAGATTATCTATTTCTTATTCAGGATCTTAAAGATAAAATATCTGGGAGTTTTGGCAGTCCATGACTTGATGAAGACCTATTGGAGGGGTATAGTGGGGCAGGAAACAACAGAAAATTATTATATAGTGGTTGGGAAAGGGGACAGGAGGTCATCATTAGGGTGTAGATTGACACAGCTTGATTTCATAAATGTGTTTTGGTTTTACTACCAGCAGTGAAACTAAAAATGCACTCCCTGGTGGTGCATACCATTTCAGGGGTGAATAAAAGGCCTAATCAGATCATTTAATAAGTGATGGAGCTACCAGCTCTGCTTGTATTAATCATTCTTTTTAGCAGAGATGGAATTGTTGGACCTTCTTACCAACAGTGGTGGTCTGAGAAGCTTTGTTAAATTTATTTGGGATAATACTATTCATGTCAGTGTCACAGTTCTTTGATTAATATGTTGTATTATTTTTATCCTGAACTTGAAACTATTGCATATTATTAAGATATTTTGGCATTTTAGATTTTGAATTGTTTTCTGTAAGATAGAATTTCCAGAAATGACTGGGTATCCTGGGCTGGTGTTTTGACCTTTCGGTGCTGCAGAGGAGATTGAGGAGAAAACCTTGAAGTCACTGTAAGAAGAGGATTAAGGACTGTTTAATAACGGTATAATGTAACCTAGATCATCAGTAGGCATTCCTTGTCTCACTCTCTCGAGCAAAAGGTTATGCAGAAAGTTGCCTAGAGATAGTATAAAGACTCACAGTTAATGGACTGTATATTTTTGCTGCTTTCCTTGAGTGGTTACTCAATAGAGTTTTCATACTACCACTTTTTGTTGCTTTTTTAATTATTAGGTTTTATTTTTAAACATAATTCTGTAAGCACAGATTTCACTACTCAAAAAACCCTCAGTCAAACCAATTCTGACTGCACAGGCTTGCCCTTAGCTTTATTTGCGTTTTGAAATGCAGCAGACCAGGCACACTGTTATAAATAGAAAGTGATAGCTAATGTGAATTTGCATAGATCTTAACCCAAACCACAGAACAAAGTAAAGAACTGGGCAATTGCAGTTTCTTGTACTTTCTTCTCACTAGGATAAGGCAGACTCAGCTTGGTTCTTTTAGTAACTTCTGTAGGCAAAATATGTGTAATATTATGTTTAGGACTAAATTCCAGATCCCTAAGGAGCCTACTGTGAACAGGCTCATTGCTGATGTTGGTTGGGGTTGATTGCTTTATATTTTTTTCATCTTCCTATGGTTTTGTGAATATGGAAGTTATTCTGTCTCTCCCTATTTGTTTATTATGGTGGTGTCTGCCCTTCAGACTACTCTGTTGCATGGAATGGGTGCCTGCCAAGCTCTCTGATATTTGTTTTTTTAATTATTATTTTCAGGATCCAACAAACCTGGATAAGTTCAATGTCTCAAACTTCTTTCACGTTAAGAACAACATAAAAGTAATTGATCCAGGTAAGGATGAATTGAAGGTAGGCTGAGAAAACATCAACCCGAATATGTGAATTCTAAAGGCGACATTGTGGAATTTGCAGTTTTCTGGGTGGACATCCCTCAGTGGCTAGTGGTAACTTTGAAAGCTTCTTGGAAACATCAATAACTTGTTGAAACTGTCCCTCTCACATGAAAAGGGGTTAACAAATTTTGAAGCAAAGACATGATTCTTTGAGAAATCATTAACTGTCTCTGTTGAGTGCTGCGCAAACACGGACAGCTTTCTGTATCCTTTAAGAGTAGGTAGGTGATAGAGAAGAGAGAAAGGAGGAAAAATAATTTGGCAAAAGGTCCGTTAGCCTTGTACCAGAACCAAGACAAGGAAGTCTACATCTTCTCATACCTGTCTGCTAGGCTCTTCCATGTGTATCAACAACATATTGCCCATCCTTCTGTCTGGGTAACAGTGGACATCTTCCAGGTTAAAGATTTATATAGGTTTTTCTAAAATAGTCCCCAAATTATTTTAATAATAAAAAATAAATGCTTTTTTTTTATTTCTAGATATCTAAGAAATTTTCTTCTTAATTATTTTGTGGTTTTGGAATAGTTAAATGCTTAGTAATATCTGCTAATATTAAATTGCTGAAGGAAAAAATTCTCTAATTCTCTCCTTTGCCCTTGTGGTTTCCTTTAGAACTGCTTCTAATGAGGTCTAATTGCTGAATCTAAGCATGGTATGTTTTTCTGGGTCTTACTATGCTCATCTTTTTTTTTTTTCCTTTTTTTTTTTTTTCTTTAAAGCTACTACTTCTCTAAGCAAGCATCTCTCTCTCTATTTACCCACTAAAAATAAGTGGGTATTATCTCAGAGATGGAATGTTTAATATCCAGCAAATAGTAGGCATACCAAGACAGAGAACAAGTGAAACTTGTAAAAATAAAAAATAATAAAAAAAAAAAAAATCATCACATTCTACAGTCCACCAGCTTCCTCCCCTTGATATCATTAAAGATCTGATCTTGGGATTTTTGCATCACAGGCCTGGCCATTCAGTGAGGAGGCAAAGGACAGAAGTTTATATTGTATCCAACTGCGTCTAGTCTTTATTGTTCTATGAAAATTTTACAAGACCTGCATGAACTTAGATAATTTCTAGTGGTTTCAAAGAAATTTGTGAAATGGTTGATTTGAAGTTGTTGTTTTCTTTTGTTATATTTTATCATACTGACATTTTTTGTGCTACATTTCAAGTTAAACTGTCATTAGTGTTATGCATTGCTATTTGTTGCTGTTTCTGCAGGAATAAATATAGTTACTAGACCTTTTTATTTTTAAAAAAGTAGAAATAATATCTGGAAGATTTCTGTGTAACTAGATATGTAATAAACTGAAGGAGAACAAAATAATATTTTTCTTTTAACTCTGAATGATTTAACTTTGTCTTATCTAGATGAAGAAAAAGCAAAATTAGATCCATCGTACTATTTGAAAAATACAAATACAGAGACCCGAGAGACTTTACTGGAGCTTTATAAGGAGTTCAAAGGCGATGATATTCTAGCAGCTACTATGAAGGCTCCTGAAAAGAAGAAAGTGGATAAGCTGAACGCAGTACGTTGATTTAATTTGTACTTTGGCACTGACTGACTCCTTCAAGAATGGTAATAGATGTTTTTCAGCTTAGAGGCCATGCTGCAGCATAAACAGACACTGTCCTTCTGTTTTCTGTTACATGGGAATTTGTCATAGAAGAGAATATGAGAATCATATTGGGATTCCTTAGAAATCTGTATGTGTCAGTGAGTTTCTCTTTGTTAAATCATTGTAAATGAACCTAAACATTTTAGAAATGGAGCCCAATAAGAAGGAAGAATCTTTATGATGTGGTTATGATGTATATGTTGGCAGAACCTTTTTTCCCAGGTTGTAATCTCTTGCTTTGAATTGTTTTATCATTGCTTTCTGCAGTTATTGGCAGAGAGAACACTCCTTAAGGGCTCTGCAAGTGAATAATTTCTGGTGTGGGCAAATATATAAATGATCCACAGCTGCTTCTCCATTTCTTTCCACTGGAATGCAGGTTTTTTAGTGGAATATTTTAAAGGAGGTTCTTCCAGGTGCATGTTGCTGTGTGTTCATGGTTGTCAAGAGAAACAATTCATCTGCATCTAGATTTCCTACATCAAAGGCTGTTTGAAATGGGCAAGACAGAGTATTCTTCTTTCCTTTGGTAATTCTGGGATGTATGTGTCTTCGTGCTTTGATTACACTTACATGAAAACGAATAGCAATGCAGCATCTGGCTTTTAATGAGGAGGCTTAGTGACAGATTAGGGAGTGTATGTGACCAAGGACTGGGATCACATTTGCCCCTTTTTCAGGGCATCACAGTGTTATAATAAAACAAAACATGTCGGGAGAAAAAAAAAGAGGTGAGAGACAACAATGAGCTCTACACATGTTGGAGAGTCAGATTGTCAGCTACTGATGTGGCACTTGCATAGGATAATAGTGTAACCTTATGGATAGAGCATTGGCCTGACCTGTATTCTTTACAGGCATCGCCCCAGAGCTGCTAAACATATCTCTGGGTTTATTAGATCTTTGTAATTTACTACAAAATCCATGTGTGACGTTCACATTTCCCTTCTGCAAGAGAATTACAAAGCTCAAAATAGACATTGGGAATGACGGGACCATGCCTCTGCTTGCAGAAGGGCCGTGAGTGGGGGTGGTTTGCTTTCCTCCACAGTATCTCTGTGGTTCACTGCGTTTTCCTTCCACTTATTCAGCAACATTGGAGAGTTTTACAGATGTCTCGCCAGCAGTATTCCTTTCATATTTCCACCTGTGGACATACAAATAAATTCTGATAATAGAATCTTTGCATAATGATGTATTAAACTGTAGTGGAAGCAATAAGCCCCTTCAGCTCAGTACATGGGCAGCCTTAACTGGAGTTTCATCAGAGCAAATGTTATGTGTTACAGATGAATTATCACTGCATCGTGCATTTATTTCTTTCTATAGGAGCTAGAGTGGAAAGTCTGCCTTCAGAAGGATAACATTTGTGTGTCCTAGTGCTTGTATAGTATCTTTAGTAGATAAATTCTAAGATCTAATGTCTTTTTGTCTTGCTTTTTCCTCTGCAAACAGGCTCACTATTCCACTGGAGCAGTAAGTGCTTCCTTCACCTCCACTGCAATGGTGCCTGAAACTATCCACGAAGCAGGTACCTAGCTACAAGCTGTTTATTTACTTCCCAGTTTTAAAGTGTGCTCCCTAGCACGCATATATTTATGAGGACTGAAGGAAAGCATTGATAATTGGTCAGTACTGATGCCATGGAAATGTATTTCCTGAGAATATATATCCTTACTTTCCAGTGAGCTCATTCTGAAAATAATGGAGCAATTAGGAATTAGCTTCAGCTTTGAATAGCAGTTACTTATGTTGAACTGAAATTAATGAGGCATTTCCTATGCCCAGGGACCACAAAATGGGGTAGCCGCTTATGTAAGTTAGGAATGAAGTATAATCTCTCCTCAAATAGCATACAAATTTTTACCACCTTTTTGGCCTAACCTGGTATTGGTTAGAATGACAGCAAATTTTGTGGTGATAACTTTTGATATACTGCTTTTCAAGGTTACACAAAAAAGCATTTTAGTACAATGACGTTTTCCTTTTGTTCTCCAGCCTAAACACAAATGTATAGAATTTATTTAATTTGAATATTGATTAAATAGCTGAGCAATTAGTGTTCACAGCTGAAGAGAAAGGTCTGGCTTTCGGCACTAAAATTTAGACGTATGTCACACACTTAGGCAAAGATTGAATACGTTGCTAAAACTACGTTTACCAAGTTCAGTTCCTTTACTTGGTGGATTACAGTGATTTGCAGGTGGATATTTGAGTGTTGAAAATATCTGACTAACTGGACATTTTGACAAAATGGAAGTGGAAACATCCTAGATTGATCCTTTGGTTTGACTTTCCAGTAATGTTTCCAGTAACTTAACTTCATTTGTTTTCAGAAATGGGTAGGTCCTCATATGTCAGCAATTTGTGGTTGACTGATGACTACCTGCTTGGCTTCCAAGTTTGACAAGAACAATTTGGTTTCAAAGTAACATTTGTGATTGGTAGGCATTACTTGAAAATTATAGTTTGTAATACTGAATGCTTCTGTGACTTAAAAATATAGATGATATTGTTGGCTCTTGAGGAGTTGGTGGTTTTCTATAATGGAAAGTGTTTTGCACAGAGATTAATGTGAGGTTATCGTAGTTGAATTGCAGAGTACAGTCCCTGAAGACCCAGTACCCCAGGGGATGAGATCAGACAGTAAAGTAGTAGAATCTAGCAATTTGTTTTCTGATGATTTCTAAAGATCAATGAATAAGCTTCCAGAGAGGTAATTATTGTCTTTTGCTTTGGTATAGCTGCTATTGAAGAAGATGTTGTGAGATACAACTACGTGAAGAAGAAGGGCTATGTGCGACTTCACACTAATAAAGGAGACCTAAACTTGGAGCTGCACTGTGATATGGTACTGTATGTGCCCAATAAAATTAATCTTTCTAGATAACAAACAGGATAAGAGCTGCCAATGGAAATGTCCAAAGAAAAGAATAGTGTGTAGTTGTAATAGATACAGATAAATAAGTAGCTTTCAGTTGGTTTGGTGTGTTTTCATACATATACAAAACTCCATTGTAAAATGTAAATATATTATTTTATATATTATACTGCTGTATGTATAAATGGTCTCTGTGAGTAGTCCCATACATTCTAGTGGACTACTTACATGTCAAGATACATGTTTAGAGCTTCAAAGGGTCAGGATTATAGAGACCCAAACAATGACAAGGAAGGCAGAGAGAGAAAAAAGAAGGAAGAACACAGAGAAGAGAGAATAACCGCAAAGTTACACAGCAGGTTACTGGCAGAACCAGGAAAAGAACCTCAGTGAAACTGAGAGCAGTCTGTCAGCCTGAGTGCATGTAGTTAAGATCCCCAGAAATGGTTAGATTTGATTCTAAACCCTGAGCTTTACAGAACAAACCTAAATGAAAACCTTTAGAATATGTTTTTTACTTCCTTATGTATCAGTTTTTAAGGTTTAAGTTTTTAAACATCTTCTCTTTGCCATCAAGAGGTAGACCTTAATTTTAAAAAACAGCGGACTAGAGGTTTCTATAGTCAGTACAGTCTGAATCTGGGGGAATTCTGTGGCTCTTAAAATAATAAACACGGCAAGACTTGTGATAGACGGATGAGTTGTGGCGACACTGGTGTCTTGGACGTCACTGCTTGCTAGTGTGCTGGCTCATTTATTTGTTCAACCACATCTATAAAAGGAAAAAAGTTTTCAGTGTAAAAAGCCCAAACATTCCGTTGTTTACTGAGATTTTTATCTCAGGAGATTATAGGCCTGAAGGTAGATGTTTTGGGAAGTTGAAGGATGTGAATAGCAGATTAGATGGTAAAACTTCTGCTTGTTGTGATCCTCACAGAATTTAAGGACAGCAGTGCTAGCTAGGAGCTGGGGTGCCTGTTGTGAAATCCAGAGATGCACTGGGAGAATGCATCCTTTTTTGCCTGGGAGAAAGAAAAAGAGGCAAACAGGACAAGCCTGCTAGCTTTCCCTTCTCCCTTCTCTCGCACGAGTAAGGAGCAAGATATGTGTAAACTTCTCAGGCTGATCTATAGAAACAGTATGAGAACCTCCACAGCAGCGCATCATACTGATAGTTCTGTAGGTCCCTGACATCCCTACAGATGTTTTCCATGTGCTTAAATAGTAACACTATGTAATAAGGCTAAGGCAAAAAGCAGAGGATGTTAGTACAGCAATATTTGGGGGAAGCAGCAGAATGAGCAGATTGCATTGAATCATTTGTTTTGCCGTATGCTCTCAAACTGGCTCCTGGCTAATGCAGGCTGACTGCAGCTATTCTTATCAGTGTGGGGTTTTTGGCCACATGTGTGACCAGTGTCACTCAGTCCTGAGGACCCAGTCTCAATTGCCCATTATAAACGTCCTGTGTGATATCCATTGTGTTTCCTTTTTTCCAGATGAACCCCTATTCATCTCCCTTTCACACACGCTGCTTCCTCGTGTACACATTGGAAGTGTGCACTGGTTTACACAACCAGAGCTGCTTGCACGCTGGCCCTTAGCCATCTGTTTCTTTCTTTTCTTTGTGTCCATTACATCTGTGTGAATTAAGCAGACCTTTGGCACTGTAGAGGGGGAAAAAGATATATATTTAGAATAAGTAGGAAAAACTTGGTGCTTTAAGGAGGTTTTCACAACATCCACTTTAGGTCATCATCCTAGGCCTATTAAATCAGTTCTTCTGGGAGGTGCTTGTTTTTTTCCCATTACTATATAAGGAGTTTGTGCTTCTAACTTTGGTTTTCCTGAATCACACTGAGGTTAGGCACATAAGGTAGCTCAGTGCAAACAGGGCAAACATCTTACAAACATATAACTCATATATAGGTCACAAACATATACACAGATCAGCTACAATGAATCTATTGAGGCTGCACAGACAGACATAGTAAATGGGGAAATGCCAAAATCAAGCTTTTCTAAACACATCCAGTTCACTCCGCCTGTGAATATGCATAGTAATAGTCTTATTAATCATATGCTGAGTTTTTAATCAGCTCTCTCAGTTTATTCAGTGCACAAGCTGAACCAGCTCTGGGAGCTATTTGGAACTGTGTAGTAAAATGGTTTACAGGCAGGATTTCCTGCAAAAGTGTAGAATGCAGGTAGCGTCCTTGAATACAGTCGAGGGAACCAGACTGTATCATAGTGCTCACCCAAATTAATGTTGCACAGGAGTTTTGGTGCCTGACTTTTCAGCCTTCATGATTTTTTAGTGCAGTTGGCATGGGTACTACCCTGGCTTTTCAGAAAGAAATGGAGAAACAAATTTCAGTCCAAAGCACTGTATTTATACACACTGAGAACACCAGCGGATTTGGGACCCCTGGATTCAACACACAGATCTGTGCTAACTTGCGTGAATGACAGAGACTGTAGCAGTATTAGGTTGTCACTGCAGTTTGAATTCAGCCAAAATATGTGTGATTTGGGGAATTCATACATCTACTCTCTCAAGCAGTGCAACTGCAGGAGCAAGTATATGATTTATAAACCATATTACAGTGGTGCTTAGCCTCTGGTTGTTGTCTTGACCTGACCACAGGCTCCTTTTTTTAATTGCTGAGCAATACCCTGTGCTCACATTATTATGGAAGCCACCCTAGCAGCGGTTGCATTTTCACAGTACTGCAAATATACGATTGTGAAATGCTTTAGGAAGCTTGAGGATGAAGTTGCTATATAAATATGACAAATGAATACCTGTGTCCGGAGGTAGGACTTGCAACATTCAAATTACATTTTAAAATAGTCTTGTGGGTTAGATTTCAATATACCCTTTGAGGTAAGGTCTTCTTGCTGAAATAGAGAACAACAAGTGACATACTTGCTGTCTTAAGGTGTATGTCTACTGAATCCTCAATTGTATTTTCATGCCTATGGGCTGTCTATTTAAGCAAAATATCCTTGCAGCTGTGCTCTCGGTAGTCTGCACCACTTCTGAAATCTACCCAATATCCTCTTTGCCATCAGTACCCACCTTGGATTCTTACTCCCTCTCCCTTCACAGCTCTTCCATCTCCTGTTCTCACCTTCCCCTGTTTTTTGTGAGCTATCTGGCAGTATGAATTGTTTGGACTTCAGTCTATATGTACGCATGGAAACTTTTATTTAAAAATAAATCTAGGGATCTTCATACACTAGTACTTTAAGGTGCCAGTCAATAAGATTGATAGTGATGAGATTCTTCCCAGCACCAAAAAACTAATCAAGAAATGTTTTGTATTGATCCAGGGGAGGAAATCAGTGCTGCAGTGTGATTGAAGTCATCAGTTACTTTGTGACAGAATTCAGAAAGAGCATGAAATAGGGCTAGAATCCAGATATTTTCTGTGTTTGAAATCACTTGTTCAGAGCACCAGAAAATTTCACTTAAGTACCAGAAAGATGACGCATGATGTAAGTCATTGACCTGAGAAAAGGCAATAAAGACTTTGGAAGATAAACTGGATTTTTTCCCACCCTTTTGAATTTGCGCCTCAAATGAGCAAAGGTACACTACTGTTCTCTCTTTGCATTGTAACGGTGTGCCTGGTGCTCTTTATTGCCATTTGTTTTTCTCCCAGTCGTCTTGTTCAGATACAGTATGTTCCCCCTGATGGGGACTAATCAGATGGCCATTTGTTAGGGACAATTTCCAGGAAGCTGAGTTCAGCTGGGCATAAGCAACATTTGTTGTATACACTAATTGGAAACAAATTTACAAAAATTCTACTTGCCAGATCAGAAGATTTAACAGCATCCAACAAGTGTTATTCTTTCAGCTCTAGTCTTATGCATCGCCAAACAAATAAATTATGAAAAAATAACTGATGAAAGGCAATGAGTGTCACTGGATTTCTTGTATTTTACTTACTGTGATTTTTCTAATCTCAGGTTCTTTTAGCTGCTTTGATCAGGATGCTGCTGGGAACAACTGTCTATATCATCTGTGTGTATTCTGCTGTATTAGTGACTACCGTGATGCAGTTACACATTGCAGGTGGTGGAGCAGCCCCTTAAGGCCAGGGGGAGGCTTCACCCTGTGCAAAAAGTCAACTTGACTTGGGTTTGGAAGTAGAAAAGCAATGTAGTGTAATGGTTGGAGTGGAGAATGAGGAGCTGGTAAACCCTGAATTCTGTGTCTTTACCATGGACTTGCTGCATGATGTGGCTATGTCAGTTGGTTATGGATTTTTTTAAATCAGTGGCATTGCATTTTTTATTTCGCAACGAGCGATACGAGCATAATTTTGAATTCCCAAGCAATAACATGTGTCATAGATGCCTAATTGCTGGAGTAAGGCTACACAAATAACCTAGGCTGCCTGTTGGAATCAGCAGCCCTGCATAAGAATAGACAGAGTAGCAGCCTCCTAGTCTCTGCACCTGTGAAAAGAAATAAAAATGCTTGCTTTTGTCTCTAGGTTGCCTTGGGGCTTTCTTGTTTAGTGCTTGTACTTTTTTATTTTCATTGTGCTATGGAAATATATATAAATATAAAAGTCTAACACTCCAGAAGACCCTGTCAAAATGATGAACGGGAGGTTTGGTATACTATCTCCCTCTCCCCTTTGTGAGTTCTCCTCATACAAATGGTCACTCTGGGGTAATGATCTGGTGGTTTAACACATGCCGATAGCGATAATTGAATACTAATCCATAACTGCCATGGCAGTTTTTGTAAATTTGCCTCTGTCTCTCAGCTTTAATACTTTAAGGTTTAAGGGCAAGCTGGCATAACAAAGAAGAATGTGAGATGGATTTCAAAGCTCCATCCAGCACTCCACAAATGCTTTTTGAGGTTTTAGGACCTGGCAGACTCTGCTTAATGATGATGTCTTGGCATAACTATCTGAAGAAGCCATTATTCTACAAACACTGGTGTTTTAATCTTTTGAGGCCCTCTGACCTGTTAAATATGCCTGTGATCTATAAATGTGTAATCCAGCCCTTGGTCTTTGAAATTGTCTCTCCTTTTGTGTCAGGGACTGTTCTGAAGATCAGAAGCCTGTAAACTTCTCATCCATTTCCAATGGGAAAGAAGTGAGTTGCTGAAAAAATCCTTTGACCTCCTGGCATGACGAGGTTCCCCAGTCTTCCTGGATGTCTCATTTTCTTTCTGATTTAAACATCCATTCTGCTCACTTTCTGTCAGCATCATTGTGGCACTGTCCGGCAAATAACCGGCTGATGGTTTACCAGTGTCTTGTTCACTTGGTAGTATGGTTGTAGGGATGAAGTACAGTGGTCTTGGCATGGTTGTAAATGGCTTATTTGGGTTTTTTTTTTTCATCAAAGTAGGTCATTGTAGGAAGAGCTGCAACTTTCAACTTTGAAAGTTCTTCTCAACAGAAACTAAAAACAAACAAACAAAACTGTCCTTTTCCAGTAGAACAACTGGATAAAAATGTTTGTTGTTCCTGGTGTGTTTTCATCTCGAAGCGCTTACAGCAGCAGACAGATCTATCATTCTTTATGGTCGGGAGTCAAATGGCTCTGCAGCCGGACTGATTAACAGGTTGTTGCTCTTAAGTGACTAGAAGCTAATATTTAAAATGTTTTTCGTTTTGGGCGCATGACACTCACGCTTGAGAAAGGAAGAAATGTTTTCATGTGAGATGTTGATAGGAAATGCTTTATCTGGATGCTGCTGTCGTGCGCTTGTCTTCAGCGCTGTTTTGCAGCAGTGAAGAGGCGGTGGGATCCCCTGACGTCCCCTCCTGCCCATTCTTGAACAGGACATTCAGTGTGGGGTTAAGGCAGGTGCTCAGCCACCTGCCTGTGAGCCTCCCCTGCGCTGCGGGGCTTGCTGCCCTTGGTCTCTGCAGTTTCCTGGCAGCCTTTGGCCTTCGGTAATTGGTGGGAAGGCGTTTCGCACATTCGGACCTTTCTACCTCCCCAGCCTCCCTGGCAAGCTGGATCTGGGGAGGCAATTGATTGTTATTGGATTGTGTTGCTTGTTTTTTGACATTTGACGGTGCAGGCATCCCATACCAGCTGCGTCTGCCACTTAGTGATCCCAAACCAGAGGATGAGGCGGGTGGTTTGGAGTTACACAGCTGCTGCTCTTCATCTTCCTCTGACATGTTCCTTGTTTGTACCTTGGCTCCTCTGATGAGAGCGGGGTGACCTTGGGAGGCTGACAGCTACCAGAGCTTTGCTGTCTAGCGCGGAAGTGCTTACAGGTTGCATCTTCTGAAAAGGTGGAATTTATGTGCCAGTTGCAGACTGACGAAATGCTAGGGAGCCGCTGCGGGACCTTTGATACTCCAAAGTTTTACAGCTGCGGAAGGTTATTCAAGCAATTAAAGTTGTGCTTTCATTTAGACTGTACCTAGCGGTGCTATGTCGTGCTTGCTGGCCCCATCCTCATCAGCACCCAGCCCTGCACCGCACTGACAAGCTTCTCAACCCTTGTGTGACTGACAAATCTGAGGGGGGGGGGAAGGATTGTTTTATTTTCTACCACTGCAATAAATAAAAGTTAGAGGAAAAGTAATGGCTGTGGCTAGGGATGATGACTCTGCCTCTGAAAAGATAGTGGTTAACATTGACAAATTAGATGAGTGAATTAGATGCCTTGTTTAACTTGAGTTGTGCTCAGCTAAACTGATTGATTGTCACTTTATTTGCAAAAAAGGGAAAAATAAAGCTGGAGTGTGTAATTTTTTTATTGGCATCTTGTCTAAGTTAGGCATCTTGCTTAGACTTCGAAAAAGGTTTTGGTAGCATGTCAATACTGTGGAAGAAATGCTTCTGAAAAGTGAAATTTAGCTATCTGCTGGAATCTTTGCTAAATAGCTAATTAAATTATAGTGCGTTTCTGTGTAATGAGAATGCAATAATTCTGCTCTTTGTTCTAAGCAAACTTTGAGGCTTTGAGGTAGCAAAATAGGCAAATGTTTGTTATCAAGTCAGCAATCTTTTACTTGAGGCACAATTTGCTTGTTCTGATTCTTTTTAATATCAGTAAGAGTTTGGCCGAGTGTTTTAACCCACAGTGCCCTGATGCTTTCATCTCCCCCAGTGGTCTCTCACTGGAACTGTGCTCTTCTGATCATAGATCACAAATTGACCTGAGTGCGTTTGCTCACTGTACAACCAGATTGAGAATGGTGTCCCTTACATGAACTGTGTCTTTTTTGAACTCAACCAGCCTAGGCAGCTGTTGTTTGCCACCATAACCCGTCACCGGCTCAACCCCTCTCGTGTGTAGGGGAACCATTAGCAGGAAAGCGGAGCTGGCAGGAGATGATGTTCAGGTCTGTAATAAATGTTTCTCCAGCAGGAAATGTCATGGGCTTCCCACAGCGAAACTGTCCTGTGCTTGCCCAGTGGGCTTTGTGGAGTTTGGGATTTTCTTGTCCCTCTTGCTCTGAAACAAACAGAGTGTGCTCCTAGTCCATTGGTGCAAAGTAGGAGTAGGATAGCTTAAATTGCCTTCCAGTACAGTATTATGCATTGAAAGGCACCAGAAATATTTGTATGTCCAGTTTTTTTCCATGACTTAGTGGAGGGAACACACACTTGCACCTGATAGATGGTGATTCCTGAAACTGCTCCATTACAGTTGCCTCTGACTAAGCCCTAACTAAAGCCAAGCTTTTATTAGGGCGGCTTCTTTCCTGTGGGATGGATAGGCTACATGAATTGCAGATTGAAAGGGATTGGGAGAACTGAGTTTAAACCTTACCAAATCACCTCTTTATGAGCTCATGCATTAAAAGAGTTGCTAGAATGAACAAGAGTGAAAATGCTGTGTGGGGAAAAAAAAAGTACATAAATGGACTAAAGCAAAACAAAATCCACCTTGCATTTTAAAGGAGATTGGCGTTAAAAAAATTGCAGGCTTCATTTGAAGCTTTAGAAATTTCCTTCACTAGTTCATGCCTCTTAGGAGTGGGATTCTGGCATTTGTGTGATAAGATGAAGGCTGCAGAATGCAATTTTAATTTGTGAGGAACAAGCTTTTCATTATTTCAGATTATTTCTGCTTTGAAACGTAGGGTTAATGAGCATATATCAAGGCTCTCTAGTTTAGTGCAACGACTATAGTTCATCCAATTTAGAGAGACAAAAAGAAATAAAAGGGAAGTGGAATTAGCACAAGGAAATTATACAGATGTGCAAATGACAGCTTCTGACTGCTTAGTGTGAAATTTCTCTTCAAGGTTCATGCAGATCCTCAAGGGATGGAGCATTTTGAAATGATTAGCTCTTCACATAGTAAAGCCTTCTTCCTTGCAGTCATGGCAACGACTCAGAAGCTCCTCTCTCTTCCCATCTCCTGTACCTTGGCAACAGGAGTGCCACAGGTTTTTAATCTACTTCTGGTTGGCTCTTCAGCTGCCCAATACAAATTCTGAGTTAAGGTAACTTTTACAAATGTAATGACCCATTTTAACTGATGAGAAAAGAGAGCTGTAAACTGAGAAAACAGATGGTGATCTGGCTTGGTTAGTCTTACCCCTCAGGTCTCAGGGATGCAGCAAGAGAGATTAATTTTGCCTGGTTTGGGGCCACCCTTACTGGCAAAAAGGAAACTAAAATTGGCTTGGTTAATACTTAAAAGGGGAACAAGATAAAATCTGCATTTTTTCTAGAACTTTATAGTAAGGACTCGTGTTGTTTTTTCTGGTTTGCTTTGGTTTTTTTCTAATTTTATATTCCTTTCTTTAGTGTTTTCTCAGTATCTGTGATTTCACAATCAGCCTCTTGTCACTGATGTGTTTGTGTGGTCATAGTAGCAATCTCTTTTCAATTCTGAAACTTGTCCAGGCCCAATAACTAGTAGAGTGCTGGTATTTCCATGTAGAATTACCTACTAAGTGTGTTAGCTAAATAGAGACTTGAACATAATTAGAAAACCATTGGCCTGTTTCCACATTAAATATACGTCTGTGAGCCAAGCAAAGCATTTGTGTCATCTTCTGGGATAAGTATTCTTCTGGATTCCTGTCTCAAAACGTTTATTAAAGTTTTACCACTTGTCTTGGGTGTGAATTTCCAACAGTTGAAAGACAGTTATCTGGCATCTGCAAAATAAATGGGGAGCATACTTGGAGCAGGAAACTCATTTTGGTATAAATAAGCCATTTTTTTTCTTACTGTTTGTCATCCGGAGCGAGAAGTATCTTTAAGTTGAAGGTCATCATACAGAGACACCGCATCCACTTATGCAGTCCCAACTTGACCAAAGAAAAGGAGGATTTCTGAGGGCTGTCCTACCACACTCTTCAGAAAGAAAAGCCTTCCACAATTTTTAAATTTGACTTCTTAGGACTATCACTGCATCCTTTGCAGAAGATGCTGCAGTAGATTTAAAACATAACCTTTTTTCTGTCGGTGGCTTTCAGATCAACAGGTTACCAAATTAAGGTGGTATTTTCCCCTTGACTTTCTTATATACATGTCTAAGTCATAGTCAGCAGATTAAAATAACTTAAATCATTTCCTGCTTAATGTGAAAGGAATAAAGAGGGAAAAGTTAGCTGCTGCTGTTGAGGTCAATTTAAGACAAAAACAGCCAGAAGTACAAAGAGAGCCTAGAGTCCATTGTCAGTAATGAGGCGACAAGAAACCAGCATTGTCTCCTGCACTTCTGCATTTTCAGGTGCCTTGATCCCTTCCTCCTTCAGAAATTGTGTGAGGCAAGTGGTATGGAGGAAGTTTCTGAAGAAGTAGACAGTTTTGCATTCCACAACTGCATGTCTGACATCTTCCACAAGATCTTACACTCAAATAACAAAGTCAGGTTTGTTTATATATATATTTCTCATCAGTCTTTGTAGTTGGAACAAAGACTTCAAAGACTGGCTATGTTTGTATGGTCAATGCAGAATGTAACTTCATTACTTAGGATCTACATCTTCCCCATAAACCTCGAGCCTTTTTCTCCTGCTTTGGACAGGATGCTGCTTAAAAAAGTCCCTGAAATGTGCTTGGCAGTGTGAGATTTGGCAAGAACATTAACTGCTTTGAATAAATCAGATAATCTGAGCCAGATATTCTAGATCAACTGCATGACTGAAACTGGGGTTTATTACTGATTGAATGCAAATCTTTTTATTTGTGTCTACTAAAAAGCACCATGAAAGGTAATGGTAATGTTGCTAAGGAGCTGTTTACCTGCCAAATGTATCTGTATGATGCATAAGGTGACCATGGGAACCAATTTGGTGGCAATTATTTAAAGAAAACCTTGCAGTGAAATGATTATTGCATGTATACTAAATATTTCTGCAGTTGCATCAGAAAAGCTTGTTTCTGGGAAAAGATACAGTAACTAGAAATCCATTTAGAGAGATGGGTCAGCATAGGTCCTACATAAAAAATACATTACTAGAGCCAGGTTTTTTTGATGCATGTTTTACAAATCATGTTTTGAAAATGAATAGGAAATCTGTATTGGGTTATCAACATTGTGCAAATTTAATATGGTTTGCTATGTGTTCCTAGGGGACTTAGACTTTCGCCTGATTTCATTTTTCATAAAAAAATCAATTACAGATTTAGGTATTCCCCCCAGAGAACTTATTAAGTATGTCTCTCTCTCTAAAGAGTGCTTGGTTCTCATGAGATAAAGTGCCATAGTCTAAAAGCTGCTGATTCCATTTGTGATTCATAAAGAGATTTTTTTAATTTATTTTTATCCTTACTGACATTTTTCATGAGTAATAACTAATAGCACTACGTCAGGATCAAGGCTGTTATGATATTGTCTTATAAAGGAAGCATACACTGCACAAATGATTCTTCAGGGGTTGAATTTTACTTGAAAGGTTATGTACAAAGATTATTTTCAAGCATATATGTCCAATTCAAAGAAAAATTTACAAATTTGCTATAAATACTGAAACTGTAGGAGAACCTCCTATGGCTTGAAACAATTTTTATGGAATATATTTACTTATAGGTTGCCCTTGGGATGCTACCAAAATACATGTCCTAGTGGCATTCTACTGTAAGCCTATTATGGTACCATTGTCATTTTAACCCAGTAATAAATTATACGGGAAATCTGATATAATAGCTGGTGTAAGATTGCATTAGAACTTATTTATTTTTCCAGTTATGGCCCAGCTGAAAACTGTCATCTATATCTGTGTAGAGTAATTAACACAAGTAGAGTTTGTTTGGATAATTAAGACATGTTTCAGTGTCAATAAAGAGGGGTAAGAATGATGTGTTTCGGATGAGAATTTACAGAAAACTGAAGTTCTGTATGGTTCCAGATGAATACTTACATGGATCTACTTTAAAAAGATAGCGATTGTTTCATCCTTAAATGATTGTAATTGGGTTTGCCTTATTGTTTTGCTTTTAAGTCACTTCAGGTTGCATGGCTCAGTCTCTTGTCTGTCTACAGCTCTGACCAGGAATGATGTCACACCAATGCAAAGTGAATCAGTGTCTTTCAGAAAGAGGCTGCAAGTCTTGCATGTGTTCATTTACAGACGTTGCAACTCCTGCTGGGGCTTTACTTGCAAGCACATACAACAATAAGCATATTTTCAGTGCCTGTAACAACTCAGATTAGTTAGATATGTTCTTTTGTAAAACTGGAATATATTTATGTACATAATCCACAGTGAGTGGGGCTGGAAAACATGTCCAAGTATAGAAAACAGGCTGTTTCTCTACTTGTATTGGTACACGTGAAGGTATTTTAGTATTGCAGAGAAAAGAATCCATACAATTACAGTGGAAGGATAATTAGGTAGGCAGTAAAGTTTTTCAGAAGATACTATTTGAATGCCATGGCTCAAAAATTCAAATAAATAGCTTTAATTTGCACTGTAAAAGCAAATTAGAAGTTGCCAATATATTTAGCATCTTTTTCTTCTTTTAGATTTTTGAAAACAAGTTGTCTTATTTATTTTTCCTATGGTCTGGTGACTTGTGGGATCGGTCCCAATTTTAGTTCCAAGTGGTAAAGAGGACCAAACGCTTCTCTCCCAGTTAGCTTCAACGTGCTCACTTTGAAATAGTGGAGTAGAGAAGTCAGCTTCTTTTTTACTCTGGGAAATTAACTTTTTTCTGTGCTGGAAGTCCCTCTTTGGAACAGGATTGTGATACACTACTGGAATTAAGTTACTGGAAAGACTCTGAGCTTACCTGCTTTCACCATCATTACGTCTACTGGGAGCTCATGTTGTCTGAGATAGTGTTCGGCACTTCTTTGTGCTAATTGGAAGGTCTGGGTTTAATTTAACGCTGCGAGTGTCTCTCCAGTATACTTTAAAAGAGCATAAATTAAATCTTTTTTCTGTAGACCGAGACTCATTGCTCTTCAAGAGTCCTGCTTGACTGTTTCTTTGCAAGTCTCAAATGAAGTGATCCTTGTAAACAGTGTAGCGACCAAGTTGATTGTCTAAAGGTATTGCTTAATTAAAACTTGCGTTTGGCTTTCAGACACCCCGAACATGTGAAAACTTTATCAAATTGTGCAAGAAGAACTATTATGATGGAACAATTTTCCACAGATCAATTCGTAATTTTGTGGTGAGTATCGAACAAATCCTGTGTAATGCACAATATGCAATGTCCTCGCAATACTTATTTACCTTAATTCAGTTTTAGTTTCTTCCACGCATGACAACTTGCAGTAGATGTATATTAAATATGCCATCAGAACTAGGATTGTCCTAACTTACTAAATTTGTACTTACTAGTGTTGCTAACAACTGTCTCTGACTAATACTGTCACTTGGAGCATCACTGCTTTTAGTAGTGCTTTTGCTGGCGTTCCAGACAAAGCCTTTGAGAGTCATTGCCTTGGCAAGGCTCTTGTTATCTTCCCTAAGCCGTGGGAGGGTGGTTAATGAACAGAAGGGGAGAGAGGGAGAGAGGAATGCTAATTTGGATAAGTAATACTGTGGCCTGTTAAAATCCCATTCAGATGAAACTATAGAAAGCAGCTGAATTTCAGCTGTTTCAGGTTGTGGTAGTTGGATACTGTCAGATCATTGTTTCCTGAGTGTGCCCCAGGACTAGGTGCCCAGGCTTTCTTTGTGAAGGAGTTAAAGAGCACCTAGCGAACCAGAAAGTTGACTTTGGTAGTCAAAGGTCTTTATTTACATAGGTACAGTCCAGGCAGCTTAGGGTATTGTAGCTGTCCTCTAACTTCCTTTCAGAAGAATTAACAGCCTGATCCTGAAGGCAGCGCACATCTTTCAGGGGACGTCACTGAATGTTACATTCCATCCTGTCATCCTAAAAAAAGCCTTTTCCTTTTGACAGCACTGTATATCTCAGTTCACAGTTAAACTCACAATTAAAATTGTGCTTGTGTGCTATTACTGTGAAGCTAGTCATGGCACACTCCCTCTGCTGGCATTAGAATATTATTTCTGTAGATCCTGCATATATATACAGTGATTAATTATGTTGCTGAAAGATCGGTTTCACGTGGGGATTTTCCCTACTGGAGATAGTAAGGGGGACACTGGGAAATATAGATTCAGATACAGAAAATATTCCATATTACCTCATTTCTTGCCTTCCCATCGTGTAAAAGATTGGTAGCAAAACATAAAGCCTTTTCATTTCCAAAAGCGATGCATGAACAGTTAAAAAGCAGGTTATGCCCCAGCACATAATAGAAAGGATGATCTGGTTAACCCATTTGAGACTGTTTATCTTCCCTATTTACCCACAAGAGACCTATTATGTTTATAAAACTGTCATTCTGCTCTTGGATAAGTAATGTAGGAGATGACAGCCAGCTGATAAGAGAAGCTCCAAATAAGTAGTAATGGTTTCCTAGTTGCTAACTTGTCAACATGACACAATATAGAAGGAAGAAAATTGAGCAGAATTGGCTTTTATGGCTTGTATTTAATGTCTTTCACACAGATATATATGTAACTTATTGATTTTATTTAAATTCTGCAGATCCAAGGAGGTGATCCGACTGGAACAGGAACAGGTACGGTTGAGTTTGAATCAAGTGAACGTTTTCACTTCATGTGCTGTGTTGTTACATTTATTTCCAGACACCTTGTAGATTAAAATTCTCTAAATGATGGTATGTGGTACATTGTGAGTATTTCTACTTTAAAGCAGAGGTTTTATCGCTGTATTTTTATGACCATTTTAACTATGCTCAAAATTTCATATGATATATTCTCAGTCTAAAACTTGGGCACTCTTCCATGTTGAATTCTTGTTGGATCTTTGCTTCCTTTTTCTTCCAGAAAATAAATAAATAAAAATCGTAATGATTTTACAGCTGGCCTTCTAGGGCAAAGAACAAAGGAAGAAACACATTCATGCAAAGTTGCTTTCAAATTCAGCGTTAATGAAAAACTTGAGACCTGCCTCAACATTGGTGAATGGCCAGATACCATCTGTTCTCCCAGCTAGTTGCCTTGTATAGCCCAAGCTGCTCTTTTTCCTACTTTTAGAGATCACTGTTCCTAAATTCTTCTGCCTGTTCTTTTTCCCTTAGTTGGAGATCTGCATAATAGTCCTATCAGAAATGGTCAGGAGACATAGCAGGGTCCTCAGAGTGTTGCCCACCACAGTACATATGTCATGTAATATCTCTAGTTGCTGCTGTAAATTTACTCATTTTCTACTTGCACCTTTTATCTATCCACTTGTAGATGTCACCAGCCTCCACAGCTCCTCCTCATGTGGTCCTGTGGGGTGCTGTGCATTTTTATTCTAATTCGTACACGTGTCACTTGTATATGCGCACACTATATACTTCTGTGTGTGCTCACAGGTCATCCAAAAAAGATGTTTTTGTAGTTGTTAAATACTTCAGCTCTATTTACTTTGTAAATAATGTTAGTATGAGTTGCCCAACAGCTTTTCTTCTACTGCATGCGATAATCCATAGTTGCATACTCTAAGATTTGAGACTCCTTAAAGGTTCTGTATTTTGATGGCAAAAGCCCATCAACAAGATTTGTTACTGTACATGCTTGGACTGTCAAAAGAAATGTGATTTGATTTTGTTACAAGGAAAGTTGCGGTTTGAATCCCAAGTGACATAATTAGGAACATCTTTTAAAAGGAGATATTAAAGAGGTGTCAGGAGATGGGAGAAATTTAATGAGTTTACTCAGACACCTCTCACCCTTGTAGGGTGGAGTTCAGATCCTCCGGTGGAATGAAAATTATCTTGCTGGTGTCATTCTTGTCTCTGTTTTTGCAAATGGTAGAAGTATTGTAAGACAACACAATTAACAGTTGGCAGAGGACTGGCAGTGCAGCTGCATTGAAGGTCAAGACTCAGCTCTACTGGAAAAGCAAGTAGGAAGTCAAATGCAAATAAGCCCATGGGAGAGAAAAAAAACCCTCCTGTATTATATTCTTTTATTTAAAAAAGGAGTCTATTGACCTCTAGTCTTTTCCGTTTTGTTTTCCTCCTTGTCATTCTTAATGAAATATGGTTATATTGCAGGCGAGAATTTTTGCAAACATCTGTCAAGACTATTAAAGTTCTAATGAAATGGACAGTGTACACTCAGAGATACAAGTATTGCAGACTTTTAGAGACTGTTCGCAATTCCTGTAGAGTCCAAACTATGCAACTATCTTCTTTGCAACTGAATGGTCTTTATTTTTTGAAAAGAGCTGAATTTTAGATATCCTTACTTAATCACTTATTGAATATGGTAATATCACAAGAAAATGTTGTAAATGGACAGCCTGGTGGGCAACTAGATTTCTCTTGAGCTGTTGTACCTCTGTGTTTAATGCTTACTTAAGTGCAGCTTCTTAGACAGTTCACAGAGTGCAAGTAGTCTGTCAGGATTTGTTCCTGACTACCTGATAGATCCTGGGCACTTGAATGTGAGGCAGAAACTTCACTTGCCTATCTCGAACCACATGCTATAAGAAGGTGGCCAGACCTAAAGTCTGGCATTATGTTCTCTCCCCAGCAGCATGGCCAGAGGCGGGTACAGCTCAGCAGCAGTGTCAGAACATGGCAAACGTAGTGATGCTTTCCCAGGCTCCCATGGTGTAAATGTTTTGGTCCATTGATTTACATGTTATTAATGTGATCGTAAGCATTCATGTTAGGAAAGCTTTGGAGTAAAGCACTGGGATTTGGTATTTTGTATCTTTTTAACCTGGGTCTTGTATGTTATTTGCCGTATAAATACCCTTTTTTATTTCTTCTGGCAGCTGGAAGGAGTTTCAGTATTTGACTCACTTCTTAGAAAGAAAAATTTAAAAATGTGACTTTGAAAGTTAAAAGTCCAGAAGATTTAATGGTCTTTGGAAGTTTACCTGGGGGAGTAAATAACTTGACTTCTGTAGTATCAGAGAAGCGTATGAGAGTAGAACAGGGCTTTCTTCCCATATATTTCAATGGCAATAGGGAAGACTCTTTGGAGGTTACCTCTTAAACGTCAGTATTTTAAACTGCCAGAATTGTTTCTGTTAGAGCCTTTTGTAGGAAGACTTCAGAAAAAAAGAACATCCTTTTTTCCCTCTTCCACGTAGAACCTTCTGCTTTAACTGCTGTTTTCTGGCTAAGACGTGTGGGATGGCTTTTTGTTTGTTAGTTTGCTTAAAAAAACCCAAACAACCCAAACCTTTCCAAACTGATATGTGGAAGGTGCATTAAGCCTGTATATATTTTCGTTTTGTTACATTTATTTAATTATTCCTGTTCATCAGCTCAGGAACCAGAACAGACTTGTTCAAAAATCTTCCCACCATTTGGTTTCTGTCATCTGACATTAATCCCATGTTCAGCAACAGGTGTCAGGTCTATGGTTGCAACACCCAAATGCTTAGATCGTCACCCACTCCATTGCTAACTAAGCCCAGGACTGTTCGGCTTCTGGGTGGATTTGGGCACGATCAGTACAACGTGGCCTAAGGTTACATGTCATATGTACATAGACTGCAACTGTGCTCTCAGCTCACCTTGATAAGTGTGCTTGTGGTTTGGAAACATTTCACAGATGTACAACGCCAAGCTGGTTGTCACTGACTGTCTCCTTCCGCAGCTACACCAGCTGAACAGTCCTATCTGTAGGCAGCACTGATCCTTATTTCTTTTTTATTTGTTATTCAGCACCCCAGTGTGTCCCTTTTGAGCCTCTTGTTAAGCTGTCATAAAAGTAACTGTGACCCAGCAGATGCCTGAAGGACAACTGATTCCTGGTACTCAGCAGTTAACCTTGGGATGGAGGAGGGTGGAAATGAGCATTATGGCATCTAGAGCTGAGCTACCACACTGGGAAAAGAGTGGGGAGTGGAGTTTTACCTTAGCTTAGCTGGCAGACCTGCATTGCCAAAGCAGTCAGATACGCAGTCCTGTAAGGTTTACACTGATTTAGAGGGCCAAACTAATTTTCTACAGCCTTCAACTTTATGTTTCATAAGACTACTGGGAGAAATTTTATTGTGCTGTAGCAGCTTATTTCTTTTCTAACAAAATAACCACCCATAGAGGCAGTATTCAGAGCAATAAGCTGAGTCATGGTCATTCTTTGTAATGATTAATTATTTGAAAATGAATTTTAGATTTGTGATGTATTTCTTTTCCTGCTGTTCATAACAACTAAGTGGTTGAACACTGTGAGTAATTCTGTCTAACTCATGCTAGTGCAAGCGGAGCAGCTGTTCTGTATTTTCAGTGTTCCAAATAATAGAAGAAAATTTGCATGTAGGAAAAATAGGTTTAATATCCTAAACCCTTTGTATGGAAAAGCAAAAACTACGCAAAGCGTTACATTTTCAAAGCAGCACAGGCATTTTTCAGCTACTCTTATTTGCAACCTGTTGGAAGGTCTCATGAAGCGGCTTGTGTGTGCCTCTGTCCATTTATGAATCCAGGAGGGCACAGAGGAGGCGTATAATAGCTGTAAAGGTCCAAAATAAAATGCCACTGGTAGATGGGAACTGCATTTTGCTTGGCAACAAGCAGAGCGAAGGACTTTTGGGGTTTTTTTTTTTCCCCCTCCTCTGAACTGTCGATAGCAAAGGGACTGTGGACAAACTTGGTCAGTTCTGCAATGTGATTTCCTAACAAGGCAAGTTCCTAAAATGTAACAGGGTTTAGAGCCCCTTTTCTTGCATGATTGAAGCTCAGCAAAAAGACAAGAGCAAGACCTTTTTATCTAGCAATATACTCCTGTTAGATTGCAGCCCCTCTGAAAATCCAGCCTCTGGTATATTGGGGTTAAAAGTACCATGCCCTCTTATCTGAAGGGAGAGAAGCACTTACTGGCTGAGCTGAGGCTTTCATATTTGCAAAATGATTCAAGAATCTCACTTGAAAGCTCTATAGAAGTGTCAGATGTTATTATGTACCTCGCTGTTCCAAATGACAAGAAGAAAATTACAGAAAGTAAGCCATCATTTTTGTGAATCAGAGCCCTCCCACTTCCTTACCACTGCTTAGCAATTTTTATGCCAGAAAAAGGAAGGATTTATTTAAAAATCACAACTGTCATGAATGATTCCTAGCCCACACCTGGCTTTTGGAATGCTACATTTCTGAAGCTTTAGGTGCATCTCTCAGCTCTTTGCAAGAAAGCTGTACAACTTATGCAATTTTACCTCAAAAAACTACTTTCTGAAAAATGCCTTTAGAAGGAAGAAAGACTACCAAAGAGTAAGCTGGTTTAGTTCAAAAGACAATCTGAAAACGTAGCTTTTTTCTATATAGTTGCTAATGCGTGATTGCTTCAGATGTCAGTTTAGATCTATTGACCCTCTCACTATCAGCACAAGACACAGATACAAGACTGAGTAACTGTGCTTCAGTTACAAGCTAAATATATCTTGCCACTCTGGATAGCCATGGAAATGATGAATACAGTCTAATTTTTTTATGAGCCATGTGGTCTGTTTGGTTTCATCTCTATGTGAGAATTAGGTAAACATCTCTTTAATTTAAGGGAATTTTTCTCTTTTATTAAAAACGTGGGGAAGTGGCTCAGCTTTGAATCTGGGTATCTGGGTAGGCATGTGATTTTTATTTTACAGAACTGTGCAAAAAATCTTTCTGGCTCCTGAAGGCTTTGGCATTGTACAGGTTAAATGCTGTTAGAAGGCCACTGTATTTGCATGGCAGATCCCAAATACATTCCAGCTTTGTGCAAACAGGAGACCCCCCATGTGCAGGGCTGTAAATACTGCTCCATTTCGCACTCCCAGCACCAATCCAGCCAGTGGCAGTACCTGCCTGGGGCCATGTCTGTTGCCACGTGAGCTCTTCTGATTTTTAGCACAGAAGCCCCCAGAATTTTTTTCCAGTGGTTTTTGTAATAGGATCTCAGAAACATTTACAAGTCCGGTAGGCACACAGCTGCACATTGACAGAAGATAATCTTATCGGAGAGTAAGCTGAGAGGACGGTGAAGTGACAGGCAGCACTGCCCGCTGTGAATCTAACACCCAGAGTCAATTCTTGTTTTCCATGGGCTTTGCTTGTAGGCTGGTACATCAGCGTTGAGGTGAGGGGTTTGCATCATCGTGACTCCATATATAGTCAGCAGCGATCTGTGTGCTCTCAGAGGATGATTTGGGGAGTATAAGGAGGAGCTTCCTTTCTTTACAGCTTATACTGGGAGTGTAATATGAGAGGGCTCGTGCCAGACAGCGCGACGGTCCCACCTCTTCTGTCTGCATCCATCCTGCTTTCCGAAAATGAGGAAGATGGCACAGCCACACCTCCCAGCTGTGTCGAGAACAAACACAGTAAAATCTGCTAGATACTTCCGAATGCCTCATAATTATTAGTAGTAGGTTTGGAGCCTGTGACTTATTTTCCCAAGCTTACATTGAGCTCTGCTGTAGAAAGTAAAATGTAAGAATCTAAAATCCCTGTTCCAGACTCCCCTGGCTGAGCATTAGGCGCTGTGCTGCCATGGCAGTAGACTGATGGGGGATCTGTACTTCATCTTCAGAGAGAAAGTGATTCTGGGTTTCAGTAATTAAAAAAATATATACATTTAACTCGCCATCCTCTGTCTTGCTCTGTCTGGTCCTGCTTTAAGCAGCTACTGGAAGCCTGGAACAATTCCCGAGGTTAGCAAGAGTTTGACAAACAGCGCATTCGGACTATTTTTAATTTTAAAGGAGAATACTTTCAAGGTTTTCCTTTTAAAAAAAAAAAAATCTTTAAGTTAAAAATTTGGGGAGGTTCCTTTAAAAAAAAAAACAAAACCAAACAACCCCAAACCGTTCTTGCACTACCGTCTGACTGCCTTCACGGTGTCTCCACTGCCCCTTGCCAGTCGGTGCTGCCAGGCCTCCGCAGACACTCCAGCAATGTCCTTTATAGGACGTCTGGCCTTTAGGCGAATGCTGCACAGGCCATTCTCTGTTCTTGCTGCGGCTCCCGGGCAGACAGAATTAGCCTTGGAAACAGCTGTATGGCAGACAGAGAGGGAAGCGGGGACTGGATCTCATGCTGTAACTATCTTCTAAAATATTAGCACTTATTTCCAGAGAACTGGAATGAACCCAAGTTAGCCTTCGTACATATGAGATTAATTCTGACCTGCCGTGCATGATTCGAAATGAAATCATACAAAAATAAATATTCCAAAACCTAAAGATCATGGCTCATTGCTCCTGTCTGCAAGCTCTTGGGTCTGGTTGCTTGTTGTGCCAGAAAGAGAGAGTCTCTCTGTCACAATTTTTCTCTTTCCTTTTCAATTATTTTTCTGACTTGCGAAGGCTTCAGGGTCGATTCCACTCTCTTTCAGCAGCTTGACGACGCTGTATTTCCAGCATTAGCTGGAAGCATATGAGGGGTGTAACGGACTCAAGGGTTTGGCCGCCCGCTGCTGTGTACCACCACAATGGGCTGTGTTTGTGTTTGCATATCATTTTAAAATTTCAGACAGCAAAAACTCCTCTAGGTGAGGACTCAAAGCAAGTGCATCTGCTTTACAAATCTGCTTCAAGAGAATCCTCTGAAGCAAAATTATGTATTTCTCTAAGGGAAGTCCAAGTGAAGTTTGTTACTCAGGTTCAAAGAGCTGTGGCTGTGGCCCAGAGCAGAAATGCAGAGCCTGAAGCATCGGCACCGCAGCGGCATTGGTGGTGTGGGCAGGGAGCCCATCCCCGATGCTGCCCTGCCAGGCCAGATCAAAGGGGAAAGGTGCAAAAAAAAGGCAAAAACGCAAAGAGAAATAGTGCTCAGGGCATAGTGCTGTTGCTAGGCAGTGGGTCTGTAGGCTTTGCAGGGGTATTTCTGGTTTCGGGCATCACCTGTTGGTATGGAGCCTCGCTATATACTGAGCATAACTTGTCGATTTACTAACCTACAAGAACTTTGTTTTTCTGAACAAGGTAGGTAGCAGGCACTGCTCAAGAAACCTCTCTTAGCAAATAGGAACACAAGGAGATTCATTAGCGAAGAAAATTATGGGCTTCTGGTAAGACATTCTCTAATAGGTTGCACATTTGGGATTTGGCTAGAATAGCTGGGTCTTGGATTCATCTTCAGGACAGTAGAGCTGGCCACAGCTGTACCATATCCCTTTCACCCACTCCTGGAAGAGATTGGCATATGGGATCAAGCTGATGTAATTTAGCTGATCTTAAAATATTCAGTGGCCGAAGATTGCTGAAGTAATCACTCCTCCTCTACTTCTGATTACAGAAAATCCCTACAGGGTTTGTCCCCTTTTGCTGCCTCTTGTCAAATTGCAGAGCAGGCAACACTCAACTCTATTAATAGTCTTTTGAACATGATTAATTGGGTTTTTAAGTGGGTCAGTTTCTTCCAAAATTTCTTGCTTACTTCATTCCACTTGCACTTGCAGCTGTCCACATGTGATGCTCTGTTTTCGTGGTATCATCTGCAACTCTTTCCTCATTTGATGCACTCTTGTGATTTTTCTGCATAAGGTTTTCAGTAGGAGCCTGTTTTATTCCTCAATTTTATTTACTGCTTGCCTGTGCAGTTGTGTCATCAAATTGCTTTTCTGTATTACACGTGCAAATAGCCGTTGAGCACTGCAGATCCTTTGCTGACCTCCTGCTTCACAAGTGATACAGTTACTCCAGAGGATTCTTGAGCCAGTTCTGCAGATGGACCAGTTTGCTGCCTGTTTGGATAGTTTTGTTTGTTTTATTTTTATCACTATCCTAAGGTGAAATATTTTTTCATGGTTTGTCAAGCAAGATTATGGATTTGACTGTAAAACTATGACTGATCTCAGCCTTCATTTTTCTTATTAAGAATGATCCTGGAGGAAAGTGCAAATGAAAATGTCAGATCTGTCATAAATAATGTAAAAATGACAGCCAGGAGGAGAGGTCTCCCAGACCCTCTTTCTATCCACAGACACAGAAAAGAAATCAGTTTTGGAGGGCTGGGTCTGTGGCTTGTGGAAGTTTTATCATCCTTTTGACTTCATTGCATTTAAGCATTATATTATCCAGGTATCTCGTCCAAATATCTCATTTTTGCCTTTTATTTTGGAGGAACATATCTCATTGTTCTTCACTGTTTAGCCAGGAATTAAGCATTTGAGCTTAAAGCTCCTATTCTTAGTTGATTCTATGAACATATTTCATCTCCCTGGTATTTTATTTCCGGAAGCAATGCTATATCCGGAATGCAATTAAACTAGTAATTCTTCGCTCTATGTTTTGTCAGAAAGCCACTTTTAAAGATTTAATGTCTCAAAAAAGAAAAATTACGGTGGATTGGCAGCAAAAAATTAAATCCTTGACAGTTCTTCAGCACACAATATATAATGTTGTTGATAAACAGTCTGGCCTGTTGCAGTTGATAGTGTGGGGGCACAGAATTGTGTGTTGCCCGTTACAAACATCTGATTTCAAGGGCATGCTCAAATGCTAGCCCAGTGGTAGGGATGAGGTAAGAATATATTATACACCTAGGGATCAGAAGTACCAGAAACCTTGAATTTAATGTCAGTGCCTGTTATAAAATGTAGTGGGAAACTAATGAAAACAAACATTTCTTCTATCATCTTGTCTCTTTTAAGGAGGAGAATCTTACTGGGGAAAACCTTTCAAAGATGAATTTAAGCCCAATTTGTCCCACACGGGACGTGGTGTTCTTAGTATGGCCAATTCAGGACCCAACACAAATAAATCGCAGTTGTAAGTACTCACTTGCTTTTTTTGCTGTATTGTTTCCCTCTAGACATTGTGTCTTGCTCTGTTAAGAAAACAAATGACATTTTATGAGCTACTCTTTGAAGTTCAGTCAAGTGAAATACTCTGTCGAGTGCTGCATACTGTAATCAGGGTAGCTACAGCTGCTGTTACCCAGCTAAGAGCAAAGCAAACCGTGGCAGGAGGACCTGTAGGTTTATTATATCATCATTAATTTGTCTTTTCTGGTTTTATGATTTGAAGTTTTTGTTCATTTTTGTCAGCATCCCCCCATTGTTATCCCTATGAGATCATTACACCTTTCCACTCTGTTTAAATTTAGCCCCGTATTGAACTTTTTGAAAGGGCTTAGTGAAATGAAACATACACTCTGTGGAAATGTTGCTTCTTTTTACTCACCTGATTTTAAATAAACGAGAGCTGTTCTGCACTGTTGAAATGTGTAGAACCCAGATGTGGCACAGTGCAGAATCTGGGGTTGAGAATGACTTGGTTTTCAACATACAAAAGCAGAATGAGGACTAAAATGAGGAAAAAATGAACGAAGCCGGAAGAACAAATGAAATTTAAAGACACTGAAGTTGTAATAACTTTCTTTATGTATAACATTAATACGGGTGTTTGCCTGAAGTCTTTTGAAAATGTTCTGTGTCACTTTGAACCAACTATTTATTAGTTGCTCTATAAGTACTACGATAGAAAAAAGTTGTACTTTTATTGCGAGCCCCAGGAAAGAGAGGGAGGGTGTGTGTACAGTACTGTGTGTTGGGACTGGGGAGGAAGGGGGTTCTTGGTGTTGGTCTTCGTGATCCTAAGTGTTATTAGGGCTTGTAAACTATGCAGTAGCGCAGTTAGCTTTAATTAAACACCCAGTGCTTGTTTCAGTGCCTTTAATAGCCTTACGTACTTAAGGCTAAGCACGTTGGGCAGTTTGCAGGATCGTGTTGCTGTAGAGCTTATTTTGGATTTGAATGTTATTGCCAGCACTCAGGTGCTAAATTAGGGGAGAGTAGAGGCTTTTTTTTTTTTTTTTTAAAAGAAGGTATTCTAGAAACAGAAGTTAGAGACAGGTCATGAGCAATGTGCCATATTGAGTCACATCATCTGCCACTGTAAATGTGATCGTATGTTTCCCTAAAATTTGCAAATTAAACATTAAATTCCTTTATATGTGAAGCCCTTGAGAGACTCCAGCTGCCCATATTTATAAAGCTTCCCAGGCAGTGTTTAGACGCTTCTGGCAACTGTTGTGGTCTTAGGAACTGGGGGAATAGCTCTTCCCGTAGGTGATAGATGCTGCAGTGCAGAGTGAGCTGGGTCCCCTGTGTAAGGTGATGTTCAAATAATGCTCAGGGCTTCTCCTCCGGGATCATGCTGAGTTATGTTAATTCCATTGCCCTTAATTTTATTTTGATTGCGTGATGGATGAGAAGCTTTCTCTGTATATTTGCTACTGCTCAGATTTTTTTATTACAATGCTACATAACTGACCGCTTGCTAATCTTAATTATTGTATATCTGGGAAAATAAACTGGTGCAAAGAACCCATGCACAAGGCTAGGTTGTAATGTTTGCCCTGTGTAGGAGTTTGCATTCTGCACAGCATCTCAAAGCTTTCCTAGGGCAAGCTACATCTCTAATAGATTGTCTGGCAGATTGCAGCCCCTCCTATTTGCAATCATATAACTTCCTGAGGCAGTTGCTTATATGGAAAAGTGCTTTTGGAATGCTTATATATTTTTAGCTGTCTCTAATGTAGTGTAACAGATGGAGACGGGGAGGAGAGCCAGCACTCCATGTCCAGCCAAGATGGGCCATCGTGGTCTGCAGACCACAGCGTGGAAACCTCTGTCTCATACGCTTGTAGTCTAAGTCTTCCAAAGAAGCATCCAGCTTTAGAGGAAAGTTTTAGCAGTAAAGGTTGCTTTGGATTTGGTATTTTAGTTCCTATGTTTAAGTTTAAAAATACAACCCCAAAAATTAAAAGTCCAATTAATTAAAAATCCAAGTTTCACAGGTTTTCATTACTTTTGATGCTTTGAAGTATTCTTCTGCCACAAGAAATATACTTCACAAGCAGGACGCACGTCTCCCTGTCCTGCACAAGCTTCCCAGGGCCTGTGGGGCCAAGGAGGCAGATGCTCACATTAATTTTGGACTTTTTGCTTGGAGTACTATTTAGGGATGTTAATAAAGTATAAAAACAAGAAGTCAAAACTCCGGAAATCCAAGAAGAAACCCACAAAACAGGGGAGTTAAAGAATGTCTGGCCAGCAGGCCTCCCAGAGGGGGGCCAGAGAGGGAGAGGGGCTTGTCTTCTCTCAGAGAGCTGTTGCATACGCTCTCTGGTTTTAAGCATTACTGGCTGTTGTTGAGTGTCAATGAGGTAATACACTAACTGTTACGTCTTATTCCTTCCAGCTTCATCACATTCCGCTCTTGTGCATATCTGGACAAGAAGCATACGGTTTTTGGAAGGTAAGTGAAGGATATTATGAACACCAGTATGGCAGGCATGCTCTCCTGTGCGTCTGAAGCCTGAAGAGAAGATTCTAGTGACTCTTGCAATTGAACTGGAGCAAAATCCTAGCTTACAATCCAGTTCTCCTGGTCATGAGCAGGTGGCCAACATCGTATCAGTGCCAGTCATCAGACTCTGCCTTTTTTTTTTTTCTCCTTCCATCACTGTAAGTTGCCTTACTTCCCTTCTGTGGGTGGCCCTCCAGGGAGTCACGAACAAAGTAATCATCATCCTGTAACCAACCATGTTAATATTTGTGCATGCTAATTGCTGAGACACAATAGATTACCTCTTCAACACTACTTTCATCCCCTTACGAGGTGTCAGCTGGGAAATTAAGCATGACAGGGCTGCTTTTCATCATGGCATAGAACGTAAAGCTGCTGCATAGGTTAGGTCTTTTGGCCTCTTTTATTCTTTTTTATTCTATTCTTCTTTTCTTTTATTCCTGACAATTATTATCAGTATCAAATCTGTATGTATGTGTGCATGCGTGTGTACCGCCATATGTGTTTTTATATGTATATATATAAAAAAATAAAGATACTACCAGTGTCAAGACAGCGAGGGAACATCATTCTTTATAAAGAAGTCTCTTCCAAAAGTCTTTTCCAGTCAAGTCCTCACATGATAAAGATCAAGGTATTTATTACAGAAGACACTACAAAATCTTTGTGTTACAGTTCATTCTTTGCTTCATCTGCTGCAGGTACATGGTATTTACCAAGTCATGCATAGCTGTTATAACAAATGCCTCAGTGAAAATGGCAGGAAAGGGAATTTCACTAGCCTGCTTCATTGGTAGTTCCTGAGGATTTTACAGTCTTTTTTAAATGAAGATTTGGTTTTTATTCTTTTCATAGTTTTATCCATCCAAAAGGCAGCAATTGAAATAAATGCATGTGCTGTTTACTTTGATTGGATGTCATACAGTTGTGCTGTACAATGAAAGTGATATATTTAATCCATCTTCTCTGCCTGTGAGTTCTTGAGACAGAAACTGGCTTCTTTTTAAACAGTTATTTTAGTGCCGTTAGTTCCAATACTGATTCTGCAATAATTGCACCCTTTGAAATATTATTTCTTTTTCCTTTCTCAGGTCTGTCTTAGAAAAATTTAAAGTTCCCTTGTAATTTGATGAAAGCAGATAGATAAAGCAAATTCTAATGCTGAAAGCTGAGAGCAAGTATATTCTTGGAGGAGTTACATTACCCATATTTTAAGACTATTTCACTTAAGCTACAGTTTGAGTCCTCCTTGCAAAAATCCCTTTAAATCCCATACGGTAATGCTGTTAACCTGAGCTTGCCACCTCATCAAATAGTATTTGGGTTAGGACAGCTCAGCTGAAAATGTGACTGTTCTTCAGTTCTGGAGGCAACCTGGCTTCAGTGAGCATCCTGTACAGTCCCTCCAGTCTCTTTGCCGTGTTTCCCCAGTGTGCTCCAGTTTTACCATAATTCACCAGGAAAGAATTTGGAGAGTAGCTGAGCTTACTGTGGTGCAGGGAGTGAGTTCCCAAAAGCCTTCGCACCACAGGTAACATCTTGAGTACCTTATGAGCAAAATAGCTCAACTGTTTCACACTGTACGTTGCCCTTTAAAGGGGAATTACTGCAGTCCAAGTAAATCTGGTTCAGAGTATACAGCAGAAATTTATGCAGTTTTAGCAAAGACTGTCTTAGTTTTTGGATTGTCCTTGCTCCTGCAGAAATCTGAAGTTGGTTGCCAGAGTAAAGAAGTGGTGCTGCTTTCTGAGCACTGCAAATACTCTTAGTTGACATACAAAGGAACAACTTTATTAAAAATGTTTTAGAATCGTGTTTGGCTCCCTGCATGAATACTGAGTGACATCTTCATCTGAACACAGAGCTGAACACAGAGCAGGTGAATTCTACTCTGGACTTTCTTGCACGTAAATGAAGATTAATTCAAAGAATGTAAAAAATGAAGATGCTGGAATAGATACAGTCCAGTCACTCTGTATTTATCTACAAATTGAATACTTGAATAATTGAGTTTACCTACAGATTTAATAGAAAAGACTGATGTGTGGAGCTCTTAAGGTCTGTATTCTGACATCAAAATCCTTCCGCTGTTTTTACCTGCATTTGTTTTTAAAAGCTATAAGAGCCAAAAGATTCAAAAGATTGTACCTCTAGTGAAACTCCAGCTTCGTCTTGCTATTTTGGATCTTGGGTGTTTCCAAGATTTGGTGACTGTATCTGATCTTAGACTCTAGTACAATAATATCCAGGAAGCTTATCTAGGAGTAATATCTAGGTTTAAGAATAGAATGAACCCATGAATTCAGAATTCTTTGTTTCCATGAATGTTAGATTGGATTGTCTTAAGTGAATGTTTACTGGCCTGTTGGGACTTTCATATAGATTTAAGAATTACTTATTTCAGTTAATATAAAAACCTAAATACTCTGATCTCAATTGTACCTTCAGCTGTGCGGCTCTGGTTCATGTTAGCAAGTGTCACATATGTGTCTTTGAGAGCAGAATCTGACCTGTTGTGTAGAACTTTTCAGCAGGCTTTCCATACTCTGGAGAACAAAAAAGAGTGAAAGAGCAACCATTCCCCACCCTTTTCTCTTTTGGGTTTTGGTTTTGGTTTTTTTTTTTTGGTCCTGTGTGGGATGGAACATTGAAAATTTCCTTCTCTGGAGCTACACCTTAGTCATGTCCCCACTGGTTTGAAATACAGTTTTTGCATAGTAGCAGCTATTAATGTTGGGTGTTTGGCTGTTAAGTATGTTTGGAAAACACACCAGCGGCGGGCAGTGGGACTGTGAAGAGGTGGCACGTGTCTGGCTCGGTGCACTGGAATTTTCAAGTCTCAGGAGAAGGCTGAGGCTGGAGGACAGGGAGGGCATCTTGTCATGATTGTGCTGCCCACCACAGCAATAATGAGGATGGATGTTACTGAAAATAAAGGAGATAATTTGGCATGGTGGGGGAGCAAAAACAAAGGCAGGGAGCGAGAGAAGAATGCCTTCCCCTGGAGGTGTGTTGCAGGCTGCATGGATTTCCTGCTCCAGCAGAGCTGCCTAGATTAAATTAGTAATTACCATTTCTAGTAATTACCATTTCTCCTGACATAGAGAATGCTGTAATTAACGTGAAAACTAACTGGTGGCTTTTTGTTGGCTTCCTAGCTGGCTGGTAAGAGGTTTAATTTAGAAACTGAAATAATGTAAACCAACCAACATGCATTTGCTCTGCACAGAGAGGATGAGAAGCATTTGCAGGTGACTGCTGAATGGGGAAGGTCCTGTCTGCTGCTGTCGGGGGCTGTGTGTGAGGGGGCTCCCTCTTATCCATGCTACAACTGGGAGTTCGACTGTTGCATGAGCTACAGGGATGTTACAGCCAAAACACCGGTATAGGCTCACATTCCTGTCTGGCATGCTTTATGAAATTTAGATGGAAGCACATCCCATCCGTGTTGTTATTATACATTCTATGACTCCAATGGCTCACAGCTCCTGTGGATCAGAGACCTGGTATGTTTGCCCTTTATAAGCAGAAATAGAAATATAATCTCTGTCCCATAGAGCTGTGTAAGTAGAAAAGAGACTGCATATAACAAGGAGGTCGCAATAGTGACCCCTTGCAGCCTACCTTCCACTGATAGTCTGTGCTTTCTTCAGAACCAGGAAAAAGAAAACCCCAGGAAAAATGAAATGGCTTTGTGGATGTTTTGGGGGAGCCTGTTCCAAAGCTAAAAGGACAAATAAAAAAGTGCCTGTTTAAAATAATAGTGGAAGGTAATGGAGCCATGCTGATCAGCGGGAGGGGAGAAATGCTCTCTGAATTGGGGGTGAGATTTAGGATGAGCAGGGCATGATGGGCTTGAAAGTGAGGGCAGGTTGCAGGGGTGGGATGGGATAAAAAGAAGGGCAATAGAAGGAGCAGAGAGAAGAGTGTTGTGGTCAGAGTGGCAAGGCTGGAATAATCTGTGCAGCTGTTCTGTGTGTTTATTAGAGCATCACTTGTGTTTGTCAAGAACTGAGGAAAGGATGTGGCAACCGAGGCAGGAGATGAGTATATGGAAGACAGTTTTCCCCTTTGTACATCAGATAACTTTTAACTCTTGAGGTTTCTGCCGCTTACTCTTCAATTCTCTTGTTCCCAGAAATCATGAACAAGGTGGTTTGGGAAACCTCTGACTTGGTCAAGTTGGAGGTACCAGTCAGTAGTCGATACACACTCAGCTTAGTCTTCTTTTTTTCTTCCTGCCTCGCCTTATCCTTTCCTCGGATCAGTATCACTCTGTATTAAGTCTTCCTTAACCTGTTTAATGCTTTCTACTGCCATTCTGTAGAATGGGGCAATGAAAGTATCTCTTGTCCTCTAAAGTAATTAGCTGTGTAAAACAACTACCAGGCATTACTCAGTTACCCAGGTGCGGTTAAATAACACGGTGTCTGTTTCCACTTGTACCATTCCCTGTATGATTTGAATCAATGAACCCCAATGGCTTCTAAGCTGGGAAACGCTTGTTGCTCTTCTGCTTTAATACATCTGAAGAACGGAGAAATTGTGTGACAGTGGGAGGGCTGATTCTGGTGTTGAATCTGTGTAGGGAGCCTGACCTAATTTTGCACTGCAGAGTTCGCTCCCCAGGCACCAGGATGGGAGTGAAGAGCAAGGTGGGAAAATAAACCAGGCCTCCGCGTGGAAGCCATGGCGGTGATTTCATGGAGCACAGGAGGACCGGGCTGTCAGAGCTGCGTGAGGGCTGCTGTTGTTTCCAAAACAGTTGTACCATTTCTGAAGAGGAACGTGTGCCAAAGCAGAGAAGCCCTTACGTGCTGGGTTCATCTGTTGAGTCTAGTTTCAAAATGCTTTTTCCAAGCTGTTTTATTTTTTTCAGTGTCCATCATTACTGTGTCTCGCCTGCTAGATTAAGCCCTTACGAGAGATTGAGATGTTTCCACTGCATCCTTGTTGCAAGTTCAAATTGCTCACTCCATTTCAGACTGGGTGTATACACAGAAAACATTTTGTCCTGAGTGTACTTGTTTGTGCATGTATATGTTCTCTCTGTGTGTGTATATAAATGTATGTACTCCTTTTTATAAAAATAACCTTGAGGGCAGAATGTGTTTACAAAACAACAACATTTCTTTCTGGTTTCTTTTCCTAGTTTAAAGCATTTTTTTAAAAAAGTCCAGACAAAGTTCTTCTATCGTCTTCAGACCAGGAAACTCTTACCGTCTTAGACCGCTACCATCCCAAGCATTGCATAATGCTTAATTCCTATAATTCTTCTAAACAAAAATAGGAGAAATAGGAAGTCCATGTGTGAATGTCTGTGAGACTGGTAGGGAGCTGCAGTTTTCTTCAGGAGCAGCGCTAACTAATGTAGCAGTGAGACTTTATTGCACTATATTATATGCATATTATATTATATTGGCATATTGCAAATGGATGGAGCTTGTTACAGATATTTTACATACACTTCATGCAAAGACGCTGGCAGTGGTTGTGAAGCAGGGTTACTGGTTTGCATAAAGGAGCCCTAACAGGAAGTAAGATTTTAAATAACAGCTCTAAATTTGAAAAGCAAAGATTTACAGTGCTAACTTAGCTCAGTTTTCAAGAAAACAGAATTGCATGAGTAAGGGCATATTTTTGTTTTCATTACTATGCTAACAGATAAAAAACTAAATGTACCTATCTTGTCATCCACGCTTAGCTGTAATGCAACATTTATCAAGCTCCTCTAAAAATACAACAAGCTGTCTCAGGGATGCTGAGCTAAATTTATAGTTGAGATCATCATTTCTCTGTTCAACATCTACTGGAAGTCCGCAACAAACCCTCGGTTTCACTGGTTGTTCTAAAGTAAATCCTGTCTTGAAGGTATCCTCCTTTTCACTGTAGGATGTCATCTGAACATCTGTTTAGACCTCACTTGGTCAATTTAGGACAAAGCATGTGAGGCACCTTGTAAAAGGAATAGACCCAGAAACAGTGGAAAACCTTAAACTTGTTTCTGCCCTTCTCCCTTCCCTTCCCTGCTGTGCTCCCAGCTTAGCACAAGTGACGCGGAATGTGAAAGGCTAACACGGTGTGACCTGTCGCCATTTGCGCGATGCACTTAGCACGGGTAAAGGATATAAAGCGTTATTGGTCCAAACTTCTGGAGTTTGCATTTTGGTTTGATGAAAATAATGTACGGAGTTCCTTATGCTGAGACTCAGATTTATTGACAGAACAGGTTTTCTATCTTTTTGTACAAAGTTAGTGGATGTTAGAATATTAAGTAGTGGCTTTCTCTCTTCAGAGTTATTTTAATGCTTTAGTGTACTGATCTGATGTTCTTTTCTACATATAACTTGCATGGGCTTTTTTCTTGGCAAGATGTCTGTGAGCTTGTCTTCTTACACCCAGAACATGTGTTGTGGGACAGGCAAAGAATCCCCAAAACTTACTCTGGCATATTGGTTTCTTCATTCTGTGAGGAGGAATTGCTGTAACAGATGCCAGTACACAGGCATTATATCTGGTCAAACTGATTTTAGTGCTGCAATGTAACATCATGGGATTTGACAATAACAACATGCAGCCTTTCGAGAGCCTGCCATGTACGTTGTCTCTCCTTACACAAATCAGAAGAAAATTTGCAAAATCAGTTTGAGACTTGAAGGTTTTTTTTTTCTTTTGCATCCAGCCATGGGTGCCCTGATTCATATGTGGTTCCGTTTTTACTGGATAGGTGATGTTTGCAATCAGATCTTGTCCTGTTTGGATTTTAATTTTTATGCCAGCCTCAGCTGGGCCTGATCCTTCACAAGGCTTCCAAGTGCTCCCTGAACAAAAGTGACTAGTACATTCTTTCCAGTTCCTCTGGTCAGAGCTCTCTTCTCTGAACTGGTGGTTTGTATTCAAACAATTTTATTTTTTTTTATTGGTATTTTGACAGTGTCTAAAGACATAAACCTATGTTGAGAGCTCACTGTGCTGACACTGTAATATGCATAGAGATACTCTCTGTGCAAAATGTTAGAGAATGCAGGGGTGTAAAAGAACGATTTTCCATTTTAGAGACAAGAAGCTAAGAAGAAAAGGGAAGGACATGTTCTGCAGGCATAACAACTTTGTCTTCTTCCCCCTTAGCCCTTTATAATCATGCCAAAATAGACTATTTAGGTCATTTACTGGTGACCTGTGAATGCCATGTCTATCACAGCCTTTTAAAATGTACAAGTGACAAAGTATTCCCAGTAATGTTTAATTAGCATAGAGAACGAAGATTTGTGAGCATCGCCAAAATGCATTAGGGCTAATATTGTGGGAGGTCTAGCTATGGGCTAAGGGATTACTCAGTTGAGATTACCAGTGCATAGCTGATCTGGCTATTTCAAGTTATCAGAACCTAATTAAATGAAAACATACGAGCAGATAATGAATGGAGCTGTTGGCTAGAAAATCCTCCAGTATTAAATCAGAAGTTTCCTTTAGGGGCAATTAAAATACAGTGACTATATCTTAGGCTGAGTGTTAATCATCAGTATTATAAGTGAATCTGATATTGGCCTGGAGGAGGATTTTTAAATTGAGGTTTTGTTATGAACTTTCCAAAGTTCATGCAGGGTCTTCAAGACCTGTGCTGCTTCCCCCAGCGTGCTACCTCCCATTGCAAATGAGTGAGGCTGTTCTAGCCTCACACATGTTTTTTAATTGCTCTTAGAAGTCACAACCTGATTACAGAATATCAACAGGCCCTTGGGGAGCGAAGGGAAGAAGTTTGGAGCAGTGCGGCAGCAACGGAACGCTAGCAAGGCTGGCTCTGATGCAGGCAGGTGCTGAGCAGCATCCTCTCTCACTTGCATAGTTCTATTTTCTGTGATGGGGTCTGTCTTTTGGGTCACATTTAGTGCCTGTCCCAGCCCATGGGGCAGCACTGAGGGGCAGCGGTGCCACACTAAACACGAGGGGTGTTGAATGAGAAGGACCCCCACTTGCCTCTCAAACCACAGCACTCAGCCTGCTTCATTTGGTTAACGTGGCTCTTAGGGGGAGTGTGTGAGGTGTGTAAATAGCATGGTGTGGAGTGGAATAGAAGGTGTATTTCTCTGTTGGATCCGTGGAGACCATCGGAGGGGACGGCCAGGGCCTCTTGTGATGCTGGCCGGGCAGACTGCCATGCCAGGACAGGAGAGGGCTGCCTGGCTATGAAACACCTCCAAGAGTGAGATATTGCAGCAGAAGTAAATGTGTCGAATACCTGTGAATATGGTGTGTCTTTTGGTTGAGGTATTACTCATTTCTTAGATGTGAAAGCAGAGTTAGGTGATAAAACACTCTACATATTCCACCAGTTTGATTTCCCTCCCCCCTGCCCCAGTTTCATTCAGTTTGATTTTCCTCCATTTCATCTGCCCAGCCCTTGACAACCTACCCATGCTGGTACTGGAGTCACAGTAATCCCAGCAACAGGCTTCAAAACAGTTGCCACCCCACGAGGATGGAGGATTGCTGGCTCTCGGATGGCCCCATCCCATGGGCAGCCCTGGGATCCTCGATGACCGGCTCCTGCCCTCACTGCTGGGCTCCCGGCCTCAAACTCCTCTGGCTCCAGGAGCGGTGTTTTTGAGAATTACGGCTGCTTCTCATTGTCCCACAGCCATTAATACGGGCTGTATTTTTGGTTCCTGGCCATGTGGCTTGGCTCTATTAAAACAGATGTTGTCCAGCCACAGCCTGCTTTTCTAAGGGAGCTGGATCGCTCAGCATCAACGGCCTGTCCTCGTCTTTATTTATTGCTCTTCTAAGTATAGCTGTTTTCAAATTTAATTGGAGATGATGATGTGGATAAAAGTGTTAAATACCCTGGGACCAAGATCTGATCCCAGCAGGACCCCTCTGGAAACGTACTGACTCACTGGTTCCTATTTAAAATTAGATTTTGACACCTGTCAGCCAATTTTTTATTTAATGTGTGCTGTGTTCACTTCAAATCGTTCTGGTTTCTCAATCAAAATATCAGCCGCCTTCCAGAAGTCTGTTCCACGGACACTGTTATCCCTGTTAACCACATCTGTCGTCTCGAAGTAGAAGGTTGTTTGACAGACTCTGTTTTCCACAAAACCTTGTTGATTGCTGTTACTTATTTCCTTTCTTTCTTAATCATGTCCTGTCTCCGCTATTCCATTATTTTGCTGGGATAGATGCCAGGATGACAGGCTTATAATTATCTGGGTCACCCCATTTATCCTTTCTAAATATCCTTTTCTGGAACTTTCCCATTGTTCCACACTTCTTTTGAAAATGAACATACAACAGTCCAGAAAGTCTTCAGCCTTTCTTAAACATTTCAAAGCAAGTATTTGGATATGTTAACTTGAAAAATGAGAGGCTGGGGATCTCATGTCCTCGTAAATCAAACCTATGATGAGAAGTGTCTCAGCGTTATCTTGTGGCTGTGACTCGATGCTCTGCTGCTTTCCCAGAGCCCTCACAAGCTCACGGTCGTGATGTGCTTTTGGAGCAGTCCTGCGCTTTCTGCATTACTGGTGTTACTATGGACAGCTCTGTCACTGCTCTCCAGCAGTGCTGTAGTTATGATTCCCATTCTTCCTAATATCGCTCCTTGGTCTGATACACCATTTAAAAAAAGGTAAAAAAATGAGAAGTTAAGGAAAACATTTGCTTTCTTGACTAAGTGTCTTGGGTTATTTTTCAAGGCTTGTGGGATTAACAAGTGAGCTCCAAATTTATGGATGTAGCATTAGCAAGTGAGCCCATTTTTGCACAGACGGCTGTACACAGTCGCTCGTTCTCCATCTGGCTGGTTTGTGTGGCTACTAGGTTTTTGGGCGAATGGCTCTGAGTGTTTGACTTTTCCATGTTCTGTTTAATTTTAAATTCAAATCCCAGATTCGAGAAAAAAGTCTTACCTTCCACACTGAACGTCATTATTTTAGGTCTTCCAAATACAGTTGCTGATTCCCCTTCCCCGAAACATGATGGTTTAAAAATCTGCTAGAGTAATGGGCGTAAATTAGATATATTAGATGTAAGGGTGCAGAAATATTTTGACTGTGTTGTGACAGCTGGAAATCATGTCCTTCCTCTTTTAGGGTGGTTGGTGGCTTTGAGACCCTGACTGCTATGGAGAATGTGGAAAGTGACCCCAAAACAGACCGTCCCAAGGTATGTGTGAAGCACCAGGGGCTATGCAGGAGGGAGCAAACGCACGTGGCCTCACGTGACTCTGTGGTTCACCCTGCTGCTGCTTCTCTGAAAACCAGACTTAGGGGAGATGGCACAACTTAATCAGTTGATTGAATTGCTCTTCTTCTCTTCTGCTGCCAGGAGGAAATACGAATTCAGACGACGACCGTTTTTGTTGATCCATATGAAGAGGCAGATGCCCAGGTGAGGATAGTTGGTTGGCTGGGTTTTTTTGAAAGGCCAGAGCTCTTCTTTGGAGAACTTTGTAACTTAATACCTTTTCTTTGAAGATGGGCAGCCCCCTGGCTCATACGGTTGCAAACTAAGATTAAACAGCTGCCATTCAGCATTGCCTTGTGTGCCAGGAGCATTGCCACTCTTTCAGCGGAGAGGCCTTGTAACTGAGTCTGGCACGGTTCCCAGTCCATCACACTTCCAATGGTTTCCTTTCCAAATGCCCACAGTAGCTATGGGCAGCTGCAGGTGAGAAGAGAGGAGTCTTGTTACAATGGCTGCAGACAGCCTGTTTGTAGTGGCCCTTGAGGTCTGTCTCCTAAAGCCTGCCCTGTAATCATAGCAGTGCTGATTGCTGTTTTAAAGTGCTTTAAAGCTTCAAAGAATTGTAGGCATTTTCACCTTACTCTGCACTAGCTCTTGCAACAGATTGCCCTCTTTGCTTCCCACAGGTTGCTGCAGAAAGAGAGAAAGTCCAGCTAGAAGAAGAAGCAGCCAAAACAAAAGTGGAGGTGGTCCCACCAAAGAAAGAGGTCGAGACTCCTAAAACTTACCGGCAGGGGATTGGAAAATACATTAACATGGCTGCAGCGTGAGTTCCCTGCCCATCTGATCTTTGTTGAGTGTTTTAGTTGCCTTTCCTGCTGGACGCTGACCCTGTCCAGCACCATTCCTCAGATGTTTGCTTTGTGCCAGCAGGCTTTGCAAAGACACCTTCATGCAATTCTAACAGTCAGGAGTTCCCTCTACTTCTGTTGTTTTTCAAGATTACAAGTTAACTGAGCTTTTCTCCTAGCACTTGAACATGTCCAAATTGGTCTTTAACAGCATGTGCTGACTTCAGAACTGTAGATACATTTCCACAACTCAGAAATCCTTGTGGATCTGTGCTGTGTCACTTCCTACACCATCTTTTATTCTCTTCCTCTTCTGCAGCTATTTCTGAAGGCCATGGTCCCCACAGATTGTTCTCTCCTAGCAGCTTCTCCCCTGCACAAAGTATTTGCCTTAAATCCATATCAGACTGATCTGGTTCCCTGTTCAGCCACACAAACGGTTGTACCAGCACAACTGAAATGACCGGAAAGGGGAGCAGATTCCCAGGCTTGCCGTGGGAGCACAGGGTGTCTGGCAAGTAGCTCCAGGGTGCCTGGCTGGTTGTACAGGCTTGTCCTAAAGCATCCTCTCCCAGACACCCTTTGTACACCCGTTGGGATTGGCAGCATTTCCGTGCTTTCCTAAGGACAACACCTGAGTGGCAGCTATGCATGAGTTTTGGATAAATTAAAATAAATGCCTTCCACTGGATTTTTTGCAGACTTTTCTAAAAGCATTTGCAAAAATGCTGTTGATTGTCTGCTACATAAAGGTGTGTGTTTATGCATACACAGATCTGGACAGCTATTTAATCAGCTTGTATGTGCCTGCGTGACTTACAGGCATTTGCATAACTGTGAGAACAAAAATATGTTAGCCCACATGGGTCACTTTGGTGTGTCAGTTAAACATTTCAGTTACAAATATTGCTTGTCCCTTAAAATACTATGTTCAGCTTAAAATTTCTGCCATTCTGCACTGTATTTACAGAGGAAACACAGGCAGAGTTTGCAGCTCTGTGGAAAGAGCCAAGTAGCATAGAAAGAACTTTTCCTTCCTAGTCCTTCACTCATTGCAGACTGCCTTTTGGTCCGTAGCAGCCCTTTGGCAGATTCGGGGTTCTTGGTTCTCCCTATCGGCTACTGATACCTGACAATAAAACTACAGTACGTGAGCTGGCTGCGTAGTGTTTCCATGGGGTTGAAAACTCTGCTTGAGAGAGGCTGAGAATAGCAGCAGCGACTGCAACAGGCCATGCTCAAGAAACAGGAAAGGATCTGAAAAACTTGCCCAGCTGCTTTATACCTAATTCCTCATAAATCCTTTTGCTGCCACAAATGCACGTGAGAAGGCAGGGAGAGAACTTGTGGCTCGCGTTTTCATTGTGACTGTGCTAAAAAAGTACAGCTGTTAAATTTTCAGCTCTGGCCTGGAGAACTTGTTGAGTTTTACACACGTTGAAAGCCTGACCCGAGCCATCCCCACAGACTGACACACTCTCTCTCTTTTTGGGTATGCCAAAGGCCCCCATCCCCACCCCTGCTGCTGGGGGTCCCCATGCGGGCACAGATCTTGTGCTCCTCTTTAACTGATAAGGGATGGGCTGGCTCCCGCATAGCTGTTGCTGGGAGAGGAAAGGCATCCAGCTGCCCTGATCCCACCAAGCAGTAAATAGTCCCTGAGAGTTGTTTCATTTTGGCTCCAGGAAGCGCAGCATGGAAGATGACGGGCCCTCAACCAGCACAGCTGCGAAGAAAGAGAAAAAGAGCACAGGCTTCGGGGACTTCAGCTCCTGGTAGCAGCATGGGGAGCCTAGCACTGGAGCAGCACAGCAAAAAAGAGAAGCCGGCCTCCCACGTGTCCCCGAAGAGCCCGAAAGACAGCCTGTCCTGGGGAGAGAAGGCACCAGCCTCCCTTCCCCTGGGGAAGAAAACTGTTGCTTTGTTAAGGCTGGTTAATGTGGCTTTGTTTTCTAGAGAGCTGCGTTCCCCCCACTGCATCTTCCTCGAAGGCCTTTTTGTTGTTGTTTTGCGAAGCGGGGAGCAGGCAGCCCAGCTCCGATGGGGATTAGCTGGAGCCTTTCTCTGCTTGGCTGGCAGCAGACCAGGCAGAGCCCAGCCTTGCAGGACGCTGCTTCAGTGAACAGCTACGATGGTGAAAGAACTCCTTTTACAGGTAATCGTTTCCAGACGAGCCAAGTCTGCCAAGCGAAGGAATGAATTAATGTGCTGGGGAAGTGCCTGTGCTGCTGTAGCGCTTTGTGGAGGGGAGGAGAGGGCTTCAGCCTGTCCTGCCCTTCCCTCCCAGCTGCCTTTTGCTAGTTCTCAACAAGGACCAGTCTTCTCTCTTGCTTTTTGCGGGCCTGCCTCCTGGCTGGACTGACTGTTGTCAGTCTCTGTAGGGCCTCGCTCACTCCAAAATGAGCTCTCTCTGTACCCATTTAAATCTCTGACAGCCTGGGAAGCAGTGGATCTAGATGGGGAGCCTGGGGTAGCTGCAACGCTTGTTCCTCCCAGTGGCTGGCCTTCCCCGAGCCACTGGGCAGCCAGAGGGGCCAGGATGCACCAGTTCAAACCTGCCTTCAGGTCCCAGAAGCTACAGCCTGAAGCAACTGAGCAGGAATAGAAACTTTGTAGAAGTTTCTCCTTTATAGAATTTTTTTTAATAGAAACTGCTTTTTTATTTTACACAATCCCAAAAGCCTGCTCCTTGCAGGGGAGCGTACACCGTGGTCTGCCCTGACATCAGTCCTCCCATCATTAGGGAAAACCATGTAATATAGCTGCCAGGCATCTCAGATATTTCCGTTGCATACCCACAAATTATTAGGAAGCTTAATAAAGGCCTTATGGGATAAAGATGTATCAGCCTGAGAAGTTTTGATGTTTTAATCCAAAAACCTATGTGTGTTACCAACACTTAGACATAGCAGGCTAGATCCTGAACATTCCTTTTCAGTTCATCTTGGGCCTTTTCAGATGACAGGAATACCTTCCCTACCTCTCTACGTGGCTGAGGAGATAGTTTTGTAATCAGCTTTGTAACAATACATTTATATTGGTGGTTTCTTGTTTTAAGAGAAGATTCCCTTTATATGAAATTGCTGTAAAGACTTTTGGTAAAATGTTTTGCATTAAATGCTTTTATTTTCTTTTGAATGCTTGCCTTTGACTGTTCAACTGTCATTTCCAAGATCATGGCATTGCAAAGTTGACTGTTGTACAAGGAAATGATTCATTCCTATTTTTTAAGATGCTCATACGGAACTCTGGGATCTTTGCGGATATGATTATATCTTTGTTAAATCATAGGAAGTTCAAACTAGTCTGAAAGAATAATAGGGATTTTTTGTTTTGCAACATTTTGCAGCGTGTAAGTTTGAAATAACGTGTTTGATTACTGGAACAGGGGATATGATGGTACTTTACTCAAGCTGAGTTTTTTGGGTCTAAATGAAACCTCTTGCTTCTCCTGGGCTGGCCTTTTCCTGATAAATTGCTATTGATCCCTTCGACCTAACTTGTGCTTCAGCATGTCTTTGAGTCATCAGGTTCGCAGTATTGCTAGAGCTGGAATAGGCAGTTTATAATGAAACCTATAAAAGTAAAATGCTTTTTTGTGCTAGATCAAAATGGAGATTGTTATGAAAGAAAGGAGCTTTTGATTACAAGGAAGGCAACAGAGGTGTGGCAAGGACTCCTATTTCAGCAAGAGTCCTTGTTACAGATTGATATAAGGGACAGTTTCCTCTCGCAGCAGCAGGTTGCAGAGATAACTACCCGCTTTCCCTTTCTGCTCCAGCTTTTTGGCAGCGCTCGCTGCAGTCCACAGAGGACCACTGCCATGCAAAGTGCAGACGGGACGGCTGCCCTTCCAAGCGCTGGCTTTGCGCTGCCTGTTTCATGACAACGTACCACCATAACATGAGACACAAAAGAAAGCGCAATTTCCTGGCTTCGAGGAAGGGCTGAGCTTAACCCTTTTAGTTTGGCTCTAAGCAGGGGTGAAGCTCTTCAGCCTCCATTCACTGCTTGACCTGAATCCAGTTCTCAGGCTGGTCTGCTGGTGCTCCCTGCTGCTGTTGGTGCCTCCCAGGCTGGGAGAGGCTGGCTCTGGCCCATCCCCAGGGTGCCGCAGTGGGGCACGGAGGTCGAGCCGTTTGGCCGAAGCCGTGTGCTGAGTCAGCAGCCGGGCTGGGGTTTGTACCGAGAGCCTCCGCAGGGAAGCGGAACCATTGGTGCTCAGGCAGCCAGACCCTGCGGCAAATTTTTGTTCTGAGTTCCCACCTCTCTGCTCCCTCCCACACCTGTATTTTTGCATACGTGGTTAATTTTTTTTTTTAACATCAGATTTTCTTCCCATCGACAAAACCACAGGGACAATGTGACACAAGCTCTTCTCTAAAAGATGAGTGAAAATGGTGAACCATGCTGATGGGAGCACGAGGTGGGTGCCCAGAGAGCGGGGCAGTGTGGTATAACCCTCATTTTTAAAAAACCTGGCTCTTTGCTGGGTGACTTGCCGAGTTTCTGCTACCTGAGTCGGGAAAGGGGAGGAAGGAGGCTTTGCTGAAACCTTTACTGCCCCTTTCATCGCTTGGTTCTCCAGCAAGCACGGTGTGTTAAGGGAATACCCAAACCAGCTCCTGCCGTGGCTGGAGGGATAGGCAGGAATTGTGCAGCCTTACTACAGAAAATCACTCCTGGGGGCTGCCGTGCTGTTTGTAAGCACATTTCTATATTCTTTGTCTTTGACACTTTTCCATAAATACGCTTAGAGAGAAAAGTAGGATTTTAACCAGAGGATAGAGTAGTTTCTGTCTGGCCTAGGTTAAAATAACACCAGTACTCTCTTACTTTGCCTTGCCCCATACCCGAGTCGTTTTGCTGAAAAGCAGAGGCACTGGGCGACTGCTAAATTTGTCATTTTCTGAGACCTGGCACTGTAGCAGCAAACACCACAAGCACAAAACATCCTCAAGAAGGTGGTGGGATGCGGTGGGGCTGGCAGCCCTGACCGCTTGTTTCCATACAGCCGCACAAAGTCATGGAGCTCGCAGGAGCTCTTCACCTCTACTTTTTCTGGCGTGAATTCAGCCTGGCCCCTCAAGGACCGTAGTATTGTCTGTGTGGGAAACAGCACTAATTGAATGGTTTTGAAGCTAGATAGCTGCAACTGTTATTTCCATATTTACCAAGAAAAAAAAAGCCCAAAATACTGTTTTTCAGTTTAATTTTGCCTGTTCCCTGCTGGTTTCAATTGCTACAGCCCACTCTCCTGGAAGCAGGAGCTTGTACAGGCAATTGCTTTGCTTCAGTGTCACGTGGTGGATTGTACTGGTACCCATCTCATGTGGGGCCACGATCTGTCAGCAGTGTGTAGACAAACTGCCTTTCAATGTCTCCAAGAAAATCCTGCTTCTCCCTCGAGCTCCTTTCAAGACAGGGACCAGGCAATGCGTGTTCCCCAGAGCACAAGCCACCGTCGGCCATAAGAGCGAGGGGCTTGATGGGGAGGAACATTCTGCATGTGCAGAATTCTGTCTGGCATGGCTTGGCTCACTTCCCATCTGTGCTAAATTTACCACTTCTTGCTGTGAATTAAAACCCACACAGAGCATACCTCTACTAGGAACTGCTCCAGGCAAAGGGCTGTTTCACCCTCTTGAGCCTGACCAGTGGGCGCAGGGGAGATGTTCAGGCCCTGGACCAGCTGCTGTTGGGATGCCATTGGTACCAGGACCGGAGCAGAGCACGGGCAGAGACAAATGGACAGCGACAACCTGGAGGAGCCTGCGATGGTCAGTACGATGGGGATGGGGGAAGGAATGGCTGCTGGGTGTGCCAGGATGCCTCTCTGGAGCCTGGCACACGGGTTGCAGCTATCAGGCCCTGGAGGTGGCTGCTGGACTCGCTGGATGGTGGAGCTAAAGCAGAGGAGGTGAGAGAAGCACTGGGGCTGCCTCCTGGGGCACTCCCTGCATCAGAGGCTTGGGGATCTCACAGGGGACATCACAGAGGTGGCACATCCCTGCCCTGAGGCAGCTGCCCACACGGGTGCATCCATCTTGCACAGGCGTCCTTGGGAACCTTACAGAGGGGAACAAAATACCTGATGGGATCCATTCTGCTCTCTGGGTTTTTCCTGGCCAATTCCTGGCATTTTTTTGCAGTTTTCTCAACTCTTAGTGCCTCCGTGTGCACCTGCATGACTTGGCCCCAGAGACCTCAGGTGAAGGGCATTTGTGCCCCTTTGGTCCCCTCGGCTTTGACTTGATGTCCATGGTCTGAGCTTTGATGCAGCTTCTGTTCAAGAGCAGTGGTCAACCACCCCTCAGCTGGCTGCAAAGTTGCTGGCAGAAAACAAAAATCCACTTCCCGAGTCACGGTGGGGCTCCTGCAGTGCTGGGTGTCCCCCTGGGGCGAGCTGCTCGCCGGTGGCTCTGGGGCAGCTGCACCAAAGGCCATCTTGAAACAAAGGGAGCGTGGTGAGGCTGTGTCCCTCACCTAGCAGGAAAAGCAGAAGTAATAGCAGCAAAAGCTGCTGTTTATCTGCCCAATTCCCTTTGGAAGAGCCCATGGTGCTATAGGAAACCTGCAGGAGCAATGCTGTGTCCAGCCTGGGCGTTTGGTGCGGCTGCCTGGGAGATTTGCTCTGAGTTGATGCAGTTTGTGCCATTGGCACCGAGACTTTAAGGAGAGCGAGGTAAAGGTTGTCTTTAGAGCTATAGAAGTAGTTTATGGCAGCTGCTGGTCTTGTGGTTGCACGTGGATAGGCTTGCAAGGAAGTACGGGGGTTTGGTTCAACAGCAGCAGTGTGTTGGTTTAACACTGCCTGTGCTGGTGCCTCGAGAGCCGGTCTCTGCTGCCCAAATCCCACATGTGGGTGGCAGATGCCCGTACCACAACCGTTCAGCAAAAGCAGTGAAGGGCTGATGTGCTAAATGGAGCCGCAGTGGCCAAGCCCTTCGAAGGAGCTGATGGGTGCCTGTGGGTCAGCATCACTGGCACCACGCTGCTGCAGACGCAGCAAGATGGGCAGAGCACTGGTGGGTGCAGGGGGCTCTTGCAGCCCCCGGCTGGGCACGGATGGCCCCGGCATGGGCTGCGTCAGCCCCGTCGGCCGGTGGTGCAGGCGCAGGCATGGCCGTAGCCACGCTACAGCCGGTGGGAGCAGCTGGCAGATAAACCCAGTGCTCAGACGCTGAGTTAAAAGTATTGCATATTTCTGGGATCCCCCCACCACCCCTCAGCAGTGGTGTTTGGAAGGAACAGGATGCCAGAAACCTTGTGCCAGGAAGCAGCTTTTATAAGCAATGGAGGGGATTTGCCAAACGCTTCCCCCCAACCCCCCAAGTTTCAACACTGTTTGCTTTGGAGGAGGCAAACAAACTAAATCAGACTGCACAGGAAGGAGGCGGGCAGCTGCCTGCCCCGGCCGGCAATGGCTTACTCTGCACGGCGCAGCCAGGGATTTCTCGCTTCCTCTCTTTCTTCAGAAAGCAAATTTGTTATCACAGCCATGGCCGAGGATTAACCGCCCTGTGCTGTGACTGCAGGGAAAGGGCCGGAGCTGAGGCTGTGCTCAGAGCTTGGGGAGCACAGCCCCTCGGCTCCTGGACACCTACCTCCACAGCAGCGACATCCAACCCCATCAGCTCAGACCTGGCTGTCCCCATCCCTGCCACCCACAGGGACCAGGACCCCCGCTGCAGTGCAAGGCTGTGACCAGGCTGTGGTGCTGGGGGGGACAACGGGGTGGCAGCACACCCTCCTGCCCTGCCGTGCAGCCACCAGCATCCACCCACCCATCCCACGTGCTGCTTTAGCTCACCCATCTGGCACAAAGAGCCAGTGGCCGGTTGCTTCTCGGGCCTTAACCCTGCAGCAGAAAACGCCCCTAAAAAAAGCAAACAGAGCTTGATGGGTGAGGAGAGAGGCTCCCAGTGGCATCAGCCCCTTCCCCAGGCCCACAGCCCCCACCTCCTGCACATCCCTTGGGCAGCCCAGGTGGCTTTTGGGAAGCTCCAGCCATGGGTGCTGGCGCCCAGCAAGCAGCAGTTGTGGCCACGCAGTGTTGTGGCCGATCAGAGTGCGTGTGTGTCCCACGCTGGACGCCCTGATCGGGAGGCAGCGGTACTGGTGAGCTGTGGTGCTGCACTGGGGCCAACGGCCACAGCATGGCTGTTTGCAGCCAAGAGCGTGCATGAAAGTGTGCATAGGGATTTCTAAACAAAAAGCATGTTGTGACCACAGGCTGGGGCACCCCATGGCCCAGGGAGGGATGTTCCCACTGAAGGGACACGCAGCCATTTGGGACAGAAGCTGAGGTGGCTCTGAAAAGCAGCTCCCTGGAGCTGGTGGTGGTGGGATTGTGGGAGGAGAGCTGAGCCCGGGGCACATCCCGCAGCAAAGCTGCAGTGGGGCTGGGGGGCCCGACACAGCTCTGCTGCAAAGCCTGTGCCCCACTGACCCCAGCCCTCGTGCGTGCCAGCGCTGCCACGGCTGCAGCCCGGTGACTTCATCCGCTGGAAATAGCAACCGAGGAGGAACCATCTCTCTGTCACCACCATACCCGTACAGACACACAGGCGCGCACTGCTGCCTGCACCGCTGCCTGCACCGCTGCCTGCACCCCAACCCCAGCCACGGGAGCTGGTTGAGCCCCAAGGCAGGAGCAGCTCCCTGCTCTCTCCCCCAGCCCGGACACATGCTGGAGCTGCTCCACACAGGATGGGACAGGATGGGGCCCCATGGCTGCATGGGAGTGGTGGCTTTTGACAAGCTGAGGTGCTGCCAGCCCCACGGGGGACGGTGCAGGATGCTGCTGCAGGAGTCAGTGAAGTCAAAGGGTTTCAAAGCCAGAGAGGCCTCAGCTTTATCTACCCCACCTGCTCGTACAGCACAGGCAGTACAATTTGCGCTTAAGCCAATAGCGTCTTCTTGGCTAAAATGTGTCTTTGAGAAAGGCACCAGGCTCAACGTGACGGTTTCAAGGGAAAATTAATCCCACAGTTCCCTGGTAGCAAAGCAAAGCCATTGCAGCAGCCTGCAGTGACTGTAGCAGAAAACAGGGCTCCCCCACCTGCTCCCCGCCTGCGCAGGGCTCCCGCTCTTATCACGGGTGGGCAGAGCTGTCCTGGGGCTTGTACAGGCAAAGCACTGCCGGGGCTGCTCACAGACCCTGTGGGTCTCCATCCTGCTCTTTCCCAAGGAGACGATGCAGGGATGGTGCTCGTGGAGCCAGGGCTGGCACTGCCGGGGCAGAGGGGGTGTTTGTGGGCACGAGGCGGGTGTCCCTGCATCCAGGACAGGGCTGTGCTGCCTGCCTCGATGGCTCTGCTGCAGGGCACGCAGGAGGGCACATACAGACGTGATGGGTGCCCGTCTGTCTGTTGCTCGGGGTGGGAGCAAGAGTTTTGCAAAGTCTTGGGGCTGCTGCAATGCCCATGCCAGCTTTGCTCCCACCAGGTGCTTTGTAAAGGTCAGCGGGGCTGAGGCAAGCGAGCTCGGCACTCGCTGTCGCTTGCCCCTCATGTACTTGTTTGTCCAGGTTTGCTTTTGTGAAAAGGAAAGAAAACCAACCCCCTCTCCTGGACCCCTCTGCTCCCTCCACTGGGGCTCTTCCCTCATTGCTGGCCCGGGGGGTTGCACCTCTGCAGGATTTTCTTCTATGCATGGCTCCAGGTTGGTTGCTTTGATATTTTTGGGAGATGAGGACAGTGCAGGGGCATCTCATGCCTTGCTGACCATGTGGGGCCCTGGGCTGGCTGTGCAGGACGTGGCCCATGGCAGCAGCCCAGGCTGGCAAAAGCTGCCAGTGCCAGCACGATGCCTTAATCGTGGTGAGAAAAAAAACCTCCCAAACCCCACATCCCCAGGCTGGGGCATCCCTGCAGCAAAGGGCCAGCACCTGCCCCCCTCCCAGCATTGCTGGGAAGCTTTGGGGATTAAAGTGTCCCCCCCAGGCAGGTTTGGTCCTTGACAGGGTTGCAAAGGGCAGAGTGGGCTCAGAGGGCTCCAGGAAGGGCTGGGATCCATCGATCTGCCCAAGGGAGCAGGAGGCGGTGGGGATTGGGGCTGTACCCGCAGGGCTGTGCACAAGGGCAGCTTCCCAGGCCCCTCCGCAGTTTCTGACGTCTCAGAGAGGCCAAATCTTCCCTTTTACACAGAAAAAAAAAGGCTCATCTGCAATCACAGCAGGCCACATTTGACAGCTCATAACTTAATAGCTTTTAAAAAACAGCCACAGCCTGTTTTAAACACTGGTCGAGGTCTCCTCTACCCTTCCCCCGGAACGCCTTCCAAGCTCTCACTTTTCTGATATTAGATACTTTCTCTAATCTTTGGCCTTCACTTATTAATGGCTAATTACATCTATTTGCTTTTGTGCCAACGTTGTCCTTTAGCTTGAATAGCTTTTTTCCCTCTCTAATGCTTGCTTCCCGGCGCTATTTATAGGCAGCAATTGTATCCCCCCGCAGCCGCTGTTTTGCTTGGCTGCATGGGCTGCGTGCCTTCAGCCTCCTCAAAACGGCCCCGTCACCCTCCTGTGGAGGGGGCTCAGACGGGCGCCCAACCTGGCCTGGGTCTGGCAGAAACCGGGCAGGTAGCATCGCTGCCTGTGATGCTTTGGGGCAGGAAGCCAGGGGCAGAGCTGCGTGCCTCTGGAGAGCCCCGTGGGGTTATTTTTTAGGCATCCCACGGGCATCCCATTTTTTTACGCAAAGGCAGAGACCGCTCCAGGCTCCCGTTAGCCTTCCCTGTCCCTCCTACCCCATTTCTTTGCGGGGGGAGTGAGTGCCCAGCAGCATGGCCCACCAAGGCAGCATGGGGAGTCACGCAATTCCTATCTGCGCTTTCATCCTAGGATGAAAGGGATGATAGAAAACATTTGGGTTTATGATAAAAGCAATTGACCCTGGAGCAATCCACCTCCCCAGGGCGGCCTGCAGCAAATCATGGAGATAAGGCACCAACATGCAGCAAACACAAAGTGCTTCCAAGCCTCTGAGCAGCTGCAGAGCAAATCTCTCCCTGCATGGAAGGAAACCTGCACTGGGTTTCCACGGCTGCTCCCAAGCCTGGACAACACAGCTGGTGACGCTTTTAGTGGATTTTGCTGGGGCCAGGAGGATCTGCAGAGAAGGACACTATTTATTTTTGGTTTTAACAAATGGCCAGATTTTTTTATTACAGGCATCTTCGCCACAGATCTCAGTCGAGCTTTTAATAGATGGGTTCCTCGCCAGCGGCAACAGCGAATTGATTGCAGCAGAAATGGCAAGTGAAGACAAATATAGTGCAGGCTGCCTGCAGGGAGCGTGCATGGAGGAAACTTCAGATGCTATTTTTAGTGCTTTGTCTCCACTGCTTACAGTATTTCTAATCTTTGTTTCTCCTTAAATCATGTTTGGGGGTGGAATTTTTTATTTTTTTTTGTTAAAAAAATTCCCTTCTCTGGAGAAAGGGACAGGCGCTGCATCCGTGCTCAGCTCCGTGGAGCTGGTGGGGGCCGTGGCCCCGGCTGGCGTGACGGGAGGGCGAAGGCGTGCTGGCCATGCTGCCTCCATCCCCTTTGCTGGGACCAGAGCCGGGCCCATCTCTCTCCCAAGTAGAGGCCAGCACAGAGCCAAACCCTGATTTCACCCTGATCCATGGGAACTTTGCAGGGGGTACAGGAAAGTTCAGCCCGCTCGCTATAAAAAAAGGAAACTCTCCCACGCTACCGAGCTGACGCTGCACCACAGGGGCCGGCAGCAGCAGCTCCAGCCCTACAACAAGCTCCACCACTTGGCACCAGTGCACCGAGTTTTGCTCAGTCCCAGCCAGCACCAGGAGCCCCAGCAGCTGGATGCTCCTGAAAAACAGCTGGGTGCTGTGGGCAAAGCGCTCGCCCTGGAGGGGAGCAGCTCCAGGCTGCAAATTCATAAAGCCCAGAGGTGACCGAGAGCGCGCATGCTGGAACCCGACTGCGGGGTGACGGAGAGGGGAGCGCTGGAAGTCACTCAGGTTATTTGGCAGAGCAGAAAACCACCCTGAGTTATTGCCGTGCCTGAGGAGCCACGGCTAGGTGAGACTGGAGTTCTGCTAAAGGCTTTACGGCACAGATGCCCTAAATTTCTTGACCCCAGGGGACAATTGGGGATGCAGTGGCAGATTGAGGCACAGCCCCAGAATGAGCAGCCCCTGGTGCAGAGGCATCTCGCTGACGTCTGTGCCCCTGGATGTGAGAGACGAGGCTACAGTTATAAATAAAGGAGCACAAACACTAATAAAAGTGACAAGCAAGAATGGGGAAAATCTGGGTTTAACCACAGAATGGAGAAATAAAAGCAGCCCAGGGCAGGGCTGGCCGTGACCGTGGGAGCCTTGGTCCTGCACTTTCTGTGTCTGCCTGGAAACCCGGGATGTTTGCAGCAGCGGCTCGGGGGGGACCATCACCTTCTCTAAGGATCTGGTGGCGTTCGGGACTGTGGGATAGGGTTTGTGTTTGCCTCGGTGGGAGGCTTCTTGGTATGAGAAGCTCCAGATGCTCTTCTGCCGTCTTTTTACACATCCCTGTTTGTGCAGATCCCATTTTGCCTTGATTTGATCAAGCTGCAATCTGGCATTTGCAAAAAAAAATCCCTTTGTTTCCCATCTTTGCCTCTAAATAACATTAAAGGCCTAGCTCCACCAGCATGCTGGATGGTGTTGAAGTTAAAATAAACATAACAAAAACAGGAAAAAGAAGTTATTCATCATTGGTGGCTCATTGAGCTTTTTAGCAGAGAGCACCTGTGGCCCTTTCATACCCAGCCAGGCTGATATTGCACATCCAGCACAGTGAGCACCCCCTGGAAAGAAAAAAAAGGAATTCCCCCTCACCCCACCCCCACAAAACCCAAAAATCTATTTTAAAAAGTCCATTTTTAAGGCAAAGACTAACATCCACTCCTGATAATGCAGCTACCAGTGCAGCAGCTCCAGCCGCCTGCTGCACAGAGCTGCACCCGCACCCCCAGCCCTGGTGCTGGGGTGGGCAGCGCTGCCCGTCCTGTCCCGTAGGCATCTCCAGAAGAAATGGCTCGGTGCCACACCGGGCACGTGCCCTCTGCTTGGCATTTCCCAACTGGGAAGGTTTTCAGCCAGCCGTGCCACGGCTGGTATGTGCAGATGTACTGGGGAGGAGCGCAGCAGTGCCTGGGAGCAGTCCAAGGTATTTGGTGCAACGTGCATCTGCCCAGCACCAGCACAGCACCTCTGCAGGACCAGGCTGCAGGCGATGCCACCGCTTTACCAGCCAAACACCCTTTTCTGGGGCTGCAAAGGCAGCAGGGGCAGCACGCGTCAGCTCAGCCCCCACCCCCAGGACGTTATTTCGCAAGAGAAGTCAGCTTGTGGAGGAGGTTTTTATGGCTGGGGATCAAAGTCCTTGGCGCCTGCCCAGTTTCCCAGTATTTAGCTGTTGCACAGCCCGGGTTTGCAGCTGGGTTTGTGGGCCACTGCCACAGCGGGGAGGTGGCGGGGAGGGGGCGAAGCCCAGGGCTTGCACGGGGAGGAAGGCTCGGCCGTCCCAGCGCCAGGATGCTGGGGTCAGCCTGCTCGCCTCTCCCATGGCCGTTCCCACTGCTGGGCACCCCCGGGCAGCACAGAAACGGGGGTCAAGCACACTGCCAGGAGGGCAGGGGGAGCTGGGGCTGCTGGGGAAAGGGGCTGGTGGTGAATGGGAGTCACAAGCTTCAATGGCCAAAGGGATGCAGCTTTTCCTTGCCCAGAGACAGAGGCATTGTCTCCAGGTCCTGCAGGCATTCCAGCTGGTGAGAACATGCCCAGTTTGGGCAATATCAGCCTCACCCAGGGAGATAATCCTGCTTTCTCCATCCTGCTCCATCTCCACCGGTCCTGGGCTGGCTCCTGGTCTCCACTGTTCCCAGGTCCTCAGCTGAATAAGCTCACTTTCGGCTGTGCTTTCTGGGCACAGACCTTGTGGAGCTCTGCAAGGAGATGTTAACTAACTGTTACAGCATATATTTACATGGTGGAGGGTCACATTTTAAGACACTGATGTATTTCCACCCCCCCACCCCCACCCCCCCGAGGCAAACAGTGTGCTTATCCGTGCTGGGTCTGCGGGGATGCTGGGCAGCGTTGGCTGCAGGGTGGGGACCGTCGGGACAGAGCTCGGTCCCTCGCCAGCCCCGCACCCAGGGCAAACAAGGAAACGGGTTAACACAAACCAACCCCACCTCGCCAGGGCTGAGTCAAACTTTCCCAGCTCTTCCTCTGCCCATCGCAGCGGGGGGGTTTTTTCCAGGCCCGGTCTTGCAGAGGCACAGTAGGTGCCTCCTCCCCACCAACACCCTCATCCCACGGGACCAGAAAGGCTGGGAACCATGTTCTTATTTCCAGAATAAATGTATTCCCGGAAAATTCCCATCCTGAAGCACTGGCCTATAAGCCCTACCTGTTAGTGGTTTTTGCATTTCATCTGGCCGTATTTCCATAGCCAGCTATTTGGGGGGGGAGGGGAGGGGGGGCAGCTGTCACCTCCCAGTGACTGCAAATGGGAGCAAAGGGCCGGTGTCACCCACTGTCCCCATCCCCACCTGGGGCTGAGGGAGCACCGCTCGCTCACACTGTCACTAATCCCTGGCTGCGTTGCTGCCGGACACTGTGAGCAGACATCGGGCTGGCAAGAAACCAGGCTGGCACTTGCTACAGAAAAGGGGAGAAAACTGACGGTTATGGGGCTGGGAGCTGTTCCTGCTGTGTTATTCTTGGCAACTTCTCTTGTAAGAAAAAAAAAAAAAAATTAAGAATAGATGTAAAGAGTGACATGTTTTTTTCTCCACCCAGCTGAGCTGCTGAGAATAAATCATTGGGGTTTTTTTTTTTTGCAAATGCTTGACGAGGCTGGGCAAATCTGCTGGGAGCCGGAGCGCTCAGGTCAGGGCTGTCCTGCCAAGAGCCGATTACAGCCTGTCCCAGGGACGGAGGAGCGGGGAACGCGGCCAAGAGCGGCTTCGGGAGGTGTCTCACGGCCAGGAGTAAGATTACAGGCTGCGGGGTCAGCAAAACCCTCTCGTGCTCCGGGCAGCACCTGAAACCTTTCCAGACAGGAAATCACCCAGCTGAGCACCGCTGCGCCCGGCAAAGGGCCCTCCTGGCAGGGGGCAGCGAGGCTCCGGCAGCCCCGCGAAGAGGCAGCAGATGCTCGGGGAAGAATTTATCAGCTGATACGTGGTGTTTCTTCTCAGCACTGAAATTAAGGGTCATGGCTCCCAGCCATGGCCATGTCCCCCAGCCCCAGGTCTGCGGGGCTTAGAGGTGGAACCCCCTCCTGCCTTCCGCTCCTGGCCTCCTGCCTGGAGATGCGCAGAGGCAAGACAAACATCTTTGTAGCCTGTGACCTCCCCATAAAAGCACGGATGGCAATTTGTAGTGAGCCCGTCTTAAAAAAAAAAACAACAACCAAGCATCAGAAGAGTAGGTCAAACGGCCAGTGCCCCCGCCATCCTGGGGTGCATTGCAGCAGTTACTCTATAACAAAACAAGTTACACGTTGCTAGAGCTTGGCCTGATTTTTTGTTTTTTTTTGTTTTTTTCCAAGGGTGAGGGCTTGTAAGCGACCCGCTCGCAGCGGCAAGGTTGCTTGCTCTGTCAAGGCATCAGCACCAGCCTGAGCTTCATTCAGCGTGGGGCTGGCTCCGCTGCCTCCACGCCCCCGCCATGCTTTCATCTTCCATTAAAATCAAGCACAACGAGGCCGCAGGGAGCAACAGCGAAGCCAAACCAGCTGCCACTCGGAGCTTATACCAAGGAGATGTCGTCCGGGGAGGTGTCAAGGTGCTGAGCAGAGGGGGACATCTCTCAGGTCCATGTCCCTCCCTGCCCACAGAGTGGCTTCAGCATCCAGCTGGTAACCTGCCCGCTCACCGGTGGGGCCCAGCCCAGCCCAGGGCTGCAGGGCGTCCAGGCACAGCATTTTCAGCCGTGGTTTTTAGGCAGCGTTGGAGCCAGGCGGTGCTGACCGCAGGGAGATTTCCCTGGGAGGACAGCACCCACTTCCACTTCTCAGTCCAGCGCCTCAGGGGATCAAACATTTATGCAGCTTGGCTTCACGTAAAAATGGGAAAAAGAGGGAAAAAATGGGGAAGAGGAGTAACCACCAGCTCTACCGATATTGCTGCTGGCTGCTGGTGCCCGGGAAGCCTGGCTGGGCTGGCCCGGGGGCAGATTTCCCCGACTCCTGATGTGAAAGCTGGAAATGCTCACACAGCCCGGCTGCTGCCGTCCCCTCTCATCCATAATTCAAATTCGGGACCCACTGCATGGCTCAGAGGAGATGAGCTTGTTTTTCAGAGCCGACATCCACAGAAACCAGAGAAGTTTCCATGAAGCACTTCACACCGACGGTGTTGGGTAAAGCCCCAGCTCTTGTTACAAGTCTTGGGATTTTTGAGCAGCAAAACTGCAGTGTGTTAATGCTCGCTAACAGGCACAAGAGCAACAGCTCGTACGGGCAGAGGGCTCGGATGTTGCACCTTGAACCAGCCAGGCTCCCTCCCAGGCAGCCACAGGCACCAGAGCTGCTCCTTCCCCCGGGAAGGGGTCGTGTCCCAGCCAGCAAAGCCAGGCCATGGTACTGCTGGACTCCAATGGTTCGCAAAGCCAGTGCCTGCTCCTGGCTGCCAGGCTTCGTCTGACTGTAGCACAGCAGAAAGGGAGAAAGAGGCAAGGAGAGGAGAAGGAAGGCAACAAAGGAAAAATGGGAAGAAGAAAAAAGAGAGAAGAGAGAAAAGAAAAAGGCAAAGAGAAAAGAAAAGCCAAGAGATACAAAGGAAAACAACACCAAGGGGAGGGGTTGCTGCATGGTCAGAGATGCAGTCAGGGCTGGAGAAAGGCTCTGGGGGGTCCCCCAAGGACGGCTGGGCACCCTGTCCACGTCCCATTGCTGCAGCCACATCTCAGGTTGTGTTCACTGCACTGAAATAACTTTTCTTTCAAAGCTGCTAGCCTGAGCATCTAACAAACAAACAGCCCCAGTGCAGCACTCGGCAGCTTGCTTCCCTGGGCTGGGGCTGGATTCCAGCAGGAGCTCCCAACAGCTCCGCCAGGGCTGGCAGTGGAGGAGCTATGCCCAGACGTTGCTGAACTCAGGCAGGGTGACCTGGAGGGTTCCAGGGCTCCAGCAGCCAGACACAGCTCACACACCCAATTTGCCCACTTGTTCACGCAGGCTGTGTCCCTCTGTGCCATTTCAAAGGGCTGCTTTCCCTCTAACAGCTCAAATGGAAAAAGCAAAGGTTAAAAAACACCCCCCACACCCCTTCTGGCACAGCTGCAAACACTTCGTCATGCAAATCTCTGTGTAATGGTCCCTGCTGTGTTGATTTAACAAGCCCTGTGGACTCGGTTTCTGCTTGCCAACCTGACCGCTGGATTTCTAGGAAACCAAGGGATGGGGCAGGTAGTTTTGCTGCAAGTTTGTGGCCTGATGTGATCAGACGCTGTGCAGCAGCCAAGGACGATGAGTGCCGGCCGCCCTGTGCTGGGCAGGGAGCAAAAAGCCCTCGATCAGGCAAATCTGCTGCTGCCAAGGTAAGAAACAAGTGAGACATCCACACCCAGAGCCCCGAGCGGCAAAATGAGTCACTGCCCCGTGCTGGCAGCATCCAGCACCGGGGACGTGCTGGCCCCACACCCCTGTGAGGTCTTCTCAGGACAGGGGTGGGCAGCTGAGCGAGGTGGGGGCTCTCATTTTGGCTATGCTACGCAGGGCTCCAGCCAGCAGGACCCAATGGTGTGAGGCGAGAGCATGATGCCAGCCCCACGCCTGCCCTGCTCAGCACCCGGCATTAACCTTTGGAGGATGTTTTCTTTTTCCTTCTACTGCTCCTCTGTGCAGTCTGGAGCTGGACAGGCTTTGGGACAGGACAGGGCACAGGTTGATGGTGGGAGATGGGGCATGGAGCCAGCCAGATGCAAAGAGGGAAGCAATAGGGGCTCTCGGATTCACAGGGCATGGGAGACTTCCCAAACATTGGCTAAATGATGTTAACAAGGGGAGATGGATGGGGGGAAAAAAGGAACAGGAAATGAGGCTAAAATATATGGACAAATGTCGACAGTGCAACATGAAAGCAGAACCCCAGAGGAGGCCAAGCTGATCTGGTCGTGATGTGGGCACGGTTGAGTGCTGGGTGAGGGCTGACAGGGCACAGAACTGCTGCAGCTTTTGCTGACAGACCTTTGGCTGCAGGATGGGGCTGTTCCGGATCCCTCAGCCCCTGGGAGCTTGCCCTGCCGAGGAGGAAACCGCTGTCGCCGAAGTGGCCCCCCCTGCACACACACACGCTCACATAGGTCCAGGCAGATAAACAGCAAGCTCAGTAAAACCCCGAGTTCAAGACCCTGGAGCCTCTCGGAAGGAACATGCTAAATAAAGAAACCAAACACTCTGTATTCATCATCTTCCTCGTGAACGTGCGCTGCAGATGGGCTGCTGCGGGGTGCAGGGCTGCGCTTGGGGACGGCGGGAGGAAAGGAGGCTGGGAGGCGCAGGGGGCTTTTTGCTCAGGTATCAGGGTTCTCGCACATCTCAATTCATTCCCCAAGTTTTTCCTCTCCTGTTTTTGGTGTTAGGAAGGTGTCTTGATGCCACACTGCCGCTCACCACTGTGGTCTCAGCGCATGGTGCCTTTAAACCTTCCTATCGGTGCCTGCAAACCTGGTGGTAGTTCTGCTTCAAATGGCTTTGCAGAGCAGGACATGCAAGCGGGATGACAAGCCCTGGGGCACAGAAAGCGCTGCCCACCGGCCTGAGCTCCCCATCCCACTGCACCCTCTCCCAGCTGGGCAGGGACAGCGGGCTGCATGGCACAGCCATACGGACCAGCAACCCCCAAGGCAAAGCCAAAGCTGGGGCTCAGCAGCATCAGATTCCCAGGAGCAGCCAAGACACTGCCAAGCACCGGGACAGCCCCTGTCACACCATCCCTGGAGCATCCTCCAGCTGAGCCCCTTTGGGAGCCTGCATCTCTTCAACCAGAGCCTCAAAGTCTAAATATCATCTTGGGATGCAGAGAGCCTCTTAAAGCTCCTGTAGCAGGAGGAGATTTAACAGCCCATCACCTCACTAATTCCGCCTGCTTGTGTACAGCCACAGACGAAGACACTCGCTTGCTTTGTGAGCAATGAGTTTGCATTTATCTAGCGCTTTTTGCCAGAGGGATCCCCATTAACACTGCAAATATCACATCCTTGTGTGCAAGCTACCCGTATCAGTCATGGGACCCCACCTCTGCAACACAGAGACAGTCAGAACCACCCAGGGAAAGGCGGGCGAGAAGTAGATGCAATTACCCCAGCTGAAATTCAGCCAAGGTATGGGGGGCAAAACCTCCACTCCTGTGAAGCTGCCCAGAAAGTTTTGACTGTTGCACGTGTTCAGGCCATTTCTGTCTAATTTGAAAGCGATCAGCCAGGACCAGCTACTGTGTTTGTCTCCAGCATAGAAGAGATTGCTTTCAGTCCTCAGAAAACATCAAATTAGGAGCTGGCGTTGCGATGTATTTCGACGCAGACGAGCCTTCGGAAGCATCCAGTGCTCACAGATAAGGTGCAGCCAGGTCATGGCATCAACCACTATTCAGATCTGTCTCACAAAATATTTGCAGCTGTTTCTGCCCAGGCAAGCGTTGCCATCAGTCCCCTGACCCAGTAAACGCTGTAACCAAGAGGGGTTTCTAATAAAGGCCCGGGAATCACAGCATGTTACAGTACAGACAGCTTTGCTGGATTAGAAACCTGATTAATGGCCTCGGGGGAGATTAGAAATTGCTATTTTGAGAGGGGGTTTTCATAGCAGGCTCCGTGTAATCATCAGCGTGAGCAGGACGGTGTTACCCTGCGCTGGCTGTTTTCTGGGCGAGCGGACACTTCTGGGAGCCCAAGGAGGCCAAGCAAGGGAGTAACATTTCTCTCTGCTAATAGACGTGTTTATGTTTTCTGCAGTGCTCATCGCTGGCTGACCACAGCAATTACACGGGGGAGTCGTATTTACATGTTTTAACTCTGGAACACTGAGCAAACAAAGAAAGATAATCATTAACTTCGGGAGCTGTTAACCTTCAGCATGAGTTTTGGCTGGTGAAGGAGAGGTCTGCCAGAGCAAAGTCTCTATTTTAGTAAACACTGAAAGAATGACGTGAGAAACCTTTTGGTTTTGGTATGTTATGGGTAGGTAATTAAAGGGCATTAATTTGTGTCTCCAGACTCTCTGCTGCAAGAAACTTTTCATTGTAGAAGAGAGGGGGGGAAAGGGGAAAAAGTTGCTGCTAAAGCAAAATCCATTGGCTTCGTCAGCCTGGGAGCAGGAGGAGCAGAGGCGATAAAGCACAGCATCGCTGGAGGGCTATGGGGCTGCAGGTCATACATGCTTGGTTGCTGTTGATTACCATGCCAGAGAAAGAGTATTTAGGCCTCAAACCTGCTGCAGGAGTTTAATCAGTAAAGCAGCGACAGGTTAGTAGCGAAGAGCAGCACCTTGTCATCTGCCCTCGAGACTGGAGGCCTGGCCGTGCCGGCTCCCTGGCGCAGGGGTGCACGTCCAGCCGGGGCAGGGTGGAATCACGGTGGCTTCCTCTGTTTGATTCGGCAGGGAATCAAACGCCATGAAGTATCAGTCTCCTGCCTGACCACAAATTGTTAATGCCGCCCCCGGGGTAACGCGTTCTGGATGGGAAAGAAGAGGAACAACAAAAAGCAAAATGCTGCTGCAGACTTTGGACTGTTATGGGTGTCATAAAAAAGTGGGGAATTGAGGAAGGAGGAAGATAAAAGAGGAAGAAAGGGAGGGGAGATGATTTAAGTAGACAAGCAGAAGCAGATTTACAGTCTTATCAGTTATACTAAGCAACGAAGCGGAGCGTGCCATCCAGCGCAATAGTGCTTATTTGACCATCATTGGGAAACACATGATTAATTCAGGCCTGTAAGGAGATTATGGCCAGAATCGGCCTCTTGCCCCGAAGAGCAGCTGTTGGGAGACCTGTGGGTTTCCCAGCCGAGCCGGGCTTCGGGCAGTGCAACCGGCCAGGGCGAGCTGCAGGAGGCATTGCCCAGCGATGCTCAGCAGGGTGCTGGGGCAGGGGCACAGCCTTCCCCGCAGGGCGCAGTTCCATTTGCCATTTAACAGAAGGCACGGAGATGGGGGACCCGAATTATCACAAAATTTCATCTTATCCCATCGGTTTGCACTTGCAGTCTTTCTGCAAGGCAGGCTGGAAGAGACTTCTCCTTTACAGACTCAGCTTTTTCCTAGGAGGCAGGGCCACCCTCCCAGCGCTGCAGAGACGGGTGCCCACCCTCCTGTCCTAGTGCCCCACATACTTTCTGAACCCTGGCGTTATGGCACTGAGCCCATGCCTCTCAAAATGGTTTCAGAGCGTACAGCAGCTCCAGATGAACAAGTCCGAGGTTCACTGCGATAATATCAGCAGGTTTCCCCTGTGCATGGCAGAGAACCTATTTATATCTGTTTAGGAAATATATTTGTTTAGGAAAGCCCCCCAGCCCTCATCTTGCACATGTTTTACATCTGCAACCCAGCTCCCAGATGTAGCAAGCCCCCCCCCACGCCCCCCCAGGGGCCCAATTGCAAAACAAGCTCCTCTCGCCCTTGGCAGCCCTGCTCCCTGTCACAAGATCCCTGACTTCTAGTGGGCTTTTAAAGAAAGTTTTGGAAAAAAGTTTGTTTGCACAGACAATGCACAGAGCTCCTGCAATTGGGGTTGTTTGGTTTTTGGTTTTTTTTTCACTTTTAGTATTGCACCTCTGTGCGTGGTTTTATAAGATTCAGTATTAAAACATTTCAAATAAACGTTCCAGCAGAATAAGGCTTATTTGATTTTTGCTTTAAAACAAATTACTTGAATCACAATTCAAACACAGTTGGCTATTAATTGCCACTCAACCCAAAGCTCAAAAAAATTAAAGCTTTTCCCACATTCAGTAACATACCTTCCCTGTCCTCGTGCCGATGAGCTTTCAGCCTGAACATACAGTGCCCGTGCAGGTGAGGTCTTGCTCCTAGGGATAACGGAACTTGAAGAAACCCACTGTGTGACCAGAAATGGAGGTAGCCAAACTCAAAGATGCTATTGCTTGTAATCTCGTACCACCTCAGTAGTCTGCCTGATGCAATAAGGTCCAAGGCTACCAGCTTTGGTGTATCTATTGTACAGACATGCGCGGAATAGAAAGGTCTGCAAAATCAGTAGCGATCAGACTGCAGTTTAATTCACTGAAGTTTTAATTCTACAACACTTGAAACATCAGAGCAAGAAAACTTTTTCGGACACCCATACACCATTGCTGCACTGTCAGCAGCTCCAGGTCCCAAACTGGAGGCTTTTGCTCATAAATGATTTTTGTAAAACTAACTTAACGTTCATCAGGTGTAAAATAAAGCAGATGATCACTGCTAATCATGTCATAAAGGTGTTCTGAAGATTAAATAACATTTGCAATCCTTCTTGCAGGTAAAGGGCAAGTCATGATGTTCTGTGCTGTACTGGCATTTGCATCCATGTGTGTATTTCACTGTCAGGATGCAACCTCCATTTTGTTGGTCTTGCCATTGCCTTTGCTTGAGCTAGAAACTTCTAAAGTCTATCTGGGCAAGCAGGGAAGTTAGGCTGCACTACTTACTACTAAAATACAGAAATCAGACCATGCCAAAACCACCCATTATTTCTTTAAATACTGAAAAACCTGTATTGTCTGCTTTCTAGAGGGATGTTTACTGAGATCAATCTTTGGGCAATCAGGTTTACATAATGCAAGCAGAGCTTAAACTGCTACCAGAACTGTAGAGCATCTCAGATCCTCAACTCAAATCCTATTCAGCAATACTATAGAAATGAAACCCTCAGCCTTTCCGGGGAAGAAGCAGGTAACGCTCATCAGTTACACAGCTCAGCAGAGCTGCTTCACAGCCAAGGAATTACTTGGTCCAGCCTCAGTTAATCCACAGCTGCGTTGCCTGTCAGAGGTGTGGGTGCCAGTGGTGCTCTGCTCCGCTCCTTGAGCTGGACCCATCTGGGGAAGAGCCAAGGTGCAGAGGAAGAGACAAAAATGGAAAGAAAACATGAGCTGGACCCATCTGGGGAAGAGCCAAGGGGAGGGTGCAGAGGAAGAGACAAAAATGGAAAGAAAACCTCACGTGGGCAGAGTAACCTGGCTGGAGCCCTTTTCAGAGGTTAAAGTAAGCTTTAGTCGTGACTGTTCCCCTGTTCGGCTAACCGGATTTTGTAAAGAGACACCTACTGCTGTCCCACTACAGCTTCAGCCCTACAGCTATGCTGTTTCATGCATGGGGGAAGAACCTTTAACAGAAATCACTGCCCAGTTATTTAACAGGGGCAAAAAGACAAATGGAAGGTTCCCAACTTTTTGATGAGGCATCTGCCCTGCTCTGCCTATCTGGAAGCCAGAGATCCTCCAGGTATTTTCCCCTGGTAAGACACAACACTGGAGTTCACATTTCCAAAATTATTCTGGTAATCCAATTGCTGACAGTTTGTGTTTTCACAGTCCCTTTGCTACACCAAAATTTAATGGGATGTTACTATGAACATCTTCAATCTGAGGCATACTTCTGTGTTATTTGAATCTTTAATACCTTGATTCTATTAATGTAAAAAATTAGGTTTTTATTCAATGAATACCATACATCTCAAAATGTCATTTTTATCCTTACAATTTTCTTCTTAGATCTGGAAAGATCCTTTTTTCATGCCTTAAGACAGTAAAGACAAGAAAAGGTTAAAAAGAAAAAAAAAAGGCATCTGAGATGACAGCTTACAAGCGCATGAATAAAAGAGAGAGGAGCGGGCTGTTTTCTGTTTTTCTCAAGATGGAAATACTATGCTTGATCTCGTATGTAAAGCATCCCCATCCCTTTGTTGAGATGAAATGATGGATTATTGAAGAGACACTGAATAAACCTGCACCGAATGACTTCATTCTCAAGCAGTCCAAAGGGGTCTCATTTGATGCGCTGTTGCCAGTGTGCAGTAATTGAACATTTAACTAAACCAAATAAAAACCACCCCCCCCATCCCACATGAGTCCTTGCTACCAGTTTCCTACTTCACTCAACATGTTCAAATGCAAACAACTGATGCTTTGTATCTGAATTCTATGTACCCTACCAGCTTTTCATACTAAAAATAATAGAATGATCACAATGATTTAATTTAGCCTACCTTGGAGTTCGGAGAATTTCCAGGAAAATTTCATGAACACTTTATTACCTAACACACGTCTACATCTTGTACTAGCAAGCAAGCCTGATATTTAGTACTTCCTTGAAAATTACTTATTTCACATGGTTTAATGTGATTAAGGATAATCCTACACCTGTTATTACATAGAAGAGTAAACCAAATCACCACAATAGTACCTTGCTATAGTTTGAAGATATTTTAAAGGATATTTTTACTACCAGTAAACAAAGCTTTTTGGGGGGATTTTTTTAAACTGATGTATTGGTTGAAGTCTTTCAAATTAATAATATGAAGTGTTTCTAATACGCAGTCTTTCATAATAAAGTCCCAGTTTACCTTTGCTCTTGTAATCACAAGCACTAAGATCATTATGATCATCTTCAGCCTAATCTCCAGGAGAAAACATCGCTTGGCCTAACAATTTACCAAACCATCAGAGAGTGCCACAGACTGGACTTTCAAAGTGAGGAGGACCTGGGGGTTACAGGGGATGCCAGACTGAACATGAGCCAATGTTCCCCTCACTGTAAAGGAACAAAACACATACCGGGGCTGCAGGAGGAAAGCAGCCAGCCTATCGCCGAAATCACCTCCCTCCTACTTGATCATCCCGTCTTATCCAAAGTTGCTGTTTTGCACGGAGATTTTCCACTGGAGAATGAGAGCCTGTCACGCCTGCTGCTACAGCAGCCAGTGAGGTACTGGCATGATCTTTAGGGGAAAGTTTATATTTGAATGGTGGCTGGAGCACTTCACAGTTAACCCACGCAGCACACTGCCTCCTGCAAATACACAGATGGAATAAATTGGAGTCAGTATGAAGCCCGCTACAACCTGGGCTCTTGGATGGAGAAAACCAATCTTCATCACATCCCTGTTACTGACTCACAGCGGGGACTTTAACTCCACTAACACATGAGAAGACCCTTAATCTTATTAGAGGAACTGCAGAAGTTCTTCCCAACCAAAGCAGAAATAACAGATCTGAGTGCCTGGGCTCAGAGTGTTCCTCTGGTCTACGGATGACCAAGATAATGCAACAGAAAGCACACCCACAGCTCATACAATTTCTCTGAAAGTCAATTTTGGGGTGTGCACAGACTGACTCTTTTTGAAAGCGCTTTGCCGAGGTTCCATGATTAGCTCAAGATGGGCAAAAGCCCAAAGTAGCAACACAACTTGCTATGTTTTGGAAAGATTAGTGAAAGGAAAAACCCAAATGGTTTAGTGGCAGTCTTACAAAACACAACCCATGTTTAGAAGTTTTTAAGAGCAACTAAAAGCACTGGCTTTTCTCTCCGGCCTTACCGGAGAACAAAGAACGAGAATTTAATTAGCAAGAAGAGATAGCACAAAACCACCAAGTAACTCAACAAAACAATTGAAAGCTTTTATTGTGATACCTCAAGTAGATACAATATAGTGAAACAACAACTGATGTACAGTATTGCTAGGACAAAACAGCAACACAGCCATGTCACCTGTAAAAGAAAGCATTGTATAGAGTTTAAGAAACAATGAGGCACAACTCAACTGCCATTTATGACTCATGCTTTAGGCCTTAAACCATCTGTAACAGTCCTTTTAAAAGAAACCTCTGAAGTGTCTGTTCCTTTTGCAGTAAGTGCAGTAAGCCAACTGCTGGTTGGCTTAACATGAGTCTCAATGAAGTACAATAAAGTGTCCAAAAAGTTTAATAATTTGACAGCTTCTTCCACTCATCGCCATTGTCAAAGAATGGAGATGTTTGAAATTTGGTCTGTGAGACTGTAGGTCACTACCGTTGCAATCTGACTGCTGAGATGAGCGTGCAGAAAAAGCTCTACAAGCATTATCCAGAGGGAAGCACAAGTCCACCAAAAAAGGTACACAGCATTCATCAACTCTTGCACTAACTTGATACACCACTAAGAAATACAGATGACCAGTTGCTTATGGGCACAGTGAGGATTTATTTGTCAGAACCTCTGAGGCCAAATTTTAATTCAAAGACGTTTCATAAACTGTATTCCCCCTCCTCTCCCCATGGATTGCGAAAGACTGCAAGCACACAAGGGCTTACCACTCAGACTGGCCATTATACCAGGCCTTACTGGTGGGAAATCAAGATGGAATTATAACAAACTGTTGTTAATGCAGTTTGTCATGGTACAGCTTACAATGAACGAGGGAAATTCATATTCTGGCCTTTTTTACTGGCAGATAAAACTGACATTACTAGATTGCTAAAAGTATACAGCAAGAGTGGCTAGGCTGATGTGTCAGCAATCCCTCACCAAATTCTGCAGCTTATTTCACAGCAAGTTTGCAACTTAACAGAATTTTTATAGATGGCAGCATTGCCTTTTATTAATCAAAAAGGTAGAGTGACCAGCCAAAGAATAACTCTAGTGTTTGGAGGCAGATTCCTGGAACACCATTGTTACAGCCATTACTTTGGACCTAGACAGAGAATGCATGGTCAGATTATTACTAAAGTCACATCAAATTATGATTAATTACTTTAGCACAGGCGTGGCTTTAGAGATTCAGAGGAAAAAAACCCTTTCAATACATGTACATTTTTGCTAGCAAATTCCTATGCATCCCAATGAACATTTCTTCTAAGCCAGCTCATAGTCAGTTCATTTGGTCCAAGAAAGAGCCAGCAAGAAACAAAGGTTCACAAAAGCTTTTTGTTACAGTTTATAAAAAACAAAATACAAAATAAATGTTAAGACCAACAATAAAAATAACCAGTACAAGTAACAAAAGTGCTCAAGTTGGAGGGGAAGTAAACTTGCCCAGAGCAAACACATACAAACTTTAAATATAACCTTTAATATATTACAAAAATTGGTTAGAGGGAAAATGCTTTAGTAAAATTTTTTTTCAAGTAAGTTTATTTTTCTTTCAAATGACTGCTGGAGGGTTCAGTGACCAGACTGACCTCTTCACATCAGCCAGCAGCCATTGCTATCTGGATTCTACTTTCACCAAAACCAATAACAAGAACTCTCTACATCTTTACAAGGGGAGAAAATAATCATTGATGCTGCCAAGCAACACAGGAAGAAAATTCACATATTCCCTCAATAGAATGAGCCTCAAGAATTGTTACAAGGCAGCACAAAATAGCAATTCTGTATGAGTTCTACTCTTTACTCCTTCTAAGCGTCCACTCTTAAAAGACCAAAAAGAATATTGCTTTGTTTGGTTCTCCTAAAAGCCATAAACTTATAGACCATTAACTCTTTATGCCAGTAGTCTGAAGCTCTACGTGCTAAGCACTTGATGAAGTCCCAACCTTTGGCATCAAAGTTAATTAAGGTTTTGGTGAAAATGTCCAGTTCGAAATATAAATAATGCACTGAAAAAAGAGGTTGAATTTCTAAGTAAGAATCAGCTGTGTTACAGACAGCATTCACTTACTAACAAGAGATAGCCAAACCCCCAATTTAGAGAGAAAAATCTGTAATACTTTACATATTTTCTTTAATTTCAGCTCTCTACTGAAAAGCAGCCATTACTTTTGTCTTCAGTCCAGTGTACTGCTTCAACAAGTCTGTAGCCAGGAAATAAGAAAAGCCCAAAGAGACACAAACTTCACATAAGCATGTCCACAAGTATCAACATTGCAACTGGACTTTGAAGCCAACACAAACTTTTTTCTGATAGAAGTTTTAGTGCCTTCTTTGCTGGCAACATACATTACAACGGAGGAAAACAAAATCCCAAGAATTCCAGGTCAAAAAGATCAAGAGACAGGCAACAGCAAAGCCCATCTTGCATCAATGACATTGTTAAAAAGGAGACTTTGAAGCCTGATGATGTGAAGATGAAGTAGTAATGTGTAAGCCACAAAATCCAGATTGAACATGACTGTACCATCTCAGGTCAACCCAACGGCTTTAACTACTTCTCTACTTCTTACATTTTTAATTCATAGGTATAGATCACTACAACATCTTGAATGCAGTTTAGCCAGCCTGCATCACAGAGAATGCGTACACATGGGCAAATTCTCTTCTCTCTCTTCCTCTCCACAAAGATGCTGGAAAGCTGGTTTTAAAGATTTCTATTGCCCCTACCCATTGGCATAATTTTTCATGTATGACAAAATTTCTAAAGTGCAGCAGAGTTCAGAAAGCCTATCAGAGATTCCCAAAAACATAACAGCAGCAACAGCACCTATGACTAATTCTGCAGGTGCCATATTAGAATTGTTATTGAGAGAAAATGATTTTGTATTGCAAGGCTTCCATTTTGTTCAATTATAGTACTTATGTAGTGTTAAAGGGTTTTTTCCAAACATTTTGTCCTCAAGCATTAAAAGGTTTAAAATACAAAAAGTCTTCAGAGACTGTTTAATTTGAAAATAAAGTTAGCAAATTTACGTAGAGCGTTTATTTCATAGTTGCTTAGAATGTGCATGCACAGATACCAACAGCGAATATTGTGCATACTTTCAGAAGTTTCTCTCATTAACTCATTCCATTTAAGAAATAGCCTGAGAACAAGAGAGAAGGCGAGTTTCATATAAACTTTTATTATAAAAAGGTACTTGGGGATGATTTAGCCAGCAAACCAAGAAACCCTTTCCCCACCCCCAAGTTTTAAAAACTATCTTGTTATTTTATGAAAAACTGAGTCAAAGTTCCCTTCCCTCTTATTACCCCTCTTTTTCCTACAGGTACTATATTCATTTTCATGTCATAGGCTCTGGCCATTTCTCACAAAAATAAATATTTTTGTTCAAATGTAGCAGAAGCAGAATACTTCCAACAAGTTTCCTTGATATCAACCTCTTTGTCCAGTGCATTAGGACTATACAGTTACATGGAACCAGCCATAAAACTTCACTGATGCACAAGTCCCTATTACTGGCAAAGGTACAGTACCAAAACTTTTTTTTAATACACCGACTAATTTTTTTTTTCCAAAATAGAAGATGCATATATTTTTCTGCCTTTTTAATCTTGCAAGATATAGTTTTATAAATTTCTTATCCAGCAAACTCCTTAGGGAATATGTTGGTCTTAAATGAACATATTCTATAGCATTATTGATTTAAAATCCTTCTAAGGTATTTCAGTAAGATACCAAACCTCTAGCATAACCTTTCCTAACAACTGGAGACCTGCTAACTTCAGTCAGTGCAATTGAAATATTTTTTAAAGTGAGCACTGTACCTTTAACCAATTCACCTACAAGATGTACATAGGTTGTGGTACACTCAAATTTAAAAAAGAAATTAATAACTACAATACTGCATCCTCTTCACTGCCAAACACATCAGAAATTGCTACATATAAAAAAGCACCCCATCCCATACATTCTTTCGGACTGCTCAGATATAGAACTTCTACAGGACTGGAGTGTAGGTGTTTAGGCAAGAAGCATGCACAGCAGAAGGTAGCATTAAAGGCATAGGTCAGAGATAGATGCTAACCAGTAAAATCCGTTTTCAATTAGTGAACTGTTTCTCTAGTTTGAGAGAGTTTAGAAAAAGGTCATCCAAAATGTTCCAAAACAACTGTTCACACAATAATACACGTACAAAAAGAGGGAACTTACACAAGGAGAAAAGGCAAACATGGCCTGAAATAGCCACTTACACTACACTACTCATTTGTGAGGTTTCAGAGTTCAGTGATATTCTCAGGGCCACTCTAGCCAAGCTCTTCCTTTACTTTGCGTTAGTCTTTGTAAAGCATGTTCCACAGAATATTGTCCAAACAGAAGGAAAAAGGTTATGATTCACTCCCAGCCATTGTCTTTTATCATGTGGGCAAGTTCAATGATAAATTTTCCTTCTTTGTATTTCTGACTGCTCTCAAAAGCATGTTCCTGCAAAGAAGAATAATCAAGACACTGAATTAAGCTGGGGAAATTAAGTATTTTAAACATCAAACTTGCATTAAAAATACAAACCAGGAGACGTTCCAGTTAACATCCCGTATCAGTTACACCAAATCAAGGGCAGGAGGGAAGAAAGAAAGGATTAAGAGGGTTGGGAAGGAAATAGGAGTAAACATAAGCAGAATCAGCAGGTCCACTGCACAAGAGATCTTGCTTTAGAACTTCCCATGTTCTCTCAGTGCTTAGGGAATTTTACTGCTTTTTTTAAGCGAAGGTTAGGAAATGGCATGTTACATATGTTCAGTTTCGTTCCCAGAAGCAAAGAATGGGAACAGGGAACCTTTTCAAAACCTCTCCTCTATATTCATCATCATCAGGAGTGCATAGGACAACTTCTTTTTACAAGATCTGAAGCTATACTGAACCAATGAAAATCTGACATGCAACACCCAGAATCTAACATTTTCAAAACATCAGACTTGCAACACAGCTGCAAGCGTTACAGGTAACTGTGCAAGTGCACAGATAACTTTTCAAACAATCAAGTTTACATTAGTTGTAAGCAGGGTAAACATGCTCAATACCATTTATCATAATTTATATTTTTGCTGTATGAACCAACTTTTGTAACCAAAGGCCCACTTTGACAATTTCTTCCATCCAGTTTAGTGTATGTGGTTGGTAATCTTGCAGAAAGATATAAGTTTTAGATAGCTACAATAGCACCTATAGCTCGTGCTTGTTTTGTAGTCCAGAATAAAATTATCTACTACAACATCCCAATAGATTTTAAGGAAGCAAAACTACATTACAGTCTGATATATACAAAAGCACTAGAACTAACTCAGCTAAACCATCAGTATAGGTGCTACTCAATGGCCTACTCAAGTATCTGTGCTTCAACATATAAACATTTATTGAAGACTTAAGTATGTTACTTACATATTTCCATCCAAGAGTGGTTTTACAGTTTTCACAATAGATATCCGCTACAGCATGTAAACCTGTCAGAAGAACTCGCTCCTCTGCTGGACCACAGCCCACATTTACCCTGAAAAAAAAAAAGAAGAGGGGAGAAATTCTGTTAACTGCACAAGAGTTTCTTTTCTTACCTGTTACCCACTTTTTCTCCAGAGGACAGAAATAGTTTAAAAAGTGCCTAACTTATTCAGTGACGTAAAAGTAACTTCCTCTGTTACACTGAGCTAAGGACAGGAAGAAAAAAGGATTTTGCTTTTTGTTTTTCAAGTGGCCAGTCTAAAGAGCAAACTGTTGGTGATGCCCACTTACTCCCATCAACAAAGACAGGCTAAGTAGTTGAACTTCCAGAGAACAGAACAGTAAGCAGTAACTGGACACCTCTACAGTTTAGTGCTTTTCTTCAAAAACTATTTGAGACCTCTATAATGGAAGTCTGTAGCAGTAAATCAGCACCAAGAGCTGAATTTAGAACCAACTCCAAAATAGCAGCAAGGAAAAAGCCTGATAAATGTTTCTTTGCTACAGATCAGCAGACTAAGCCATTATGAATGAACAGCAATATAAAAACAAAACATCCCATGAAGTACTGCATTAAGGTAGCTTTCTCAGGAGTAAGAGTCTATGCAGAAAACATCAGGCAAGACTAAACAGTCTTTAGGCAGTGTTATACAACAGCAAAATTTTGCCATTTTTGCTGTTGTATTACCAGGTTCTTATTGCCACAATTATACTGGAAGTCCCAAGTCACCACTGAATGACTACGTATAAAAAGAATTTCAAGGATCTGCAATCAAATCCTTTGCAGTTATAGTTCCATTATCCTGGGCTAAAATAGACTAAGACACTTAACTGCATTTCTTTTTTCCAAAACGCTGCAACGCAATAAACTGCTGAAAAATAAAGACAAAAATGCAATCCTGCATATTAGAAACTTAAAATACATCCATTAGCAAATTCAAAGAGCCTTATATCATGGGTAGGACGTGCCTAAAATTGCAAATATTGGGCTTGATAAGATCACAGAGACCTTTTGCCTCCAGCACATTCACAATATTCAAGGTCATTTAAGATGTACCGAGTTTACTGGAACATTAACCTGTAAATGTATCTAACTATCACACTGGAAAATTCTTCTTTAGAATACGGCAGAGTTGTCTAAAGCAAATTTACAGTCACACAATGTATTTTGATTTCTGGAATATCTCAGAATGGCAACTCTTACTCAAGGCAGTTACCATTACATACACAAAAAGAATTTCACATTAACACCCTCCTAAACTTTCAGCTATTAGCTGAATTACTTAAAATACAAGATAAACTAGTTTGTGCATAGGGATATGTACGAATGAGCTCAGTAGCTCTGTAATAATTGCTGCTGGTGAGTAAAGACAATGTTAAAAAGAACAGGGCAAAGTGCAGCTACACTAATTCCTACTGTTTTCCCCTTATGAAGCGTACAAAAAAAATTTACTCTGTAGGTAGTGTACATAACCATAACAACATACTTACACAGAATTAAAGAGGTAGGCTCGTCCCTGGCTTCCCTGGAAGGACTGCATAAAAAAGAAAAATTGCAGTTGTTAAAACCCACAAAACCACCCACCAAACAAAAAAGTAGTTCCAGAAGGGTGTACTAGTAAGCACAGTACAGATATAAACTAATTACTTTAAGTTTATACTAATTCTCTATAGGAAAGCCTGATCAGCTTTTAACTCAAAGAGAGTTATTTCCATCTCTCTCCTCTCCCGCTGCACCCAAAAGATGATTTATTTCAATTTCACTGCATCATTTGATGTAAGACCAGTGAAATTCTGGACCAATCATAAAACCAAACTGTATTCAGGAAATGCATCTGATAATTTTGTAAGCTCAGCTTTACTTTAATAAAACAACTGTTATCATCAATGCCTAAGCACAGTCATATGCTTTCAAATTTCTCACATTCCTGACAGATTACAGACAAAAGATGACTGTTAGACTTTCTTGGCTGGATCTAAAATAATGTTTTAGTTCAGGGCAGTAGCACAGTTTTGAAGTAAAACCCTTAATCAACCACACTTACTGGGGGTTGGTTTGACTTGCAGAGCTGTTTCAGTGCCTGTGAACCACATCTTTGTTCCTTTTGTACTGAACTAAAGCAGAAGCTCTTCTACCGTACACTCTACAAACGCTAATGAAGATATAAAGGCCTGAACCTATGATCAGACAGCCCTGAGCTACAAACATCCTGGCAAAACTTGTGAGCAGACTAGATCCAGCCATAGGTAAAACATTCAAGATGTAAGACACATCACTGCTTTCATCTGTTTATTTGTTCCTTCTGTATTGATTTACTTGATAATTTAGACATAGCTGTTATTTCCCATTCAAAGAAGATCACACCAAAATGGAGTTTTCCTTTTTTCTCTTTCATACTGAATTGCATTTTACAAAATCCCTAAACTGCCTTTATTTTTTTCCAGAATTTCCCTTCCCTAACCTACTTTCAAAGAAAATTAATGATTTTATCTGTGCTGAAGAAAAAGTAGAATTGTTTTTAAGAATCCTTACTGTTCTAGTATGGAAGGTCAAAGACCAACTTTTCTGAAACCTACATTAACCAACACGGAAGGTTTTTGGAAGGAAAATCTCACCTTGGTTATTTTTTTAATGGTTTTAGTAACAACAGGTATGGAACCATAGGCAGAAGGACCTTTCTGCAATGGATTCTTCTGCTGACATGTATTAAGTTTTATAATTAGAAGTCATTTGACATGAAAATAGGTATTTTGCCAGTCTAACGATTAGCAACACAACAACAATAACTGTTATATCTTAACTACTTGCTCAGAACAGTTTGCAAGATGTAACAGAGAAATGTGTATAAATGAACACTTTGATCGACATTGATCAGATTATATACCGCAACAAAGAATGTGAAAAGAAATCCATGACTCTGGACTACTGTAAGTAGCAATGGTGGCAGTGTAGTTACATACAGCCTTTTACTACTCTTTTTAGTATTATTTTAGCAACCAAAGAATTATTAAATGGAGATTTTGGGGGACAGAACATATTTCTTCATCTCTAGCAAAGACAAAAGAAAAGGTACTCCCTCCATTAGCCAGAACTGCAAGTCTTACTTTTCACAAGGCAAGGGAAAAAAAAAAAATAGGCTATGCGGTACAGTGAAAGCTAAAACTTGAGGTAGGACTGACCCTGAAAGGATAGACTCAGAGTAGAGAGTCTGAACAGCTCCGTCAGAAGTAATCCTTACACTGACCATTAAAACAAGCAAACAAAAAACCCCATCACTAGTTTGGTCCTCCTGAGATACTTAAAACTGCCATCACAAAACTGGCAGAACAGTACACTACCTAGTCTGTAGTTTCTATAGAATAAGCAGTGCTCTCTAAATTAGAGCCAGTGTCTCTCAATCAGTGACAAAGCAGAGAATGCTTACTGCAGATGAAGACAAAAACTATTTGTGTATATACTCTCAAAAACTGCCCATTAACAAATAACTAGCCTGAGTCAACTACACATGAATTGAGGGACAACTACAGCTGTGCAACCCCAAAATTTAAGAAAAAGCCAAATAAACACTTTAAAGGTCCTCTTATTCATTAAGTAGTAAACTTAAGCTAAAACTTCCTTGTTCCATGTACCCAAAACTAAAAAAAAAGAACCTTCAAAGCCATGACCATTATTTTTGGTTAAGCTACTGTAAAAATTCTTAAATTAACAAAGTTGCAGCCATTTCTCCTTGCTTTAAAAACTGTCGTGAATTATAATTCACAAATCTTCTTTCAAACTGCACCAAGAAATACTCTCTCCCGTTAAATTAATCATGTGCTAGTTTCTCTATTTACATGTAATTACACATGCCAATCGCATACAAATTAATAGGGGGGGAAGTCGTCTGGTCCTACACAACCACTTTTTGAACTACTTACATGCCATACTTGAAGTTCCCCAGCTAGCTGGGAAAGAAAAAGACTCAAGAACAAATCAACAGTCAGGAGACCTTTTGAACTACTTTTTGCAATTATTTCTGCCAAGTTTATGTTTAGTCTTGACTTAATATCACCTAATAAAAGCTCTCCTTTGACCCTGCATTTCTCAAAATTAAGCAGAAGGTGGTAACAGGATGCCAGGAAAAGCAGAAAAAGAAGCCCTTCCCCTCTCTTGTTTCATAAGCTTAAAAAAATTCCTAGCCAAATTAAATACAAACTGCAGGTTGGAAAGTACTGCTTTAGTTTTTCTTTTTTCTTGATGTATTTTTAAAGGTGACTTTTCTTTTCTTGCACCCTTTCCTTCGTTGCCCTAACTATGCTGTAATCTCCCAGGGCTTTTTCCCCTCAGAAACAGCCACCTTCATTACCTTCTAATTTTTGGGATTGTCAGGGTAGAGTATAGGGAGAAGCAACACAAAACAGAACCTCTTCCTGTGACAGTGGTTTTAGAGAGGAAATCTGTTCACAAATATCCCACCATGAAAAACTCCTTCATTCCCACCTTCTCTAGCTTCCTGTTAGCAGAGTTCAGCTGATTCATCTCTCTCACCTACATACATGTTTAGAGGCTCAATATTATATTTACATGCCACAGAACAATTGTTTCTTTGCCCAGCCGGGAAGAGCAAGTTCCTCCATGTTTACATCACTGACAGATAACTCGACAGCAACCTGTAGCAACTTGTGTTACTGTGTTCTGGAATACAGAACCTGGGTCTAGGCAACTCAGATTTTCCTTTAAAAACCAGTGTCAAACTACAACATCAGTGTGTCGTTGAGCATTTAATGGTCTGCAATCCATCCATGTGGAACTCTTACACGCTGACTGAAGTAAAAGCACTGTAAAGATATCTATTTTTAAATTCCCATGCGTTTTCATTTTTCTTATGAATTTCTTAACTTGTCAGAGCTTGGCAGTCAGTTTCTTATTCACATGAATAGCTGAGAGGATTTTTTTTTTTCAAAAAAACCTGTATTCAAATAACAAACACAAAAAGGTACACATCTGTCACATGCATTCTCTTGACCACAGAAGACTGATTTGCATGTAGGGTCCACCTATTAACAGGTATAAGAAAGATTGTCAGAGCTCTACTGCTTGATGCATCCTATTACTAGAAACGTAATGAGGACAACTCATTTTGAACTGTTTGCTAAGCTTGTAACTTGGCTATAAACAGAGTATTTTACATAACCAGAACAAAATTAATACTGAACAAACAGTTGTTTTTACCAGCACTACTTTTCTCACACTCTGCACTGTATGATTCAGTTATACTGATAGGAATTTTAAAAGACTGACAGGTTAAACGCTTTGTGTGTCAACTCCTCAAAGGAAATGAAAGAGAAGAGAATATTTTAAACAGCAGTGTCAAGGACTAACAGGCATGGCTGTTCAAACCAGTCTCCAGACAAACTGCTTTTCTGAAGAATAAACATCACCTATGCAAATGCAGACTTCTACTTTGCAAGATTTGTTCAGCCCTTCCAAGACTGCTAGCACTATACATAAATCATAACTAAACCAGAACATTCTATTAAAACTGAGTCTTCAGTATGTCTTACCCAGTAGAGAGGAATTAGGAGATGGCGGCGAGCGTGACCCACTGTCATCAATAATGACTCACGTCAACCAGGATTTTTACTTAGAAGCTGGGCAATTCATCAGTTGAACTAATGTTCAAAGTTAAAACAAACTCACTTTAAGTCTGCTTTTTGATGGTCCTCAATTAATAATTTGCACTGATTTATGAGTTAACTTTTTCCCTAGAAAATCCAGATTTTTGACTACCTGTCCATACCTAAAGGAATATCTACAATATCCATAACTACTTCTTGTTTCAGCACAGTTGAAAGTACCTAGAATGTCTGATAGTGTAAGCAAAACTGTTTAACTGTGCTTAGGAACTATACTAAGGTCAACTGCAACAATAGCTTGCTATTATGATCTTTCAAGTCATCTGACAGACCTATCATCAATACATTTTATACTAAATAAGCTGTGTAAATGTTTCACTTACACACTAGTACATACCTGCAGAATTAAGATATGATCTAGGCTTCTAAGTTAAACCCGTCATTACCTTTAACACCAGGATTAGCTGTTTTACCCAGGAGAAAAGGAAGCATCAGTTAAGCAGAACATGTATTTGCTGCCCTAAGGCATACCTAAGGGCATGGGTGGGGGAAGGGAAGCTACGAAAAAGTTTATGTAATTAATTATTCCCCACAGATGGGATTAAGACTTTGTAGCTATAGATCATGCTCCACAGAAAACATCCAGAGAAGCTGCCATCTTAGCATGTGTTAAAGGTATGGCAGGCATTATTATAAGCAAGCCAGAATGGCATTAAGTATCTTCCTTAAGCACAGCTTGCAAGCTACTCATAACACAGAAAAATAATTTTAAAGAATGAAAATGAAAGAATTCCATAGGGGTTTTTTTTGTTTGTTTCATTTTCTTGAGTTTCCTTTCATTTGCCAGAGTTCACTTTACATGCTAAGATAGATCAACCTGAATTAGTTTTTTGAACAAACAGGCAATTCAAAGAAATATTACTGAGTAATTCAGAAGACAGTATTCTTAACGGCAGTATTCTTAAGGTTAACCAGAAACACATACAAGTACTCTGATGGCTGAAACTATCTTCTCAGTAAGACACATCAGAGACTGTACGGCTATCCTGTCACTTCCAAGATTTGCAAAATAAATTCAGAAAATTGAGTTCAACATAAGATACAGACAAAAAAATTTATCAGAAAAAAAAGATTTATTCTATTTGATATTTCCTTCAGATCCAACTCAAGATAATGCTGCTCAGCTGCTTACTAGGCAAATTCCAGAAGACTCTATGGTAAGTATTAAAAAAATTTTTTCAAAGTAGTTTTTCATTCAATTATTTACTGATTTTAATAAAGCAAGTTATAAAGTTCAGCATGTAGAGAATAACCTTAAAAAATTCCACCCCCAAAACTGCATCCCTGCAGATTTGGCAAATATATTTCCCAAAGTGAAGACTTTGTCAGGGAGGACAAGTTATCTTGAGTTGTACAGCAACTTGAATGTATTTCAGAAATAATTATGTCAGAACACCCATACAGTAGAACACTTCCCTTGCACACTTTCCAGCTCCTTTAAGCCTTCAAATCTATTCTTGAATGTTTTCCAAAGATTCCTTCTCTTCAGAAAACTAGATTCTTCCCCCAAGAGAAAAAAAAAACACCAACAGAACCCCAAAAAACCTAGATGCCTCAGAGAATAAAAAAATATCACCGGGATATTTTTGAAATTAGGCCCATTCTCAACTTTTCCAGCAGGGAACAAAAATGGCCTTCAAGTATAGAAGAGGCCCAACTATCTTTCCAAGTACTCCTTGTATCATAAGCAAAGGGGGATTACCAATCTCAATCAAGCTAAGAACAGCACATTTACTTAAAGACAATAAACACTTAAAATTCCTCTTGAACTCAGCAGTTAAACAGTGGAGGACAAAAACACAGACTGCAAAGCAAGGCTAAAAATGGTCTGGCATCTATTTAAGCTGAAGACTTTTCCTTGTCATCAATAACATAACAGCAGACATACTGAATGCCTCGGAGAACTAAGTTTAAGCAAGATTGTTCTTCTACCCATGAGGTGCAAAATTTCCCAGTGAAGTCAAAGGCAGTGATATACCTTTATGCAGAACTTGCTCTTGAAAATATTGACACATCTAGTCTTGCCTGTGACTTCATATGACTTTTCCCCCCCTCTGGTCAGATATGCTTTGCAATGAACAAGACAGAAGAAAGTGACAGTATTTATACAGGTATCTACACAGACTAATCCAGATTTTCTTCAATCCCCAGCATTAAGGCACACTGTAAGATGATTCAACAGTCTTCCAAGCAGGTCAACTTTGAGTAACAAAGCATTATCCTTTGCAATACATACACTAGGTTCCAAGATTTCTATTAGGTATTTGTATTTCTTTGTAATTTGTTGGACCTTGACTGAATTTCTAAACAATTACTAGAACTTAATGGGTATAAGCCATTCTCAAGCGCTTTGGAACTTAGGCTCTTCAAGCAACACTTGACTCCTATAAAATTAACTACTGCTAATAATCACTGGACATCAGAATAAAGCTCTTTCAGTTAAGCCTTTCACAAAACTTATTTCAGAACCACTTTAAGAGCAGCATACATGTAACATTTTGTACAGACCACACAAGTGGCAACCTTCCCTGGACTTCAAAGAGTCCTGTAGTTTTCCCTCAAAACTTAATTATGTTAATTTTTTAAATTGTTGTGAGTTTTAAGATCATTATTATTATTAATATATACTGTTTGATTGCTTAGTATGTGCTATTTGAACATTTTAAATCCAACAAGTGCCTCCTATGGCATCAATTTTTTGCCTTGCACTTTATTAAGGCCTGTGGTTGCTTGCAGATAGAGGTTACTTCTCTTCTGTGCCTGTAGTCATAAGTAGGATATGATTCTAAAAATATCCATTTGCTTCTTTAAAGAAATAAAAAAGCTGCAAGTTCTCCCCCCGTCACCCTTGTCTCCCTCTGAACACCCCTTTAATGTAGTGAAGACTGGTATATCCCTAGTAGTATTTTCAAAAACATGCTTAACATTCACTTTGAAGCCTTCAAAGAAAGAGAAAACCCAATACTTGCAGACTTGTTAATGCAAATCAGTAGTGTCCAAGACATACCTAACAGTACTTCAAAATTAAACTTATTTGAATTAAGTCATCTACAGTTTTTTAGTTCTCTTATGTATCCTTCAAATCAGTGATTTCCACAAGATAACTGAAGTTGTAATTTATTATGGCAACTGCTCATACAGGTGTGCATGTGTTCAGCTTACAGACTAATGTTTGTCAACATCTCTACTGGTGATGAACTCATTTGGGACTCCTATTCTCAACCAGTCGTCTTCCTATTTCTCCCCTTTCCCCAAGTTCCTCCCTAGATACCAAAACCACAAGATTATATAGAGTAAAAATACTTAGAAATCTATGCTCTGATCACCAACATCCAAGCTGATTTCAACACCAGTGCTTTCACAGTTGCAAAGAAAACTAAAACAATAGATAAATTCACTTGTGCAGGTAGCACATTTTTATTCTTACTAGTCTGCATGCTTACTTCTAAGCCATTGCCAACACTGTTGCCATTTTATCACCAGCAAGGGCAAAAGAAAAAAAAAAAAAGAGCTTCATTATTAACTCTAAGGCAAGAAAGAGATCCTGCTGCTCAAAAAGAAGAGAAATAAAATGAAAAGGCGATTTGTGTATGCGACCATCCTTGTCAGATGATTGGCATCAACAGTTCTCAAAAGCAGAACTGCAAATCTGTACTGAAGTCTGGTATACTGAGGACAGGAATCAAAGGGATTATTGACAGAAACATGCAGCACTCTGCTTTCCCATGACAGACCAACATTTAAGAGACATGCCACTTGTTTCATAGCATAGCTTATTTTATCTTGAAGTTGGTAACATGATAGTGTCAGGTAGAACAAATGCTTATATCTCAAAGCACATTAGAAAGCTAGCTGTAGCTGCTTTAAATTAAGCATGTACTGTTCATTTTGGCTATTTCCCTGACCACACAGAAAAAGGAAGCAGCAATCACCATGCACCCAGGAAATGCAGGGCAGGGGGACACCCAAACGAAGCAGTTATAGCCAGATACCAAATACTGTTTGCCTTTCTCTGCTCCAGATTGTCTGTGGTGCTAGGGTTCTGGAGTGAGGTTGTACAGTAAACATTTGGAAAAAAGTGAAACCATTTGTAACCCAAAACTGTATTAATAAAGTGTTATACACTGTACTAATAAAGTGTTAGCTTTTAACTAGGCCTTCAAAGTAAGGGCGGGGGGTAAATCAGGTTGAGCAGTCCAGCTAGACTTCAGGTTATTGTAAGTATTTTTGCTGCAGGTGGGTAGATACACTAAGTAGGATTCTAGATATTGTTAGTATAAATAAAAATTCTCTCATTAACCTGAGTTCATTGCCCATAATGTGCATCAATGAAAGCACTTTAAGACAACTTCAGAAAAAAGATTTCTATAAAACCAGTTCCAAAGTACACTCATCTGTTAGCCCTTTTACAGTTCTAAGTTATGTCTAAGATATTTCTTCAGTTTTTATTTTCCAGGTTAACCAAAAACACAAGTTAAAACAATCAAATCTTATTTCTTCCCACCTCTCCCCAGGACAGCACTACTTATTTTTAATGTTCCAAGTGTATCTAACTATTCCTTTGCATTTGTTTCCATCAGAACTTCTCCAATATTGGAATATATACAAGTTAAGCTTAAAGGAGAGTGAGTTTTTTAAAGCTATGTTCCAAATACAAGTACAATAGATGAGAAATGTTTTTTATTACACAAACATACAAAAAAATACACCTCATTTAAACATATTTCTCATTATCACAGATTTAGACAAGAAAATATGGTCAAGGAATCTTAAATTGACATAATATTGATCAGCTGTAAAATAAGCATATGGCCAACCTGAAAGTACAGAAACTTTTCTAAGATTTCTTCACTGAAAATTATGGAAGCCAGAAGCAAAGCAGAATCTATATCCATATCTAACACCCCTCCCAAACAAATTATCTGTATTTACTGGGTAGATTTTTATAGTTCTCCATGTTCTTTGAATTGAAAATTTGATTTTTTTAATGTTTTAAATTATTTATGAAGCTGTAATATGAACACATGATTTGCTTAAGAACATATCCAAAATATTCTGTTGACCAAAACTCCCAAGACCTTGGAGAACAACTGGCTCATGTGGTAACTGTGGCAATTTAGTCAACGTGCAAAAAAATCTAAGTCCACTAAAATAAGAGCTTCCTATTAAGTATGTGTGCTTGGATTGCATTTTCAATGAATTTATACATTTCAAGACACACAGCTAGCAAAGTTTTGTTCTTCCTGTAGGCAACTGCTAGCAAGGTTTCATTCTTCCTGTAGGCATCTATAACCTGAAGTTCAGGAAAGATGTAACCCCTCCCACTAGTTTTTGGCACAGAACATGTAGTGAATAATGAAGGTGTGATTGCTTGTAGTTTAGAATCCAGTCTTACCAAAAAGACCCCTTATTCTCAAATTCTGAAATCAACACAGAAGCAAATGAAATTCAAATGGATTCACACTACTATTGGGATATTTCTTTGTTTTGCTGACCTTAAACAAATGCAAGATCAATCACTATAAAGAAAGTGAGGAACTTTTTTCAGCTTAATGCAAATAAAACAAGTCCTCCCTCTTAATTTCTTCACATAGTTTTATGTATGTAGCTAGCTCACTGTTTCACATTTAGTGTGTCACATTTGCAGTTCCATGCCTCAATACATGTACTTAGTTTGGGGAAAGGGAAGAAAAGAATTGTTTAGGGGAAAAAACTAAAGGTAGAGCAGAAGTAAGCAATCAATAAGTAACACTGCCAGGAACTGTCACCAGTTTTGGTATTTGAGTCAAAAAGTTGCCTTGAGATCTAAACAAAGGTCAAAGATTAGTAACACAAGAAAAACTGTATGGGGAAAACCCATTATTTCCTGATAACCCTCTAAGGGATAAGCAAGTAGGTATACTTTCTTCTCATCCAAGAAAAAGCTCAATTCAGAAGCAGTAGCATTCTCAACCCTCCCGTCTCTTCAGCACTCACAAGCAGCATCAACTTAGTGCTGCAGAACACACAGACAAGCAGAAGATAGAGTTAGTTATAAAGGGTTTGCCACTAAAAATTTTATTTGACAAAACAGCTATATAGAAAGCAATTTGTATTCAGAGTCTTGAAAAGTAACTGAAGTGTTTTCTCTAGGACACCATTAAGACCAAATCCATCAGGAGCTTATCTGAAGCAAACAATGAACTAGTCTGTCAAGTATTTATCCCAAACTTCAAGTTTTCCTATACATTTCATGCATCACAAATCTTGTTTCTTCCAGCAACAGCTAAGAAGGACAGGCCTAGCCAGTTTTAAGGATTCACACGTCCTTTAAGCTTAAATTTAGACAGTCCAACTAGTTTGAACATCCCTAGCTAATCATATTTCTTATGAACTGGTACACAGCAGAAGTAAGTGTGCTTACAGATTTCATAATAGCAGTGGAATATTCTGGAAACAGCCAGTTTTGTGACCTTCAGTCAAATAGAGTCAAAAGTAATCTTTACCTTGAATAACCATAACAAGAATAATTTCCCTACCCAGAGATCCACGTTTTGTTCTGACATTTTTCCTCAGCAGACTTTTCAGATATGACAGCTCACAAATAGTACCTACCTGACAGTAGACAGAGGTTGTTAATATGGGGAATACATTAGATCAGCCTTTATGTCACATTCAAAAGTTTCCAGAATATATCCAGTCCTCAGTACACAACATGTATGACCCAAGAGTGAACCCAGGGAAGACACTTTGAAGAATGCACCAATTTGCATCCCTTATCTACTGGGAGCAGCGATACAGTGATAACCATTTTGGTTAAGAAATAATTCATGAGGTCTCTAAACAAGCCACTTGCCTTGGAGATCAATTCATCATGATTGGCTAGATGGGCTCTGCAGTGGATACAGCTGTAGGTTCGATGACAGTTTGGCAGGTAAGCCTGGAACGTTTTTGATTTTGTCATTTTTACCATCTCTGCTGGTGGCTCCTCACTCAGCTCAGGGCTGGCACTTGAAGAATTACAACTTTGCTGAACTCGCTGACAAAAGAAACACTGGAATATGCAAGCAAAAGCCGTTGTTGTTCTGGAGTGTGTGTGGCACTTTCCACACAAGTGACAGAAGAGAAACAGTCACAACCTGTAAGTGAAAAAAAGCAGAACAATTAGCAAGGCTTACAACAAGGCCAAAATGAACTTGTTATTCAACAATTCTAGAGACAAAGCAGCAAATGCTTGGCTACACTACAGGCCCCCCTTTTTTATGAAACTGCTCAATTCAAGTTCTATTCAACACCGCAACAAGCAGTTCTGATCCACTAGTGGCATCTACTCCATCACATTTCTAATTAAGGAGGAGATTCAAACAGTTGTCCTGTGTGAAACAAGTACTTTCTATAGTATACCAGGTATACTCTAAGACATCCATGCAGAAAATTACAGCAAAAAGGCATGGGATTAGAGAAAGTTAGCTGTCTGAAGTTCCAGTGGTCAGTTCCAATACAGCAAGTGACAAGGCATCTTAGAAAGCACTTGCTATGCCCAACAATAAACATGCAATAGATATGCACTTCAGCTTTCTGCAAAAGTCTTGCTGTATTGCAAGATTTAAGTCAAATACCAAGTAAGATGCTGCCACCCTATTCAGGGATCCACGTCTTCTCTTTCAAGCTCAGCAAAATTATGCCTTTAGGCAAAGACCTTTTTGACTAGTGTCCTGATCAAAGCTAATTAAGATACTCCCTCACTCCACCAGAATAGCCTTAATGGATGCTGCCAAAATCACAGTCAGATAATAAAAGCTAAATTCTACACAGAGAATACCCAATTGCATTCTTAATCCTCAGACTGCCTTTAAGAGAAATTATAGGCATGAGCAGAAGAGACCAGACCTTCCTGCTACACTGGAAAGCAAGCCCTTTTTAGAGTTTGCCTAAAATTACCAATTCTAAGTATTCATAACAACATCTACTGATCTGTCAAAGGCCATGAGTTACCACACTATATGCATCAAGCTAATGAGCAATCCAAACATGAACACTGCACAGTCACTTATGTCATCAGCTATCAGGTGACTGACAGAGTAGGTCAACAGCACAAACACAAAAATGAGAGTGAATATAAAGAATTTACAGTATCTTGATCCAGCTATTAAAACAAGTATGCAAAACACTTATCACAGTTGTAAACTGTGTGCAGAGCAGCAGTTAACCACTCTTCCAGCGGTAGGATACTAGTAATACAAATAGAAGAGATAATGAAAGCCACATAAATTAAAGATTGTTTATAGGAAGCAGTCACTGTGCTTCAAAAAAAGTCTTGAAAAAGTAATCTGTACAGCAGGCCTAGCACAAGAGACAACCACAGCAAGATTTAAAGGGGTTTGTTTTTTTTTTAATCTTAAGCTTGTGATAGCAGCAGGAGAAAAGACTCAAGAACCTACTACAAGAAAATTTCTTAGAGAAAGAATTGCAAATGCAGAGATAAGCCACAAACAGGACATGTAGCAGAACATATGCAATCCAAAAAATAAAGGAACAATGGGAAGAAGTTGCCATCCAAAGCACGTATCTACACATCAGAATGACTGCACTTTTGTTAGTCACTGCAAAAACCCCCAGATTTGATACGGGATGCATTAACATGTTTGTAATATTAACCCCGTAAGCATGAAGAGCAGAACTTCATTAATACAGTCATTCAAACAAGTATTATCTACCTATTGTCCCTAGATAAATTGATTATAACTGCAAGCATAATTACAGTATTTGGAGAAAACAGCTTTCTTTTGTAGAACAGCTGGATATTAAGCCATCCTTATTAGAAGCGACAGATTATAGGAGAAAGACATAAGAAATACAATCCTAGAAGCTTGTTAGAAAGATAGAGGTACTGTTTAGATTCACAGAAATAGTAAAAACCCAGGGTTTCAGAATAAGAGGCACCACAAGCAAAGTTGTTTTGACTTTGGATTAGACCCTTTAGATCAGTAATTGAAATAAGAGTTCAATGCTTGCAAAAGTTCAGCAAGTTGAACATAAAGAGGAAAATATTTTTCTTCAAGGCATTCCTAGAAGCTCTTTTAATTCACATTTCTAAAGGCAATCCAGACTCTTTCAGACTCAATGTATCAAGTCCTTCAACTACAGAAAGTAAAGAATTCCAAAGCTCTTTTGACAAAACTATATTTGGTATTGCCCTCTTCAAAAAGAAGGCAATCCCTACGTGTTTGATATCCACCCTAAGAACTTGATGCTTTGCGACGTTAAAGGCAAGATCCAAAACTCAAACCATTTCTTCACTTGCTCTAGGAATGGTGAATAAATCCAGCCCCACTTCACTCTGTTATGAGCAGCAGCAGGTTTCACAGCTGCTGTTCATTATTCTGTGGAAAGCAGTGTAAAAAAAGAGGTAACTTTCTTACTCTTCGACAAGTGCACAGCCCATGCTTTGGTCATGCACATGACCACTAGGCTTCCCGAAGATCTAAGGTATTTGAAAGAAACAGCAAAATTAAGTGCGAAAGCAAGCACACAGGCGGCTGTCTGCCCATGCCCGAGTCACTGTCCAGACCCTCTTTCCGTGACTTGTCTTTGCACCTACCAGTCTAGAACCCAACAGGAACCTCGGGAAGCGCGACCGTGCTCGCCACAGACTGGGGCAGCCGGCAGGAGGGGCCCGAACCAACAAAACCTCTTCGCCTCCCCGGCCAGGGCTGGAGCCCCG
>NW_009259800.1:4041347-4068667 GCF_000687185.1 Egretta garzetta
AGGCTGCAGGGGGTGGGGGGAACACAGGGAACGCGAGGCGAATTCGCAGCCGAAGAGCAGCCGGCTCGGTTATGGCTTCGTCCCGGGGTGTTTTCAGAGGGGTTTTCGTGTGAAAGCGCTGTAATAAGCAGTGTAGGACTGCGCAGACTTTTTCTCGCCAGAGAGTATTTCTCTTCGATGTTTCTGCTGAAAGTAGGTAAAACCCTGGAAGATGACACGGGTCTGTTGAAAGTTCAGTGCTGTGGGAAAACCATTAAGAAAAAAAGCCCAGCTGGAGATCGGAAGGCAAAGAGTAGGATAGTTCAGAGTACTTGTTTCCGGAAGGGGAGAGGGAGCTCATTGCTTATAAAGAAAAAAATACACAGGTTTTAAGGTACAAAAGAGTGGGTTTGGAGACTAAGGAAACCCAAATATAACTCACAGGTAGTTTCTGAAGCATCTGAGGTCTGTTGGCAATGATCGTGTTTTCCTTAGAAAGTAAATAAAAGCTAGCCCCTAGTTTGTTTTGGCTGTACTCTTGTATCTCCAGGGGCAAAGAGTATAGAGATACAAACTGACGAAGCCAGTGATGAGGCTGTCATTTATGCTTTGTACCCAGAGGCAGGGCTCTTTTGTCATGCTGCATAAATGCAGCATAAATAAAATCTTCTTCGCCTCCTTTTCCTGTCAGTACTGACATCCTTCATTTTCCAAATCTTTATCAAGTGTTTTTTTTATCCAAGGGCCTTGGTACCTTGGAGAGTATTAGAGAAATAGAATCCATTACAATTCAGCTGGTGGCTCTAATCAATAAACCATGTGCTAGTTGATTTTATTCTGCCTATCCATTTTTTGAATATAATTCACATAATACATTTTTTGACGTATGCTTCTTTCTTCTTAATAGCAAATCAATGGTCACTCTTGAAGAATAGTGCAAAAAAGCCATGCTTGCACAATAAAGAAGAAACATGTTTTGGCGAAACAGCAGGAAACAAACATCTGAGAATATTTCCAGTAGGGCTTTTACTGCAATTTTCCCATTGTCTCTCTAGCTCCAGTGCCGGTAGCTGTAGCCTTGTGAAAGGGAGAAAGGCGATAATCCTCTTGACTGACTTAGCTACACTTCAGAGTACAGCAAACCAAGCTTCCCAACCCCGTTCCCACAGATGAATTAGATGAGGTGTATGATAAAGACGCACAACAAGATCATAACTGGAATGGAGAAAGAGGCAGGGATGTAGCATAGTTTAGCAGAGAAATTACATTAAATCTGAGTACATAAATCTGGAGGTGCTTCTTGAAAAAACAGCTCCAGCCTGTTAAAAGTTAAAAATATCCCATGAAGGGCTTTTACAAATTTTTAACAAGCTGTTTCTTCATTTAGAGGGGCCTGTTACTACTGTCCCTTAACAAGGTAGACTTCCTAGTCCATTTTTCTTTACCTTGTCAAAAGATACCTGACTGGATGGATGGCTGTTGTCATCTGGTATGATGATCTTACACCCTATTTATGCAGCTGCCATAGAGTTGCCTGTAAAAATACTCCTGTATGTATGCTTTAGAAGTAATTGCTTCGACCCTTTAATAACAGTTAATACTTGTATTGCATTTTACAGGTTCTAAGTACTATACCACGGTATGTTTACCATAGTTCCAACTTTTACCTTTTTGAGGACTAGGAAGGAGGAATATTAAACAATGAGCAGAAAGTCACGATAAAAACAACACTGATCTCTGCAGGTAGTCCTCCTGCCCCACGTAGCGAGGAGCCAGTCCACGTACAAGACTGACACCTTGCTGGTTCCCTGACACTGGTGGCAAAGCTTCCACCGTATTACACAACCCCTGAACCTCAAAGGCAACGATACCGCACATGCACAGTCCTCTTCAGGGATCACAGCTGCTCAGGGTGTCGCGATCGAGTGATGCACTGCTGCACAGGATCCCCCCATGTTGAAATGCGGCAAACACTGCAGCACCTTATGCTCTCTAAAGTCTTGCTGATGCTCTGATTCAGTACCAACTCGAAGAAGTGCAAACTTGGCATTACCAGTGCTGCTGTACATGCTTTTCTACAGATGTGAATGCAACATCGGGTTTCTCTCTTCTCTTTACCTTGAGAGACATGCTGTGATCTTGTGTTAGGAACTGACCAAGTTACACAGAAACAGGAATTAAACTCTGCATGAGGAATAAAAAGTTAACCAGCCATCCAATCCTGAATATAGAAGTGACTCTCCTTTTCAGAGATGACAAGATGGACAAGGGGGAGAAAGACGTGCCTGTCATTCAGTGAGGACAGCAAAGGATCCTGAAAGCTGAACAATGTTTCCATTGTTTTAACACAAGCTCTGCTTCTCCACTGAAAGATCCAAATGACAAGGACACTGAGGGTTTCTTTCTCTTTGCTGTTTGTTTCCCTAGTAACAAACACACAAGCCGCACTGTTAGAATACCATCCTTTTCTCTTTTTTTTTTTTTTTCTTAAGATAAAGACATGTCGAGGATGTATTCAGTGCTTTCAGTAGCAGGCTAAGGTTGCTTGTACGAATGAACCTCTGATACAGCATGATGTACTTGAAAGTACCGCGTGCAGTCTGCTGAGACAGTGAAATAACAAAACAAATAGCGTGGAAGAAATTAAACGCTTGCATCTCAATTTCTGTACTGTTTAGATTGCAAACTCTTAGGGCGAAGTCTGTCTTTCACAGTGCAGCTCTGATCTTGATTAGCAAAGCAGATGGCATCCTACTACTACTACTACTAAATCCTGTGTTGTGTCCTAATCATATCACAATCAAATTATCATCAGTAGTATAATGCACACCATTTTAATGTGACTGATTTTGACACTGACAGCTCTTGCCTTATGTTTTTGTTGTGAGCTCTGCATCATGAAACTTCTCTCTAAATATAATTCTGTAATAGGAGGGGGTGGTGTTGCTGTTTCTTGTTAGGGTTCTAATCAAGGTTATGGTCTGTAGTTCTGGAATTCAGTGGGTTATGGGAATTGGAGAGATGGATGCAGTCATTGCCCATGTGGTTTAGTACATGAGAAATAGAACTGGTAGGTGAATCCTATCCAAAAACATAAAAAGGCATTCTGAAAACAGGACAAACTCAAAACATGACAGGTAGAGGCAGGAAAGACCATTAAAGGTGTCTAAACTGAGAAATAATGTCAGGATCATTCCTTCCTCCGCTTCTTCAGGGTATGTTAAGTCTCAAAAGTCTGGAGACTCTAACCAAATTTAAAAAAAATTGATTGGTCTTAGAATTGTCAAGCTCCGTGTTCTCTGCTTTAGCTGAAAGAAGGAAGGATATTTTTTTAAACAAAAATAACTTTTTTTACATGTTTGCCACAAATGTGAGCTTAGTAATGAGGAAAAAAAAGAAAAAAGTGTGCTCTTCCCCATTACTCAGGTTTATAACATTGTATTCTCTGAAGTTCTCCAACAAAAAGAAATATGCGTCTATTTCTTGGGACGTGGCAGCAGCTGGCCAAAAGAGTGTAGTATAGAAATCACTGACAAAATTAATATCAAACTTCTCATTATATAATACGAGGATATAATATTATGCATTAATTGAAAAACTGCTTGTTGCTAGGTCATAGATTATACTGGTATTTGTCACAGCATATTTTAGTTATTTGTCTGGAAGTGCGTGTGTAGCGAGGTATTTCAGGTGAACAAATAAATGATTATCTTTTCTTTTGGAATGATTTTTGAAACCAGTAGGAGTAAGTATTAAATTGTACTACATGTGCCAACATAAAACCTGCAAGCCTACAAAAGATGCAGTGAAGCTGTTGCTTCAGTGGATCGAGGGATATCAAGCGATATCATCAGGTGTCCTGAAATACTTTGAGGTCTCAAGCTATCCTCAAGTGGGGAATAGGCAGAGGAATTTGTTTGGGGGCTATGGATCAAAAACGTTTATATCATGATTTTTATATGATGTAGACATCTGCTCATATACATATAAATGGATGTGAGGTCGAAAGAAGTCTGTGTCACCCAGCTCTAGATACCTAATTCAGCAGTGTATGTATTCTCTCTAATCAGGGGGCTGAAATATGCACCCCTAGAGGGTCATCTGTCATCAGCAAAATCCGAATTGCTCTTTTTATCCCTGCCATCTCTGTGGAAGTGCTACTTTTATCTCTTGTGTGACTTTTGAAATAGCAAAAACAGATGTTAACTAAACTTTTCTAATATTCAGACTGACAGATATACAAGTGTCCTACCTAAAGCAGAGAAGTTCACCAGGGAATTATCCAGCACACACGCCCTTCCAGCTTCAGCATGCCTTGATAGCTAGGTTAATTTCTTTTTTTCACCCCCAGAATTTGGTTTTATAATACTTAAATATCTACTTTCGCTAGAAAATCTGGACCTTTCACTGCAGGATAACAGTAGTAGGAGCTCATAAGAGTTTGGGTTTTGTTACATACTCCTTTTGGTCTTTAAATAAGACTATAGGGCCAACAAAAAGAATCATCTTGATATAAGCACAGTAATGGAAATGGTGATCATAAGAACAAGTGACAGCCATATTTATTCTTGAAAATTGTTTTTTGTACTAGCTAAGCTGTGGAGAGAAAAAGATACTGGATCCATGAAGTTCTGACTGTCTTCAAAAGCAGAGGCAGCTGCCGGGACTGCAAGCAGCTACTTGCCTAGTTCGGTAAGTAGGGAAGCCCTGCAACTGGTTGTTTCTGCTTTTCCTGCTATAGCTGCTGTTGGATTTGTAGAAAGGCTTTCAAGAAACTCAACAGAACAGACAACTGTAGTGTGTCTCTATATGTGTATATCTCTCTCTATAAAATTAACAACAGCGTTTTTCTCATCGGAGAATTTATATATCTGGCATATCTGGCACAGTCAACCAATTACAACCCGTAGAACTGTAGGATTCACAGAACAGGACCCAAAGGTGAGATACAGTCAAAATGAAGTCCTAAAATTGGGGACACAAGTGTCTTTACTCATTCTCGTATGCTTTAGATGGCTACAAAAGAAGATTCAGGACCAAAAAACAGTACCAAAAATACCTTGCTATTTTAATTAAAACTGTAGATTTAGACAGTGGTGTGAGCTGTACGTTGTATCTCTCAATCCTAACTCTCGAATTCCAAATCTTACTGTCTATGGGCAATCTACCTCAGGTTTCTCTTTATGGGAAATAAGCATAAGCATTTTACCTATCAAATACAGACTCACTTTGATAGTTAATGTTGTGAAAGCATACAGATGAAAAAGAGGATGAAGAATGGTAGGCAGTCTTAACATTTGTCTGTTTCAGAAGTCAGTATTTGGATTTAATTTCTGATTATGAAAGTGCATTGGTATAAATTATTGGACTGGACAAAATATGTCCGTGAGCTAGAGCCTAACCCAGCAGTTCTGTAACTTCCCCCTCATCTCTGAAAGAGTATTATTTTACACTGTCGCAAGGTCCTTTGGGGGCGGGGGGGGGAGTGTCTAGATCATATCCAAGGAGTGAAAAGACAGAACTATTCTGAACCCCTGGAAGTGGCTGGGTAATGATGAACATTGGAGAGGGCTTGGCTGTGCCTCCAGCAAGACACATGGAGACTGTAGACAAGAATCAGACTGCGCTTTACCATGAGGTTGGAAATGGCATCATCAGTTTTGCAGCTGTTACCCCTGGTAAGAAAATTACACAATACAGTGGAACACCAGAATCTCAATTTAGCATGCAGACAGGAGTGGCCACACAATAAACCAGCACAACAACACATACAAACTAATTGCACTTTATGAGGACTATAGTGTTCTAAAGCGCAAAAGCAAATGCTAGCATATATTGTCTGTATTTAGCAGAAAAGAAAGCAAAAGACACATTTCTTTACGGCAAAAGGAAAAGGTTGTAGAATAAAAAGAACTTCGTAAGCTTTTGAATGTACACATACATATTATAAAATCCACCTTTATATAGGATTGTCATCTGCTTCGTGCAGCTACAGACTCCTTGGCTGATGTTGGCCAGCTATTACTTACCTGAGAAGTTAAACCTGTGTTTTGTGAGCCCTAGAAAAGCAGAGATTAATTTTCTGTTGATACATGTTTTGTATAAACACATTCTGGATGTGCTTGCCTATATATGCAAAACAGTTGGCTAAAGGCAGGGATTCAAGCTTTTTCTGGTTTAGGTTTGTTGGTTTCTTTATTCCCCCCCCCCCCGCCTCCTCCAAGAGGTGTGTTTCTCATCTTAAAACCTAGACTTACATATCCACTCTCATTTTATATCCTCTCCAGATTAGGGCATCCAACACAAACATATTCTATCATTTCACAGATAAGTAGGGCCAAGGAGATTGCTGTAATCATGTGGCACAGCTCGCTGTGAGACAGAAGCAGTATGACTGTAGGTATTACTTGTCATTTAAACCAGAACATCCCTTAGGAAAACGTCCTAGAACATCCTGTCTCTACAAATTCTTAATTCCTTGTTCCAGTCATTAATTACTCGTTGACAAATATGTACATCTTATTTCTCCCTTGAATGTATTTCATTTTTTCTGTTTTTTCCTTCATCTGTGAGACTGAGGAGGCAACAGGACTCACCATAGAGCGAGTCATCCTTTTGAGTAATAGCTTTCTATAAAGAACATTTTTCAATTTCTCAGTTGTTTCTACATCTCTTCTCAGATCCTTCTCCAGGTTATCAAATTGTTTCTTGAACTGTGGATTCTGGCAGTGATTTTTGTCCCTCTCCAGCACAGGACTGTTCTTTGCCTATTTATCTGATGATCCTATCAGCCTGTTTGGTTAATTGCCCAACTGATTCTTCATTAGGACCCCCAAAGGCATTTCAGAATTGCTGTTCCCACTTCAAGAACATGAACACCTGCCTATTCCCACCTTTCTTTCTAAGCAAGGAGATTTCCAAAGTTGAAAGCCCATAGGAGCTCTGTAGAGAGGGAAACAAACTCTTGATGAGTCTGTTACCTTCCCCGAATTACAAACAGCATCTCAGATACATCAGTGACACTGACTTGAATTTTTTTTTTTTAAGGTGTAACGCCACTTTTAATAACTTACTGGGAACATATAGTAAAGTTTCTCTAATAGCTTAAATGCAAATTAGATTTGAAAATCACTGATGTTTAAGAGAATATAAGCAAAATGGACTTCTGGGAAGAGATAACATGGTAATTGGTCTAATAAAAATGTTAGACCACCCCACAGACACCATCTTATAGATGGTTTTAGACAATGATAGCTTATACTCTGCTAAGAAAATCTATTTTAATATAGTTAGCTATTTGAATAAACACTATATGAAAGATAAAATGAGGGCTACAGATGTTTAACTTCTGTCTTCTCTACAAGCGGTACCATTGTGCAGGTCAGATCTTACAAAAATATGCCCATTCCTAAGGTGAAAGGAGTGGGGATGTGACTGGCCTGTGCATGAATGCATTGACACTTTAATGAAGATTTCTGCTACTGAGAATCTTATTATAAGGGGAAAGCAAAAAAAAAAAAAAATTAGCTAACTGATGGTAAAAACATCTTCAGCTTGTTAGTGTTTTCTCCTGAACTGGTCCCAACACACCGGGCAAGTTAAAAGCTTGGCTACATTCAGGAGGGATCTTTTGTGGAGCATGACCAGCAGGTCACCTGGATTTTCTCAGAGGTGAATCAGAACACAAGTTTCCTTAGTAAAGCTATACTCTAGGAAAAAAAAAAAAATAGATACCTATTTTGATTAGGAGGATTGACTTCCTGTAGTAGCCAGCCTGTTGTTTAAAGGGCAGGGTAAAACCTCAAAGCATCACACTATTCTCTAGAATCATATAAAGACAGATAAAGACCTTACTCTTTTTTGCAATGTTGAGATGACTATACACAGTAAAAAATAATGTGGGCTATGGAAATTTTGTATCAGAGAAGAGCATAAATAAAGACTTTTATTGTAATTAGTGTGAGTCTAGTGTAACTTTGGAACTGAATGACGAGGAGACTGAAGAGGAGAACAGCAGTAATAAGAAGAAAACAGATGCCCTGTACCTGTCAGAACACAGGACTGTACACTGTAACTCGACACTGCAGGCAGGCCTAGCTGATCAATTTATTTTTAATAACTTACCAAAAACGTGTCTAAAAAGACTCTGGAAGGAGAACGTACAGAGCAACCCTTGTCTTCCTGTCCTGCTTACTGGGAATTTTACAGTTTTAAATTCACTGCGGTAGCTGCTAGAGCTGTCTCTGCTGTTTTATTACTTGTATTGATACACCCAATTCTGTAAGCTTAACCCAAGGGCCTTATTTGCCACCCTTTAATTTTTCCCTCCTCTTAATCTTTTCTTCTTTTCCTCAAGTCACTTAATTTCATAAATCCCCGGAGAATGCGGAAAAACTGAGTCTAAAGACTAGTTTTATTTAGTGTCACGAAAGAAGCATCACCAATTTTTATTTTTCTTGATCAGATTAGCTGCAAGAGTTTCATTTGTGGATTGGAATGATTTATATATGAACTCTGTACCCTAGCTACCGGATATTTCTGGTGCTTGTTTTCCTAGTGCTATCTCAGTAACTAAGTGAGAAGCGAACAATCCTCTTAAAGCTGCTGAAGGATTTAGAGACAAAATAGCATGTAAGGTTTTCTTCAATTGGGAAGATGTGCCTGGCACTGTACTGGCTCCATCTTGTGGCTAAAACTGTACTGATTTTTTTATAATGGGTTGAATCGTTTTACCATCATCCTTATATAAATATTGATAAATAAATGTGTGAACTTCCTTTATAACTCTTAGAACAAATGGGCTGAGTTTTTCTGGTAATAGAGAAATAGGGAGGCTGGTTAAAGACAAGATTAGCTCAAGGAATCGTTGCCTGTTTCCCTGCGTAACACTATCAGTCATGGGTTTTGGTTACATGCTCCTCTTTACTGTTAGCAAAGCCTCAGCCAGGCGTGGTGAGAACAAGCATCTGTCAGCGCTTTCTAACTCCAACCTGCAATCATGTTGCTCTTCAATATTCACCTGGTCTGGCCAGTGAAGTAACCTGCCGCTTAGCTTCAAGAATTGCAGTGAATTTCTACCAAGACATAAGCACAGATTGAATATTGTTCATTTTGGCAGCTTTTTTTTTTCCTTCTCAAAGCCAAATATTTTTCAGGTGGTTGTCATTAAGTAAAATGTTAGCATTTGAATGGAAGAAATAAGCAGATACATTTCAATCGACCTCTTGCCTGTAGAACTCTTCCTGCTGCCCCTGAACTGGGTGTGTATTCAGTAACTGCCCCAATTTGACTGCTTGACCACCAAAACCATGAACTCAGCATAGGAAAGGACAAAACACACAGCAGAAATTAGAGAAGGCCGTCAACACCTGGACTCATGGGCCACGTAGCTCAGCAAGTCCCTTGTTCATATCCCAGTTATGTGAGTTCATATTTTCATGTATAGCACAACTAAATATTTTCTTCAGACTGCAAAAAAAAAGTAAGGCGTTCACTTTTAGCACCTTCAGTGTTGGCAGCGGGAAGGCAGTGAGCTGACAGGGTGTACTGGATTTTCTGTTCTGTATCAGCTTGTATATTACTGGATGGAGCTTCTAGTGGTCACATTAGACATTGCATTCATCTCAAAATACTGCCAGAGATGCAAGATTGCAGAGATCAAGAGAATACAAGTTACGTTTCCAGAAACTGGTACAGAGTCGATTACAGGGTACGTGACAGGATAAGGCTAGCTGCACGTGTATTTGGCAGTCTTACTGTGAAAAGCATGTCCCCTGATCCATATGACGTGGAAACAAAGAAAGTGCCTGTTTCCAAGGAGTCGCAGGCCCCAGCAAAATACGTGTGGCAAGAGCAGTCTCTCTTGCTATGTCACAGAGAGCATCCATGATATCCAACAGCAAGTGACACAGCAGCCTTACCTTGTAATGCAAGTGCCAAGCTGGAGCACATTCCGTATCTAGAATTCCATTTTATATCCCCTGCAGATGTGCTCAAAAATCTGAAAATAAGCACAGGTTTGCAAGACAGACACATAGTGAATTAATAGTATCAAAGTTTCAGTCTTTCTGCTTTACATCATATGCATTTCATAAATCAAATATGCTCATAGCTGCACTACAGTTTTATATGAAGAATTCCTTCCTAGATTTTGTACCAAGAAAAATATTTGCATTAAATAGGCGTGCCACTTGGTCAGAAGGCACTATGCACACAGCACGCACACACTGTGCTAGGTACTGTGCCATACAGCTACTGAATACTTACTCTGTTCTGCTCTGGTTCTTGCGCGTTTGTCAAAATGTTTTCTGAGCCTGGGACAGTCACCAGTGTAGCTTGTAGCCCAGTGAGGCAGCACAGGGAAGAGGGCAGGAGGGGACTGGCGTGGCTGGGCTGTTGCAACTACAGCATGGGTAGCATTTTAAGCAACTGGAACAAGGGAAGGAAGCTCTAAGAGACTCTCTCACATCTGCTCGAGACAGCAGCATCCAGCACTAAGTATAAAAGTTACCAGGCGTATGTCATAGTGTGCAATGATGATTACTTAAAATAAAGACAGAGGTACTGCTGCTGCTTCATGTTCTGCAGTGCACCAAGGTAGAAGGTTGACCGGTAATACAAGGATGAAATGCAAATACTGCAATGCCATCTCAATCGGCATCTTAAGTTTTGGAGAGGTTGGCGCTCAGGTGTACCTTACCCATGCTGCCTAAGGGTCACAGTCTTCAGCAGCTTTTTCTCCATCAGTCTATTCCAAACAAGTTGCATCAACGCTGGCATACTGTGCAAAGTAACTGTCAAAGGTGTGCTTGTCCTTTGCTTTTTTGAACCACACTTTTCATCCTGGGTTTTGCTTTTGTACTCCCTGGTATCCCTTTCATGATCCTGTTCAGCCACACTTTTTTGCAAGAGCTTCAAAAATAACCACGTTCCAGTGCCTCATTTCTGGGGTATCTCAAACCTTTAGGCTCTAAAAAAAGTCACCTGAGCCCTCTGCATGTCTCAGTGAGGCACAGGACAGGACCGAACCAGCTGCTCCAGCAGGAGCACACAAGCACAAGTCAACGTGTAACTCACGTTTAATCATAAAAGTGATATCTGCTCTTCTGTCAGCGCAAAGAATTACAGAGCTGATAGAGTAACTATCTGAGGAGGGTGCTAAGTGGTGCATGGAAACCATTCCAAAGCCTTCAGAATAACTATCGGAACCAGCAAGATCCCCTGAGCATTAGTATCCAGAAGCTTCCTGCAAGACACTTTGCTGCTGCCACAAACGAGATTCTGCAATCCCTTGAATCTTACTACAAGAGAGAAATCGAGTCACATATAAGAGGGAGTTTAAAACACAGCAACAGTCTAGTAAAGTTAATTTTTCATGTTATCAAGCTACAATACTATTTTCTCTCAGTCCTTTATCTTGAATCACTCTTTTGGTACTTATGTCACTATGTATGAAGAGGGGTGGACGGGTACAGAGATGTGAAGAACAGCTTGTACAAAGTTTGACAATCATAACTAGCTTAATATTCATCATTAATATTTATATTAAGAAAGTACCCGATGTTTCACCTTGCTTCAGTGCTTCACTCCCTACCATGGTGGTGTGCTTTATTCGTAGGTGGTTGGACCCACACCAGAAACTGGGGAAAAAAGGGAAGAATGATCAAATCAGTCCCCACGCAACAAAATTTTCTTGTAATCCTCATCTCTACTGCCTTGACCAGTCATACTGCACACCCACTGTGAGACTCAGCCAGCTTAAACGCCCCCCCCGCCAAAACAAAACAAAAAACCAAACCTAAACCAAAAGAACCCCAAAACCTACCATGTAAAAACACAAATCCTTCACTAGCAGTTTCAGAGGTACATTCCTTCTCTAAACTGTCGCTAGGTTAGCCTTTGATAAACACGGGAGCTATAATTCTAGAGGATTTATACAATATTTTTCAGAACACTCTAGGCAGTAGTATTATAAATTCTGCTCTTTAATGATCATGTTTAACTGCCGTTCAGCAAGGTTTTTATTTACATAAACGCTATTCATGGCAACTTTCCACCAGCAGATGGCACAACTATAGACTGTAATCGTTCCACCAGTTCTACAATTACTGGAATAGGCAGGAGAGCTTTGAAGCACGTAGGTCTAAGCTTACAGTTATGCTTTTCCTTTTCCTTTAACAGCTTTTATTTGGATCTTCATGGAGGCAAGGTTTCTCGCGGGAGGCTGAATAAAAAGTATTATTACATCTTTTCTAGGGCCAATTTTATCTCTTTTCCCTCTCTGGAGACTATATAGACCTGTTGCTGAAAAAACTGAACTGTGGACAAAATTAATAGTGAATGTTACACAAAAGCACATTCTTTGCTCCCAATATCTTCCAGTCAAAACAGAAAAAAGGACGCTGTGAGGGGCAGTGCCCTGTATAGCATACAGGAACATGACTGAAGAATGGGTGAAAACAACAGCGAAAGGGTGCATTCCATGGCTAAATCTCTGACTTCATCAGTTACTGCAAAAATTAGCAACTTAAGGCATAAGTGAGTAAGAACTAAAGATCTACATTCTCCCCCTCTTCCTTGAGTAAGTCTTCTTCAGCAAACCACGCAGTCTGGCAGTAGTCCGGGTCACTGCGTCTTCATTGCTGTCAGCAGGGGTTGGGCCAGATGGCCTTTAGAGGTTCTGACCAACCTCAGTTTTTCTATGGTCACCATCATTAGCTTGGCGTACGTTTGGCAAAAGCTAGCATATAACCGTGAAGAATTACAGAAAGATCCCGTGATGGACTTCCTGCTCTCCAGCTAAGGCCGGGCATTAATCTGACCCTAGGACAACCTTAAAGTCTGAAAGGACTAAAGAAAAAAACCAAAACAATAAGAAAATAACTGATTACAGGAGACAACAAATGGAAAAAGGGAAAATCATTGCAAGAGGATACCAGGTAGAGCACCTCTGACTGCACCCGTTACTTCCCGAAGGAGAGAGGGCACTGGGTTAAGCCAATTTTTGGGCTGGGGTAATAAAATCAACACAGCATCAGAAATACCACCCCGTAGTGTTGTAACTTCTGCTGACTACCAAGCCCTGGAAGCTGACAGCCCGTGGCTTACTCACCAGCAGGATGCAGGCATTGCATTTGTAGGAGAGCATGAGCTGCGTTTACATTATCTGTTTTCTTCAAACTTTTTAGGTATTAGCTAGTTCTTCGCTGCCTAAGTAGGTGCAGAGAGTATACAGATGTATTTATTATCCCTGAACTGGCCATGCAGAGAGTTTGTAATTTTTACTAATTTACCTGAAGATTATTTTATTCTAGAGACGTTCCAGGGCACGGAAGGGTGCCCTCCAAAAGAAAAGCAAATAAAATTTCCCTCTGCTCCAAATTCAATTACAGTTAGCAGGTGGTAGCAAGGCAGGATCCCTCAAATGCAGCCACACTTCTTTTCACAGTCAAAATTGCTAGGTCTTCAACTGATTCAGACATTCAAGCAAAACTAAAACATACACATGCAAAATTTCAATAATTTAACAGAAAAGGTCATTATGAATCCATTCCCCATGCAAGTGAATTCCAAGGCAATGCTTGAATATCCTGAATAAGCACCTTAAGAGCTGAAATGGACTCTCCTGGTTAATTAATTGCTATCTTTGTTTGAGGAGGTGTGTGGCAATTTGCAGATAGAAAAGTTTATACAAGAAATGCCACAGGCTTCATTGTTGCTGCCCACCTCTCTGCCCACAAAACCGCCTGGGTTATAATCACCACCTTCAGACACTCTCTGTTGCACGCCCAAATTTCATTCATTCAAGCACATCGCTTCTGCAACATTTTTGTTTTCTAGTACCTGCTTCGGGGGGCCTCTTTTGTCAGAGATTCCATTCAATAGCTGTTTTATTCTGAAAAGGGTTGCATTTGTTTGGAGTATGTTTATTCTTTGAACTAAGTGTTTAGTTTAATATGCTTGCTGTAAATAAACTCAATTACCCCTTATGGGACCACAAGCTCCTGCTTCGAGAAACTGTTTGATCCACATTAAGTGGAACTGCTTCCAGATAAATGCTTCCATGTAGCATTTGCCTCTTAATTCACTTAAAAACCTCCAAAAGAATCAGGCTCCTAGAGACTGTAAGTAACAGTTGTGGGGAAGGAGATAGAAAGGGAAGGTGAAGAATTACAGGGGCAACTGAAAGCTGCAAAGCAGAAATAATATTGTATCCAGCCATTGAAAGTCATGAGCAACACTGAAAGGTCATTGCTTTCTCCCCTGATTTTAAAGGATTGATTTGCATGGAAAGCAATTTTCTTAATTACTTAAAAGTATGGAGGGAGTTGTGGTCAAAAATACAGCCATTAATACAGCCACTTTCTACAGACTACGACAGGCAACGTCTGAAGCAGAGTGGTGAAGGAGTCTGGCCCAACCGTTGGTTGTCCGCATCTTGAAAGCAGAGGGCAAATTATTTGTTCTCTGCTCATTTATTTGGCACTGTTTAAACTCTGAACATAGCTAACATTGCTAGACAGCATCACATTGCATTTTTTTGGCTGACTGGCTGTTTTTAAAAGAGCTATGACTTCTCTTACTCGCTTTCCCCCTCCTCGGTAGTTTCAGGAGGACTCCAAACTAGGTGTTGTGCAAGTGCTGCATGCCTGCCGCTGGACCGCTGTAGCCCGTCCCTTCCAATAGCTGTACTTGCACTGCAGATAGCTAGGACAATTATTTTTAAAAATGTATGCACAAAATGTTTGCTAAACCTGAGCAGTTTTCTAAAACCAGTTTCTTCTGCAATAGTGTGCTCTTGATGACTGTCACCACAATTCACAAGGCAAGCAAAAAAATCTGTTCTGATTTACCTCTCTGTCACCTGCATTGTACAAAACAAAGCGAGCACAGGCAGAGGTGCTTGCCAAGGTTTTTGTTACTGTCTTGCAAGGAAGTGTCAGCTGCCTAGCAAAAAACTCAACTCTGTAATAACTACCAACAGTTCTCACAAAAAAAAAAAAAAGAAAGAAAATAACTGATTTCAGAATTAAAGTCGGAGTGAACTCTGCTTCCAGGTGAACTTAAAGAGTGGAAGAGGGAGGAGAATCTAATTGGTCACAGAGAAGGCATCGACAAGCAACATCATTTAGTCTGCACCGACAGGAAAAACCATAGGATGAAGCCAGAGGGACAGGGAAGAGAGAACTGCAGAGGGCGATTCCCTGGGGATACCCCAATAGGAGGCAGAGCATCAAGGACCATGTGTGTGGAACAGCCAGACCGTGTGTGTGGAACAGCCTATCCCTCTGCTTCCCGTCCCACCCACCTGGCTCAAGCACGCTTTTCAAAAAGATCCCATTGCCATGGGGTAGAGTAAAGGTGGTTCATACCTGCATACACTAATACAGTTAAATGTAGCCTCGGGTAGTTGGGGATGACAAGTTGCTTATGCCTCCAGCACTGCAGAAAATTCAGCCATTTGAATATTTTCTTAAAGTATTCCATAGGACTGACTAAAACATTCAACCCCTGAAGAAAAGGCATGAAAACCCTTAAACACTGAGTTTTATCTACTGCTACACTGACTGATGACAGGCCCGCCACAACACACGCATACAGGAAGGCAAATTGTTCTGAAGAGCGTAAATCTGATTGCTAATTAGATCTCCTCAGGACTGTTTTCCAGAAGAGAAAGAGACCATTGTTCACAGTCGCATCCCCACCAGCTCCCGGCAGCGCTGCCTTCCCCTTTCTCCTGCCTGCACGCCCCTGGAGCCAGCCACACCGTGTTTGCTGCTCTGCTTCTGACAGCGCACCGGACACGAGGGGAACACAGCAGAGCAGCGTATCTGGATTTTTACCTAAAACATAGCACTTTGTGTTCTCTACACAGGTCAGACCTCTTCCACCACCTTCTCAACGGGACAGGAAACAGGTTAGAAACTTGCTAGAGCTGATAGGCCCCAAGGACAAAATGCCACCACAGCAAGTTTCCTAATCAGCTTCCAACCGTAAATAACCTCGCGTTCTCTACTTGCTACACAAATCGTGAGAGATATTTACATAAAAATGTATTATTGCTCCACTGACAATCAGTTTGACACGTGTTGATTTGCTGTCATCTGGCAAATTACGTTGTAAAGTTACTGCCTGGAAATAATTGCAGGCAATGGCGTAGTCGCCTGGAACTTGCTACCGGGACCAGATTGCCGTGGAGGCCAGTCACCCAAACGTTTCTTGTAAAAAGCACAGACACCGGCTTTATAATCACCGAGTGCAACACACAGGTCCTTCAGGAAAGCACGGTTAAGATTTACAGCTAAGGTCACATCACACATTTACAGAGCAGCACCACAAATAACTTGACCATGTGTTTACAGTAATTTTATTTACAAGTTACCACATGACACCTGTAGTACTACAGTTTTTGTAACACCATTAGCAGTAAAATAAGTCACATCTAGGAAGAGTAGGAGGCAGCAAAGAAAAATTTGCACAGAGAATGCAGAAAAGCTGTTCGGTTATAACTGAAAGTAGGTATTTTTCTAGACTTTGAAAGCGAGAGGGAATATACATGTAGAGAAGAGCAAGTTCTTCAGCCCTGTTACTTCTACAGCATGAACATTCTTGTACAGTCACACTTTAGTATGATGAATACTATACACTAGCAGCCAAATGCCAGTGGTGGGGAGAGAACTGTCTTAATATCTTGCCCTTTTGAGCACCCAGAAAGGAAAAACAAAGCTTCCCTCGTTTAAGGGAAAGTTATCCAGGGCTGGTTTCCTTGCAGAGCCAGTAGCACAGAATCGCTACCGGGGGGCCAGGAGGGACAGCACGTAATGACTAGAGAGTTCCCATGCATTGCATATTGCCTGCGCGGCCTTATCTGGTCTCGAGTTAAGTAGTTGGTGAGCAAAACCAGTTGCAGCATTCCACAAGTCTTTTTATAGTGCCGTGATCTAATAAGGCTGAGCATAGCTTAGCAGAATCCCAAAATCAAGCAGAGAAAAAAAGCCCTTCCAGTCTCATAATCCTTGGCTCTAACGATGCTGGTGTTGAGCCTGGGCCTTTCTCAAGAGGTAAAAATGCAGAGGAGCAATTCTGGAGAAACACTCTAGCTCTAGATGTGTTCTGGTGATAAGACTTGGAAGAAAGTAAGCTTAATGCAGCATCAGATGCAACCCTTTTCTGCTTCAAAGTACAGCAGCAGCTTCCAGAAAGCACACAGGGATTATTCAGGACCTTCCCCCTAACCCCCAGGACATCTTTAATAGCCTGGAGCAACCATCAGCGCACACGATCCATGCTAGTGGCAACCGCTGGAAAGACAATGAAAATAAAAGCTGCACAGTAATAATTATTTCCACTAACTACACACAGGATATATTGCTTTTGGTACAATGCCATTTATTGTCACAAGAAGAAAGCCAGTGATTAAGTTGAGCACACATGAATTACGCAGACCTTTGCCATGCTGGAACAACAGCGTATTATGCTTAGAGAAATCTCACCAAGTCAGCTGTAAAAACAGCCCAATACAGTTCTCCCAAAATACCAGACATACCCTCAAAAACAAGTTTATAAATTAAGTTTAGCTACAAAAGAATGCTTAAGAAATGACCACAGGGTTTTTTTCCCTTAATCTCCACACTTTTGCCTGGAGCGCTGCGCTGATGCGAGAGCAAACACAGAATTGGAACATGGAGCTACAGTGACATCAACAAATTCATTGAAGTATTTCTGAGTAAGCTGGCCTGCAGAAGTTTGTGTTCCCTCCACATCTGTCGCATAGCTATTCAAAAAGCCTGCAGAAGTATATACATGTACAAAAACTAACAAAAAGCTTTTTAAAAACACAGAATGCATTAAAAAGTCTAAAGTTTGAACTCTTGAGTCTGCGATGTCTCAGCAACAAGTGAGAGCATTTGTGAGTTTTAACACTTCCAGGACTAGAGAAAGGTTTTTTAGGCAAAATTCCCTTTTAAGTACTAGCTGTTGAAATGAAAGGTGAACTAGGAGCAAGGCTTGACTAAAAACACCTTCCCCTGAATTGCTCAGCTAACTTGTGATATAATTGGTTCAGTGACTCTCAAGTTGAAATTCTGAATATTCAGCATTTTGCATTTGCAGTTTTAAGGCAGAAAAACATCTTCACAACAAGCCATTTAGTCTTGGATCTAACAAAAAACCCCACCAAACCCAATCCTAAAAGGTGCATCTCACATCTGTGAGTAATAACAAATTTTAAAAATGTCTATGGCATTCTCTTACAGCTTTGGGTTGTATTTTTTTTTTGCTAAAAAAGCCTGAATTTTGAAATCGTTTTCAGATGTGCTGAAGCATGCATCATGGCAAGAGAGACTAAAATGTTCCATTGTTATTTCTGGGTTGTGTATTCAAGGTCAGCATTAAAATTGTAAGGTTGCTATACTGCGCAACGCCGTGGTGCCATCCCGGGCACTGCAACGACTGCCTGCGGGAGAGGAGCTGCTCCGCACTACCCAAGTTTTCTCCGAAAGCCAGCGGCTGTAACCAGGGTCCAGCACAGCTGCGTCCTTGGCTCAGCTTTACAGCAGAAAAAAAAAATAATAAAAAAGCAAACGGAAGTTGAGCTGTGAGACTGTAGGTGATCTACAGCCACGCAAGACAAAGGAAAGTAAGAACAAAGAGGTGAAGTTGCCAAGTCAGCCACAGTAGTCAAAGGACTTTGGAGAAAAAACCCAACGTGGAAAGCATAAAACCCTGAGGAAGAGAAGCGTCGCTGGAAGACAGTAACTCAGCGAGATCTGAGGTCAGCCCATCCAAGCCACACCAGGAGGAGACACGGAGAAGCAGCACTGCAGTCGACAGCTAATTCAGTCGAGCATCACACACTCACAGAAAGACTCATGAGGTAAACGAAAGTAATTTTTTTAACTTTGCATTTTTAGATGAGAAAACGCTGCAAACCCTACATACTGTCAAGGTGCTTCTTGCTCTTGTCTGGGAAATCCGAACTAGAATACTTCAGGGCTCCTTTCTTCAGCCTTCATGTTACAAACACAAGCTATCTCTGTACCAAGTAGAGCGAAAAGCTGGATCATACATTTCTCTGCCACACTAAATTAAATGGAAGGATCTTAAGGAAAATGAGCTCCGTGTGTGTGTTGAGAGGAAGATGAGAGGCAATTTTAGGGAAGGAGCAGGAAGCTTTCGGTATCCGCAAGGTAAAGATTTAGAGTAAAAAAACCCAAAGTTTGAACAGGAGCTGTTGGACTTTGGGCCAAGGTTCCCAACAGCAGCAAAGTCACCCACTGGAACTGGGTTTCATGCCACATCTCAGCCACAGGCTTTGTTCCTTTGGGTTCCTTACATCTACTTGTGTATTGCCTTCCCAGAAACCCACAGGCAGTTACTGGTCACACGCTGTGCTTCCAACAGGGAGAGGCTGAGGGCACCTTCCAGCCTTCTTGCTTACCTCCTCGCCAGATTTACATCAGTTTAACAGGATCAGTAACCTGTTGTTTACCATCAGAAAGCTCACGAATCTTATAGAAGATTTTTGGAACAACCGGGACTTGTTTAGACTCACTTTGAATAGAGAGACAAAGAGAAAAGTAAACTGTCGAAAACAAGATATACTGAAAAAGCAGGCAGAGGTCTGGGAAGTCATCAGCACGAGTAATTTATAAAGGGGGAAGACAGAGGGGTTACAGAGCAATCCTTGTATCTGACTTCCAAGATCGGCCTTCGCATGGACACCGCGTGAGCAGGGCTGCATTTCTGACAGCGGATGTGAGCACTGGCCACCCCTAGCACCTGGCAGGGCACCAGGATGGTGCTCTGCAGACTCACGGAAGCTGCCTCTGAACTGGAGTTCAAGCTCTAGAACTCTTCTGAAGCCAAATGAAAAGTTTCACGGGTGGCAAAAAGACACATCAGAGCAAGATACCCACCAAGAGACATGGCGGGTACTGATGCCATGAAGTTTCTACGTCTTCTACATGCCTCAAATGCTTTTCTTATTTTTTAAGCATGTCAAGTGTTACATATGTGCAATTTAATAGAAAGAGTTACTGAAAATGAAATGCATGCAACGCAGAAGCTGGCATCTTTGATCTGCAGAGAAAGTCCCAGGGTCAGAGCTCTACAAAGCTTGATGCCGTCAAACCTACGTGAGTGTCTCTTCCAGTCAACAAGGCTGGTACTCAGAAGTAGCTCCTCACAAGCCTGCACGAGCGTTTGAGCTCACGGCCTTCCCCAGCACAGGCATTTCAGCTTCCAGAGCATCCAGGGGGCTCTCGGGGAAATGGGCCAGCCCACAAACCACAAGCCCACACCCAGACCCAACCTCTGCAGTCTTTGACTCTAAGAGTGCCCGTTGTACTTGAAGCTTACAGATGGAGAGGATCAGCACCCAATTCTGGTGAAACAGAGGAAATACGCATGATGTTTCAAACTAACCCTACTTAACCAAGGATTAAAGAGCGCTCAGTCAATCAGTAACTTGTCAAAACCTCCGCTGAGACAAGCTGCGGTGTGGTTCTACCTTGAAGTAACTCACTGAAGTACCCAGTATTGTGAGTACAGCATCCTGCTAGAGGGAAAACAGAAAGCCAGAGGCAGCTACAGTCAACAAAACAGTAAGAACACACATAAACCTAGCTATGGCAAAAATGAAATCCTGTAATGTTCTGGGAGGAAATTACATACTCTGCTGTGAAAGCCGAAGAGTGGACGGAGAGATGAATTTTGACAAGCCAATTCTCGTAGTTGTGACAGACCTGTCAGTTACGGCTAAGCTCTCTTTAGCATCAGGTCAACATTTTCTATGTTTTCCTATTAATTAGAGAAGGTTCTAGCTGCCATTATCCAACCACACCTTTTAGGAGTTCAGTTCTTTGGCGCAGTCTGATTTTAGGCTGCTTAAAAAAAAAAAAAAAAAAAAAAAAAAAAAAAAAAAAAAAAAAAAATCATTAAAAGCCCATTGCAGTGATGTAAGCTTACTTGCACTGCTCCCAGAAATCACACGTTTCAAACCCTTGGTGTGAAAAAAAACTATCTGTAGTAAAATGAAAACATTTGGTCTCTAAGGATCACTCAAGTAATTATTCTCAAGATTTCACGGGAACAGGGCGATAGCTAGATGAGTATCAGTACGAAGTGTCAAAAAAGCCTGTGAATCATCAGATACACCGGGATCTCTTTGCATTCCTCTGCTCAACAGTTCAAAATACCGATGATTTCCTAACTGCCTTGCACCAAAGAGAAAACATTTCTGCCTGCCTATAAAGAAACTTCACCTGCGTTTTTCTGGATGGCTTCCCTAATTGAATTTCAGGCTGGTACAATCACAGAGTGGAACAAGCGCACTGGAGTATTTACCAATATTAAACGTAGGCTACTCACTGCTGCGGCGGTCAAGTGACAGTCCTTTTGCAGATACGCTGATGCAATACCCAGCGGTGCATTTATGGTCTCTGAAACAGCAGTTCACTTGAAAGCAAAATTCCAGTCGTTCTATATACGCACAGTACTATGCTGATTTGGTAATACAGGGACACAATTTAATGATTTTCTTTGCATTTGTTTTTACAAGATTCAGATGCCAAAACCAAAACAGAACATTAAGTTACCTGATTTAAAAAAAAAAAAAGAAAACCACATACGTTTACAACATCAAAAGAATAAGACGAAATATAAACCTTTGCTACTTACAATTGATCTATACAGATTAACCAAATCACAAATCTGTCACAATATAAACGTTTAATTGTTACAGTGAATAAGAACATACAGAAAATGATTTATTTTTTTTTTTTATAAAATCTTCCTTTGCTTTTTTACTTTAAACTTACCATTAACTAAATTAGCTATGCAGGACTTGTGGGGTACATGACTAAGAAGGCACCAACAGTACAAAGCAAAGACAAAGCAGTTTGAGTATTTTAAGAGTGCTCTACACTGATACAACACAAGAAAAGGCAACAATAGTAAGTAAACCAGCTGCAACCTTTAGAAATTTGTTCTAGATTTACAAAGGTAGCCCAACTTTTACATTTCCTCCAATGTTTCACTTAGTTTGATCACAGCACATGCTACAAAAACCATTGTAAGCTTCACTTTACTAATGTGCACTTTTCACTAATTTAGTGTCTTGATTTCAATTGTTAACTAAACCATTTTGAACCACAAATGTATTTAAAACTTAGTAAAAGGATTGTTTGGACTTTTTTTGTTTAAACCACTGCATTTACAAAAATAGTTCCCCTAAAATCTGGGATTGCTTGAAGACATTGCTGTACAAATATAAAAGTACTATGCAAGGGACCAAATTAATGAGTAAATGGTGTGTATGTATAGGCCTATATTTATACCATATCACTGTGCTGTAACAACACAATAAATTTATCAATAACCAAGGACTATATAAACTACACTAACATAAGCAAATATATATTAATAAAGTTTAAATCTATAGTACAGTTGCTCAGCAAACAACTTCGACATGGTATAAATATATCATAGCATATTACAGTGGGCAGCAACAACAGGTTTTTCTTTCTCTCGTTCTGCAAGGCAAACCGTGCTCAACTCCTTGGGTTTCGTTTGGCCACTGCCGAGTTACGTCATCACTGCTACTCCTGACAGCTCCTAGCGCACCACACCGCTCAGCCCATGTAGTGTGTTGTACACTTCAGATCTGATAGAACGTGGGGTTTTGATGAGGAAGAGTCTGGTGACAGTCAGGACAGCAGAGGAAGATGCTTATTTGCCAAAGCATCCATGAGAATTTGATGTTTGCATATTTTTCTTCAGCTGTAAGGTTGGAATGTTTTTGACAGTGAACTGTTTACATTCCTTATTCCCAAAACATCTTTACCATGAAATATGCATGTTACTTCCATTAAGAGTTGCTGTTCTCCGCTCTAAAATACAAAAAACTACATAAAGAAAAAAAAAAATCAATGTAAAAGGATGAAATAACTGACCTAACACAGTGTTGTTATAGGCACCTTCTTTTAAACTGTTTTCAAAATCTGACAAAAAAAAAAAAAATCATGCTTCTGCATTTGATGCATCAACAAATTCAACCCAGCAATGTTTGCGGAGTTCAGTAGAAGACTGATGAACGTGGTTACTGATACCGATGGATGCCAATTGGATTCACCAAGAACAGCCAAGGAAGAAAGCCCGACTGAAAGCAAACCCTGGGCTTCTCATTCTGAGAGACAGAATGCAAGGGTAAGCCTATACCTCCCCAAAACCCCAAAATTAAAGAAAGTATTAAAAAAAGAATTGGGAAAGAGAAGGATGACATAAGCTGCCAAAGTTCTTCCTTAATAAATTAAAATGGAGGTGTTACAAACTATTTTCAGTAACAGTCATCTTTCCAACCATGCCAAAAATGATTCCTGTAGTAAGATGATCGGACAAGTAGCAGAGATTCTAGAAATATTTCAACTTTTCAAAACTGAGTGAGAAAAGCGTTTTGGTAAAGATGTGTAGAAACGTCAAGACAGGTTTCTACACTGGTATCAACAGTCAAGTGCATATTTCTATAGAAATGTTTTTAGCATAGGTTCCAGACCATGATTCAACGATCACTTGTGCAGTGTCCTGACAATGCTCCTAATATGTTCCCCGCAACAGAGATTTCTGTACCACAGGAACTTCCTAATAGAAAATGCCCTTTAAATGATGAACCCTTGCTTATTAAAAATTAGTTTTGGCAGACTAACACTTAAACTTAAAGGAAAAAGAAAAATCTGAAATGGAATCTTGTAAGCACCCTTATCTATTGAATTCTAAGTTAATGGCTTTCTAGATTTCTTTGAGAAGCAGACTAAATGGTATGAGGAAGCCTGGAGTTATTAACCAGCAAGCATCCTTATATACTACAGTAGCAATTGAACCTGATTTCCATTCAAACGCGTTACCCAAGAGGAAACCAAAAACTAATTCTTAATGTTAATGTGAAGATATAAGATTTAAATTTATTTCCAGGAATTACAAGTGCATTTTGTTCATATTAGCAAGCAGTCTTTATACAATCCATTCTTCACTGCTGCCAAAATAAAATGAGAAAAAGACAGCAGAGATATGAAAAGCTAAAAATAGAACTATTTTTCCTAAATTATTTGTTGAATAGCATTTCAGTTGAACACAACTCAGAGGTAACAATAGATTATTTTTTTTCTCAATCATAGGCATGTGGCACTTAGACAATCATCTTTGCACAGAAAGCTTTAACAGTCATGCGAGGGCACAGTAATTATTTTAAACAAGGCAAATTTCTCACCACAGAGAGCAGTGGGGAAAGAAAAGGAGGCACTGCACTGGAACATAACACCTAGTAAACTCCACATTATACAATTTCAGTAACAAATACTTGAAAAGATCGTTAAAAGGTATACAATTTTAAACATTATTTAGTGCTAGCTTTGTTTGGTTGTCCTAACTCAGCATTATCAGAAAAGTTTGATAGTACTTGACAACAGAACAGTACTTCATGTCACGAGCTCATGGAGGCTTGATTACAAATCACCATAGTGTAGGTTGCAAGAAATGAACTTGAGATGCTGACATGCTGTAGGAGCAAAAGTAAAATCAAACTTTCTCATTTAAAGATGCAGTGTTCCTCTCTGCAAAAATTCTGAATGTCAGTGATCAGATTCAAATGTAAAAACTACCAATCCTCACTTGAAGCATTTCATTGGTATGCAGTATGTAGACTGAGTTTCTTAACATCGTATTTTGGTTTCTCGCTTGCCACCACATGCGGATGCCTTTCACAGAGAAAAGCACTCACCATTAGGTCATCATGCCAGTATGTTCTTTGTTAATCTTCCACCACACGGTGAGTAAATAGAAGTTGGCGAGCTGCCACTCGTTCTCTTTGCACAAGTCTTATAAACGCTACGACATGGTATGAACTTTGGAAGTACTATGCCACCAGCATGGTTAAACTTTAAATGATTTCTTTTAGAAAAGGCAGGGAGAAAAAGGTACAAATTTTATCAATACATGGAAAAAATGTTTCTTAGATGAATTCAATTAAGTTGGGTTCCTATGTGGCTCTTACGCTGTATAGAATACCTGTATGTACAGCACAGGACACCCAAACAAGTGCATAAGCAAGATTAACATGAACACAACTTATGCTGTAATCCATAGCATAATGGTATAAACTCCGCTGGATGCTAACCATTTCTATTTAAAAAGGAAGTGCAAAAAAAATCTGGGATGTCACTGACTTAAAGTGCCCTGAATAGTAGCTTTTCTAAAAAAAATGCCAGCGACTTCAGTAAAGTCAGAAAAACATAGTTCATGGTGTAAACTTCTTACAGGTTAATGAATTATCTTCTTGGACATTGATCCAGGAGTGAAAGGAACCACTGCATCTTTCAAACCAGAAAGCAAGCAGTTAAAATACGGCCAGCAGTAGGTGCACTTACAGTACAGTACTGCAACAGGTCAACAATGGGCATTACGCATAGGAGTGTCAATTACAATTCTTCAGGCTTAAAAGATTCATTGAAAGCATGAAAAGCCAAAACTACCAGGAACTGCCCTCCTGAATGGCTCAAAGGAGTTAGTGGATAAGCTGAGAGAGGCCACAAGACATGACCAACAATAAAGAACTGGGAAGAGGAACAGCAACGTTTGAGCATGCCCAGTCCTTTAAGTCCTTGTCCTACAAAAAAGAGCAGAGACATATTTCAGTGAAGAAAGTTTTATCATCGCCTTTTAAAACAAGCATACTTCCCTATTGCTACGCGTGACATACACTGTGTCCACTGTGAGTCAGAGACAGCAGTCCCAATATATGTTATAAAAAAAGTCAGTGAATATCAGTGCATTACATTTTAAGTTAAAAGTATAAATCTTCAAAAGACTAGGAAGATTAATCACAGCTAATGAGTGAAGTACATTATTTGGTCATCTGAAGAATCTGTTACTTTCACATCGCTTCTCAATTCCCAAAACTGCAGTCAAGGGAGGAGATTTGAATCTCAGGGAATCACACACTGAGAACAGCTAGCTGATCAAGTACGGGGGTGCAGGGGCAGGAGAAACTCACAGGAAGGGACTGTCACTGCCCATTTTAAGGCAACTCCTGGGGATTGGCCTTCACTAGGATGTCAACTACTTACGTTTGAACTGCTGGGGTGTGGAACAGCTAATAATTCTGAATTATTACACACAAATGACTAGGACAAATTACCAGCATATCATTACCAAACTGAGTATGATATTTAAATTTCAGTATCACGTCAGCCAAATCAACTCTTCGTAGTAGCATTTAAAGGCAACATTTTTAGCAAACAAGAAATTTCCGTTAGCACCGGATCACTGGTATCTTTATCCCTAATCCCTTTATCCCTTAATCCCTAATACAACCTAGGTAAGCATGGTCTGGGCAAAGAGGCAAGCAGGAGAGATCATAAACTACGATTTACCAGTGTTAGCTATTCGCTCTCCCCTCCTTCATACTACAGCCTGTTAGTAACAGGTTTCATCTTACTCCTAAAAAATTATGTCATTTTCTTCCAGAATGTGTACGTGTACTGCTGGTGCCTCTTGTACAGAGTCAGCTTTAGAGAACACGGATGGGAAATAAGCACCGCACATATTACTGTGTCCCCAGCCCAATTCTATGGGCAATGCCCAGCTAACAATAAGAGTGAGATGTGTGAACCTCAGATTTACCCAACTTTAATAATTAAAATAGTTTCTTTCAAATGTTAGCAAGTAAGCTTAAATAAAGAAAATACAGTATTTCTAAAGATCAAAATTACTTCATTTGTAAACTTCTATACATTTGAATATTCAAGCCAGTGGCAACAGAAGTTACCCTATTGTGCTGGTTTGGGTTGGGGTAGAGTTAATTTTCCTCATAGTATGGGGCTGTGTTTTAGACGTGTGCTGAAAACAGGGATGACAACACAACATACTGCTAATACAACACGTGATAATTCATTACTGCTGAGCAGGGCTTACACAGAGCCAGGGCCTTTTCTGCCTCTCTCCCCACCCCACCAGTGCGAGGCTGGGGGGGCACAAGGAACTGGGAGGGGACACAGCCAGTGCAGTTGACCCCAACTGACCCCAGGGATAGCCCACACCACATGGCATCATGCTCAGCACAAAGCTGGGGGGAAAAGGAGGAAGGGGGGGACATTCAGAGTGCTGGCGTTTGTTTTCCCCAAGTCACCGTTACACATGATGGAGCCCTGCTTTCCTAGGGATGGCTGAGCACCCGCCTGCCCACGGGAAGAAGGGAATGAATTCCTTGCTTTGCTTTGCTTGCATGCACAGTTTTTGCTTTCCCTAATGAACTGTCTTTATCTCAACCCACGAGTTTTCTCACTTTTACT
>NW_009259800.1:4068689-4073084 GCF_000687185.1 Egretta garzetta
GTGGGGGGGGTTGAGCGAGCAGCTGGGTGGGGCGCAGCTGCTGGCTGGGGTTAAACCACACCACCTATTTAAGTAAAAACTCTGTTTCCCAAAGTTTCCTCCTGGTTTCTTTATTTCCTATGAATTCACAGTTAATTAAAAACCTGGGGGTATATGCAATGCAGAAACTGAAATCCCATTCTTAGTGAGGAAGAATTATTGGTTATAGCAAAGCAACAAAGCTTCTGCACGCTGCTATCAGAGCCGTGGATTGCTTGCAGTGAAGAAGTCCACTGGCTCAAAACTTAACCTTTCTGCTAGGACTGCCAACAAAAAATCGGTGATTGCAGAATGCTGCCATTGATGGACAATAGCACAGAAAGTCCTTTAAAGACCATAAACCAGGCAATCTAGGTGAGGCTGTCGTCTTTGGTTTGTTTTTCTCTTCCAGTCACAAAACTTCGATACTTTAAACCATTAGTACCACAGAAGTTTCACAAGTATTACAAAAATTATTCAAGGCAGTATTTGACCAATTTTGTATGAAACAACTGACACTTGCAAGCCTTGTGGTATATGAAGACCAGTTAAGTTCATTGATTAAAAAAAAAAAAAGTCAAAGACAGTGAATATCATCAGTACATTAACATTTTAAATTATAATTTTAAAACATCAAATGATTAGGAAGATTAATTGTAAGTAATTTATGAATATTTAGACACCTACTCTTATTTACTCACACTGTTTTAGAGGTACTTAAAACTGAAGTTAAATTGTACTGAAGCTTCATGGATTATTTTTTTCCCCCCTTTAAAATAATTTAAGAGACTTCTCCTCTGTACATTACATTTAAGAATTTTTTTAAAAAGCATTTAAAGCCATATGACAGAATAGTTTGCAATATATGAAGAACATCGCCCCCTTAAAATGTTTTTTGAATAAAATTTTCATTTCAAAGTGTCACCATAGCTTTTATTCGGAGAAGCACTATTGAAATGTAATTCTTATTCCTTAAATGTAACCTAAAAACTAGGTAAACATCTCAGACAATTGCCCTGATTCCCTGGAGACTCTTGAATGTTGTAGGCAAAACCGAAGTTTCTTCAGTAACAGAAGAGGACTGAGGCCAAATGAGTAAGCATAAAGCTCCCCTTTAAAGCTCATTATCCTACCAATAGGACAGTAGTTCTACCAATAGTCCCTACCAATAGTTCTGTGCTTCACTAGTGGTAACAAAGTTCCAAAATTCTTCCCCCTGCCCAAGTGGTTTTGTGTTGCTGTGACTTTACCTATGCACAACTTAAGATCGATATCCTGGCTGGAATCTAGCGGTTTCCTCAAAAATCAGTTCTTTCAGCTTCTCCTTCGGCAAGTCATCCAACTCCATATCAAACTTGAAGGGTGCTTCAGCTACAGGCTTAATAATATAAAGAAACATTATTACTTTTTTAATGCTACTGTTCTTGTCTGGGGAAAAAGAATCTGAAAATGCACTTCACAAAAACATCCAATGCTGTTCAGTCTTCAAGGAAGAACCCATTCTATTAGTTCTTTGTGTGCTTTACATATGTTTACCAGATTTTAAATCAAACCATAGTAACTAGCTACTCAATCTAAATCACAAGTTAAAATATTTGTTAAAGGCTCATAACTTCACATCTACCTGTAGAAAAATTATCTGAAACATACGTATTCCTCAGAAAAAAAATGTACCCGTTCCTTAAGAAAAACTAGCTTATTCCCTCCTCCCCTACTTCTTCACCAGAAGCACTCTGATATCTCATTAGAACCGTATACTAAACTGTGGTGAGTTCAGCTTTGGGGGGGGCTAAATGCATCATCCGATGGCAAACTCGGTTACTCTCCTTCTTTATCTCAGACATTACAAAACGACACTACAGAAGCCTGAGAAGTTCCACTTCCAGGAGAGTACACCTTAGCAGCTATTTATCGTGTTGCCCCTCCAAAATACTGTACTAGAACAAGAAATACAAAGTTTTGGTAAATTGATGGAATTCATTCTTCAACTCCATTAGAGCAGTAGAAACCCTGTCCTTAAATTAATGAAGAAAATAACCTGTCGCATCATTTAATCAGCATTTACATTTTAACAACATCTTTACCTCATCACTTGGATCATAATACTGCTCCAGATATGGATGGGCTAAAGCTTGCTCCACTTCAATCCGCTTATGGGGATTAAAGGTCAACATTTTATCCAACAAATCAAGTGCTGAGAGGAAAAAAAAAAGTGAGCAAGAATTTAATACACACTCCAAAGTACCAAAGTATTCTAAACACTGATGTTACACAGAAAATACAGGCTGCCCTAGGCTCTGTGCTGATTTCAATTCCCAGCTGGAATTTCCCAGCTGCGGTCACAGTAACAGAAGCAGCAGGTTGCTTCCTGCTACTCGGGCAGAGCATCTTCCTCTGCCCATCTCATCGGCACTCCCTGGTTACCGTGCCTTTGGCAGGATCTGGGCTGAGGGAGGTGTGCACCCTTCCAAAGGAATGCGTAAAACCAGATTGTACCACAGAGTTCTAACTACAGCAGAAATGGAATAGCTCGGGCTTTTTCTTCGTTCAGATGGACGCTTTGGATTTTTGTGCCAAAAATGCAAACCAAGAGCAAGCTTTTCTGAAATGAGTAGGATATCAAGAATATGTTCTTATTCTGAACAGAAAACTTGGCTGTTTAATGACAAAAGTGTCACCCAGAAGTCATTAGAAGTTCTAGATCATCACAGTGAACTATTACAGCATATCTAGCAGCCCAGAAGACACTCTCCAGCTAAGATGCAAATATATTCATATTTGTGAGATTCAGGTAAAACGCATTGAAGACAACTCGTAAAGAATCCGTAGACAACTTGAAGATCCATTAAGACAGAGAGTGAGGTCTGATGAAATTGTGGACAAACGTTACAAGGCAGAGTTACTGCGCTACTTTGCTTCTAACACATTTTCCTTCTCCAAAAATAAAACAGAACGATTATAGGAGCAAGAGGCCCGAAGATACCTGCAGTATCCTAAATTCCATTCCATTTCTCCTCACCACATTGTTTATGACACAGAACCTAAATAGGGGCTTCTCAGTGCAGTAAAGCAGCTGCAGCTTTGCATCAGGGTAAGATGTGTACCAAGCATTGCAGAAGAGACAGAACTTTACCACCGCATTCAATGGCAGCTTGGAAAAGCCGCAAACTTGCACAGCAATTAACATTAAATATTTTGATGCTGTTTTCTCAACACTGGAAACTCACATGCTCGCTCCACGCTACAGCATGTCAGGCACAAAGCCTTTTACTGAAATGACTGACAAACAGCCTTTTGAAAAAGTGCTCTGTGAAAGCTACTCTGAATATTGAGATGAAAAGGTGTTGCAGAAGTCATGCGAACTGCGTGTTCCCCAGCAGCTAAGCGTATCAGCAGTGCTACAATTGGAGCTGTCAGAAGCCCACGGTAAAAATTCTCACATTGATGAGCACTATTATAAAAGCAGAATAAGTCACTGCTGTTTCTCTGAATGATAAGGACAATCAGCTCTACGCAGTTCCATCTGCAGAAATCAGCTTTTACACGGTCGTTCAGTACCTGATCATATTCACCAAAGCTAAATTATCACATCAGTTTAAAAAAAAGGAGAAGTGACTTACGAATTGTGTCAGAGCAGGTAAAAGAGCACTGTACTGCAGATACAACCACCCTTAGCCCATATGAGGTAGAATTCAAAAGGCAAGTCAATAGTTTTATAGCAAAACAAAATCGTATTTACTCTTTACTAAAGCCTTGTTAAGAAAAGAAACTTATTACATTCCTTGCTTTTATAACTTTTGCTCCACTTATCGTAACTGGAATTCTTTAACCTCTCATACTGCCAAAGGACCCATACCTTGATGGAAATCATCCCATTTGGTCTAGAGCTGACATGCAGTCTGCACAAACTGCACTGAGTCCAGCAACAAGCACCTATCTCATAGCTGATTTTAGAAACAAAGTTCACGAGTTGTTCGATGCCTATGTCAAAATCCAATGCCTATGGTCAGTACTTGAGTAACATATCACGCTTGCAAAGACAGTAACAAGAGTTAGGATTTACGTTTTACATGTAAGTTACAGATCAAACACCACCACACATAGTCTTAGAGTTATTAAAAATCGCTTTAAAAGGATAAGCTAGCATAAGGGTTTCATGCTGGCTGATGATTTTATATTGGATTTATATTGCCATTTTAAGGGACCTGCATGTTCTATTTTCAATATAGATGAATTCTTAGGGTGGTTTTAAAAATCCCATCCTGACATTGTTTCTGGTGCTCATTTCCATTTCTGAAGATCTGATACAATGTAATAGAGTATAAAATACCTTTGGGGTCAGCATTTGGAAACAGCCTGTTCCATGGTACCTTATTT
>NW_009259800.1:4073144-4101166 GCF_000687185.1 Egretta garzetta
CTTCTTGGGAAGGGGATCCAAGTATACCTAAAAAAATACAAATACAAAGAGTACTGTGTTCCATGAAAAGCACATTAAAACGGTTCTATCACATTTGCTAAAACTCAATATTAAAACTGCTGGGAAGAAGATTTCAGAATAAATGTTTTAAGAGTACGGAATACCTGAGAATTTTTTTAGAAACCTTTTTAGTAAAGGTTTCTAAAGGTGTTTTTTTTTTTGTAAATAAACAAATGCATTTGAGTTTTCTAATGATCAGTAATCTGTTTAAAAGATCCAATTAAGTGACTTATCTATAGAAACTGTAAGAAAAATTTGACCTGGACGACATAATATATTTGAGCTTTTTAAATTTTTTTTTAATTTTAAAAACTTCTCTGCTGATGTAGTAAATAAGTTGGTAAGTATCCTCTAGTTGCCCCCCAAATCAATGATTTGTTGTAGAAATCATTGCAGAAATAACTACAGGGAACAGATGATAACACCTACAGATACATACATTACAGACTGACCAACGAGAGAAAAAAAATGAGTGACCAAGACCAGCTTGGCTGGGGGAAAAGATGGAGAGAGACAGATCGATGTGGCAATGCTACTTTTATATAAAAGCTTACCAAGGATATGGTTAAGTTGGTCAAGGTAGTGTTTTCCTGGAAAGATAGGTCTGTTGGAGAGCATCTCTGCCAGAATACAGCCTACTGACCAGATGTCAATAGACTTGGTGTAACCCTGCAAGTAAAGCAAAAACACAGCATGCAGAAATTCCTCTGACAAACATTGCAGCGTTACTTGAGTAAATTCTGAAACTGCACGCAAATAAATCTTTTTTTTTCAGATGAGTCATGCTTGTTCATGCTGTTTGGTTTTTCTGTACAGAATGAAATAATTAAGAATTGTATATCAAAACAGTACTTCGAAGGGGTAGCAAGAACTGAAGTTATGCAAGATATGCTTTTCCAAAAGGATTCTTTACGTTTAACTAAACATATCACCAACTGCAAATTTTTGAGACTCCCTAGTTTTATAGCAAATTGACACTATTAAATTTTGGAAACACACTGTTGTTCTTCATTCTATAGCTCCTAGCAGTATGCTAAACACATGTTGAAAAAAGCCATCTTTCTTCCTAACGGGATCTAAATAGCAGAGAAGAAAGAAGCCTTCGGCATCAAAGGGGTGAATGGGCAAAGCAGATCGTTGGTTAGCTGATCTGTAAAACACAACGGGTAAGTAAGTAGTACAGATGATGTGAGAAGGCCAACAACAGTAAACGGGGTATAAGAAGAATAAAACAAACAGCCATATTTTCACGCGTATGGATAACCTGTGTTACTCATAAGAAAAGGCTTTTATTCAGAAGCACGGAGGCAAGTTTACCTCAAGAATCTCTGGCCCCGTAAGCCCCCCCTGCCTTATTCTCCCATAACCTGCTGCCCACTCCTGCCCCTCCTGTTAGCTGGGAGCTTCCAACAACAGCTAACAACTTTGCTGAATCCACAGTCCCCTCAGCACCCACTTCTCAGGACGCGGTCACTTGATCATTTGCTTTCAAGGCACTGTAAATGTAAAAGAAATCAGACCATAGGACAGGAAAATTGTAAGCTGACCACCTCTTAAGAAACACACTAAATATTTTCTTGTAAAAGCTGCTGATAAATGTATTTGGATATCCAGAAATAAGGTTTAAGTCGCCCTATGTTTACGGCCTTAATGAAAGTTTAAAATACAAGAACCTTGGGGAAAAAAAAAAAAAATCCCTTGATTGGTCAAATAACTATTTTCTAGAAGCGCATTAGACACGCTATTGCCACAACAAATCAGACCCAACAACCAATGAAGCAATAATCCTTCAGAACCAACAAAGTCTTTGAGGAATATAAAACACAGACAGATGTCACATAGGTATTTTGCAAACAAGCCTATGGCTGGAAACTAATGCAAAGGTTATGAAGGATACCCATTACTTACACCACCCAGGGACCGGGTACGCCTTAAAACAGCCACAGAAGAACATAAGAATAATTCCAAGTATAAAAAACCCAAAGGGATGATTGCATTAAGACTATGGGAATGCAACCGACACACAACAAAGATCACATGCCTTCAGAATCAGATTCAACCTCATTATAACGTTCTAAACCTTAATCAAGATGTCAAGATAACATGAAGGCAACATTTGCAAGCCTTGATGAAGACAGTAGTAAAATGCTCTCATTGCTGGTGCTTCTGTCCTGCTCTGTGGAAAAGCATTTGATGAAAGAAGTCTCATGACTGACAAGGAACCCGAGACATGAGAGCTCATGCACGCGTTTACTCAGTTGTAGTTGCAAGCCAGTAGCTATACTGCAAGTCCATTACCACATTTCCTCAAGACTATGCATGCATTCTGATCCTAAAAATGGGACAGGGAGCAAAACTGATACTCACAAGTGAATAACCAGCAACAGAAGCACCACAGCAGTCCAGTATGGTTCTTACCTTAGAATTCAGCATGATTTCAGGAGCCCTGTACCAACGCGTGGCCACATATTCTGTCAAGAATCCTGTGTGATCATGATCTGGATCTGCAACACGAGCCAGTCCAAAGTCACAAATCTGGTTTTAAAAAAAAGGAGGGGGAAAAAAAAAAAAAAAAAAAAGAAGGCATATTAGACATTAGACATATAGCTTCCAATACTACAACACTACTAATTCATTGTTCCCCAACCCATGACGTAACACCTACAAATACAAGGATGGTAACCTGTATTTTTAGAAACAAATTATTGCACAAAGGTTAACAGCAATGTTTTGGATGTAAGTACAAAGAGTATCCGATTAGGCCACGCAGGGGCCAGGAAGAATAAATGGTTTGGGAAAAAAAGATATTCCTGGTGCTCAATTTATGTTCTACTTACTTAGCACCTTCTCTGCCAGACAGGTGGCAAGATACACTGCTCCAACTTATTATTAGAAACTTACCACAAAACAAAGAGATGAAGATTTCCAGGAAACAAAATTACTGACCAACACATTTGTAGCAATACCCCCTTTTTACAAAAGCTACCATCATAACTGCATCTTTGTACAAGAAACATCCTATCCAGTTATGAGATAATGGTAGACTGGAGAGATTATAGGTTGCTGAAGGATGCATGAGCTTAAAAAACAAACACAAACCCCCCCAAAACAACAAAAAAAAAACCAGAACACACAAGAAAATATTTCTCAACCTTGCATCAGGAAAATAGTTTTATCTAACCATGAAAAGAAAAATAAACTCTGATCTAGACTAGCGAGTTCAGCAAAAAAGGAAAAAGTGTTTTTCTCTGTACTCTGGTAAGGAGGCTCCATGGCTTTCAGAGCTATTTAGTGTCCTCCCTCCAGAGAGAAATTAAGAAAACTGAAAATGTGAAGAAGCATTCTAGAGTATGGCAGCTGTTCCCTTCTTACCTTCCAAAAAGTGAATGGCAAGCTTGTTGAGTGGCACATTGGACACATTCATATGCTTTTGCTACCACCAAACAAACACCAGTTTATGATAATGATCAAGTTCCACACAAAGTGTATTTGCATGCAAGAATATGTACTCCCAGAAAAACAAGGCATCAGGTGTAGAAGCAGCAAACTGGAGGTTCCTCTGATGCATACGTTTTATAATAGTTTACTCTTTGATAGCTAATTGTTTACACTGATTATATTAAAAATGTGAATTAATAATACGTTGTAGTCAGTAAAGACTGTAATGGATAATCCTACCAAAACCGCAGAAACCTCATTCTACCCTGGCAACCTACTCCTTTATTTTCCTGGAGGAAACAATGATAGTGAAACAATTGATAGATCAGTTAAGGAAGAAGTGATTCAGCCGACTAATAGCTACAACAGAGGGACTGAAGAAAAGGAAACGATGAAATTCATAAGCCAGGCTGCATGTGATGACTCCTCTGACTTTAGCCACATACTAAAAAAAAAAACCAAACCAAACCCTGAAATCTTTAGAAAACAAAGCCAAAAAGAACCCTTTTAAGCATGTCAAGGTTTTCCCAGGCTACAGAAACAGAGCAGCTGCCTTGCGTGCAATTAGCAGCTTACATAAAGAGAATCAGTACAAATAAACAGAAGAGTCTCCTGTAAAGACAGAGGCGAAGAAACCGTAGAGGACAGCTTTATGGACTTCAGAAAATAATTACACAGACAAAACTGTTGCAACCTCTTCCTCCCAACCTCAGAAACAAGACAGATAAGACTATAGGCAAGGAGACTTGTGCAGAATTATAGTATTACACATAAGCCAAGTGCTATGATTTGTTATTAAGACAAAAGAAGAAAGACACTCTCTGGTCCACAGTGAGGAGAAAGAAGGTGTCCATGAATCTCTCAACTCAAGCAGAAAAATGCACATGGGATGGAAAGGAAGATTAATGACAAAGAGAGCTCATTAGAATGACAAAACGCCCCTGCTGACTAGAGCAGAAACAGGTTAAGCAGAAAAGAAGAAACACCATTAGTGAGAAAGGCATCATGGTTGATGCTTCGAGAAAGAGGCTTTGGGCTGTTAGCAGTGTTTTCACCAGCTGCAGAGCTGACCAGGAGCAGTAGCAGAGCAGAATAAAAGAGGAGCTGGAGAGGCCAGCATTCTGCCCGAAGTCCTGGGTGCAAGGCACGAAGCAAAGACACTGCCTGTACCCTGGTGAGGGCAGACAGTTCTTGCCCAGTAGCAACAGAACACATTTAACAAAGCAGCTACTCTACTTAGGGGGAAAAAAAATTCCCAATCCACTATGCCCGTTCAAAAAATAATTGGTAAAAGTCAAAGCACCAGAAGAAGGTAGGCTTCTCAATCAGAACAAAAACAAAAGAAGAAAGAATTTGTGACAGCAACATAATGACAGGCAAAATTTTCTTGGCATTTTGACTAAGTCATAGCAGAGAATAAAAAACTGCATAATGAAAGACCCAGGTATGTCAGTCAGTGCTTCATGACTTGGAGACAGAACAGATGCTACTAAGAGAGAAGGAACAACATCCCCACTAAATAAATAAAATGTCAGCATCCTACTTATACATTGAGCTTGCATTTCTTGAAAACAATGTTCTTGTAATCAGTATCAGGTATGCTTTTCGTTTTTTTAACAGAGATGGCTTAAAAGTGGACAAAGCTACCCAGCAGTTGGGAAGATTTATTGAGGATCGTGTACATATGACCATTTGCCAAGCAAATGAAATGACACCCAACAGCACTACTAATACACTGAAACATCTGAAGTTGTAGCATTGAGTAGTCTCTCAGTGCATATGCATATATTTATACAAAAGGAAAAGGAGAGGTTTCCATTAAGTTTAGTTGTTAATGGTAAGACCATAGTTGAAACAGTTGCATCTCTGGAGTAATTGGTAAAATCCTGAGACAAAAAATAACTTGACGTTTTCCTCAAAAAAACCCCTCTCTCATCACCTTCCTTTCAAGCCCATCAAAGCATCTAACAGTTCTTGGATGTTTAATACTTGGGAGTATTCACTATGTAGACAGAAAAGCACAATTACACATAACATCGATATAGTGTGTTAATGTTTTAACCAAGTCAAAGAAGTAGATTCTCAGCTAGAGTAAACTGGTACACTGGAGACACTGCAACATATTAGTTGAGAATCTGTTTAAAATAACTTCAACCTCATTTTCTGAAATATTAATGCCACTGGCCTAAGAAAAATATATGGTCATAATAGTTTTTATGTAACTAATTTCATTTTAAAAACCGCAAAACAGGACAAATTGTTGTGTGCAGATAATCATGAAAGCATGTGAAAATATTTCTAAAAGCATCAGATACTATCTTAGAGTATACTCCAGCCTGTAGCATGTCAGTATACATTAATCTCATTCATGGGAAATATGCCAGGCTGCAAAAAAAATCCAGTATCTTTATTACCCAGGACTCTCACTGGAGAGAGATTCCAAGGTAGTAGTTTTCATGGACTCTCAAATCTAATCTTTCACTGAAAATTTATAACACGAGACAGCAGTTAAGTCAATGATGTACTTTCACAAACTTTCATTCACTACGTGGTAAGTCATATTTAAAGTCTCATTTAAGTCTGTGGCATAGCCTAAGGAAACAGAAACAGCTTTAGGTTCTGCACTTCCACCCTGAGCCTTTCAGTTTCTTGGGACAAACTATTAGGGTTCACAGACAAATTGTGTCAAAAGAGACTCACAGAATCACAGAATGGCAAGGGTTGGAAGGGACCTCGGGAGATCATCTAGTCCAACCCCCCTGCTACAGCAGGCTCTCCTAGAGCATTCTACACAGGACTTCGTCCAGGCGGGCTTTGAATATCTCCAGAGAAGGAGACTCCACAACCTCCCTGGGCAGCCTGTTCCAGTGCTCTGTCAGCCTTAGAGTAAAGAAGTTCTTCCTCATATTCAACAGAAACCTCTTATGTTTCAGTTTGCACCCCTAGTCCTGTCGCTGGACACCACTGCAAACAGACTGCTTCCATCCTCGTGACTTCTGCCCTTAAGATATTTGTACGTGTTGATAAGGTCCCCTCTCAGTTCTTTCCTGGAAATGGAATCTATGATCCATAAGTCAAGATCATGTTTAAGGGAAAAGAGAAGGAGGTCTTGTTACAACCTGTAGGACTCTGAGCTCCAGAAGAAATCAACAGCTCACTCTTGTAACACCATTAAAGAAAGAAGCCAACAGCATTACCACTGAAGATGAACAAACTTTCTTCCGGAAGTTAGATTTTAAGTTGTTCATTTTCACGTTAGGCTGTGTTTTGAGCTTATGTACAATAATCAACTTTGTAAGCATGCACACGTACATAGCTGACACATAGACTTGCAGAACAGCCCTAAAAGAAACAAGTTAGTACAAGTTCAGCATTCATCAGACAAGGCCTAGCATGTACTAGTTTTCTCTCCAATTCTCTTGTTTAAACTTTAGATGCAGTACTCATACAACACTAGGGTTCCCTTTAGGTTATGAAAAAGCATGTGCTCTGTCAGACAGACTACCATATTCTGCACAAGGAAGCATCTATTGCTGTGATGTGCTGGTTTTAAAAATCTTATAAAGAAATTGTAACAGTACTAAGGTGGCATTATATTATTTTGCCATACAGTGAGCTTTACCTTCTTTTTCATGATCATCTTACTTCTGTTAAAACATTGCCTTTTATTATTTCATGGCCTTTAATTGCACATGACACAGAGCTATGCTCAAACTGTTCTTTCCTGCTTCTATCGCATAGTTGTTGTAGATTTTACTCCATTTCTTTCATGTAGGAGTTAATGCCTTGAAGGGATCTGATGTAGTAACAGCTGCTGAAATCCCACAGCAAGAGTCAGAGGTGACCAGTGCAGCAGTAGCGTGCATTAGGAAAAGCTGACAAATAGCAGTGGGAATGTAAAGCAAACAGATTGTGTAGCCAGTATTTAGAATGGACCAGCATATGAACAGCAAGGACTTTTCTCGGAATTGTGACAAACTTGCATGGCCAGCAACTGGTTTACATTTTGAAGAGGGTATTTTTGGTTTGTTTGTTTGTTTTAAATGAGAAAGCTAGAGCTACTATAAAAAACAAAGTGTAATTAGGTGCAACACAGGATGCAACACAGTTGTACCACCTCAGATCAAAGCAATATAAACTCCATAACCTCGCTCCACCAGTGACCAACAGCAAATACATCATGTAAAGCGTAAAACGGAACGTATTCCAGTGCTTTTTCAAGCCACGCTGTCTGCAATATCTACAGTGCTCTGTGGTACCGAATTCCACAGCTTAACAGTGCTGCAAGTTACCTACTGCATCCTTTCACTCTGAGCATGCCACCTGCTCCTTTCATCCCCCCCCAGGCCCCCTGCCTTTTTAATAGGTAAAAACAGCAAACAACTGTTCTCTATTCACCCTCCCTATGCCACTAATAATTTTATCAAATTCTATTGTATTCTTGCTTTTCCTTAGGCAGTATCTTCCAGCAGAGGAGACCTAGGTGAAATAGCTCTTCCTGGTATGGAGAGAAGTACTCTGAAGTCCTGGTCTCCTCATTTTAAAAGGATATCATACAGAGAAGTGTGGTAACTACGATCACACAGAACTGAAAACTCAAAACCAACAGAAAGTTATAGAATGGCATGTTTTCTGTTTTATTCTCTATTTCTGTTCTAATTCTTCACACTCGGTTTGCTTTACTGAATGCCACTAAGCATTGAGCTGACATTTTCCACGAATCATAACAGCTCTAAGATCATCCTTCTGTAGTATGAACTGGTACAGAGCCCATCACTGGAAATGTAAATTAGGAACATTCCCTCTCCAAGTAATTGCTGTGCATTTAATCAGCACTGAATTTCACATGTCATTTTAGTTGGCCGCTAATATGAAGTCCTTTTCCAACACTGAACAATTAACAGTTTAAACACAGAGAAACCGAGATGAGAAATATACACAGTTTGAGCTTTCTTTCTAGGTAAACACAATTCTCCTTCAGATAAGTATTTTTACCTAGCTTTCAAAGAGGCTGTTTCAAAGCCAAGCTCCAGATGGAAACAGCGATGCACTCATTAAAATAGCGTAACAGTGAGTTCTTAGTCACTCAAATCTTAATAATTATTTTATCAAAACCAATAATGTTTTAACAAAAAAAAAAAAAAATCACATTAATCACAGTAACAGAACCACGTTCATGGTTATAGCAGGTAGTTCATGAAGACCATGGGAGCAAAATTTGTAAGAAATTTCAACTAACCTTGAGATCACAAGTGGTGTTAAGCAGCAAATTTGAAGGTTTGAGGTCACGATGAAGCACGTTGGCTGAATGGATATATTTTAACCCTCTCAGAATCTGGTAAAGGAAATAACAAATGTGGTCGTTGCTGAGGTGTTGAGTCTTTAAGAGCTTGTAAAGATCTGTCTCCATAAGATCTTGCACAATGTATCTGTCAGGCATCAGATGTAAGGCAGCAAAACAAATGCGGTGTCACAGTAGATATCAACATACAGTACCAGACAAAACTTCTGTAACAATTTTTCTCTCTTATTTGTCTCTTTCACAACAATTATGAAACTATGTAGTTGCTTCTTGCTTCACAGTTTTGAGTCAAATCAGTCCTGTTTCATGATGCGGCCCTTTACAGAGTTAAGAGGAATTGGCATTTGGTCCTCTCAAATTAATCATCATAAATTTCTATTTCTTTATATTAGAGACTGATTTTTCTCGGAATCTTAATATGACCAGATTCCTATTCCACTTGCCAAGAAATAAAGACTGGGTTTTAGTTTAATGAGTAATAAAGCTTCTGATGTATTTGCTTCCAGTTGCATAAAAGCATGAAGATAGAAGATCTGATCATTTCTGATGAGTCTGCTCTGCCACCTCTCCACTTCAAAAATTCAGCTGTTGTTCTCTTTTACTATATATTTATTATGCTACATTGAACACAACAGCCCTTTGCTTACCAACATTAAATCCTAGTATTTTCAGTCAGTGATCTCTTTTTTTTCTAAGATTGGAATGAACACAAAGAAAAGAGATTTTTTTTTTCCCCTGCTTTGGCAGAAATGAGTTAAGTAAAATTTCTTCTCCCTTAATTCAATTTGGTTACAAAGCCCTTGGGGTGTAGTTCTACGATCACTTTTCACCGCAATAGGATTTCATGAAAACACACTACTATCGCCATTCCAGTTGGGCGTTCCCATCCTCTCCTCTGGGTATTGAGATTGGATCACACAACTAGGATACCTTTTTGCAGGCAGCATGCACTTACAGTATTCAGAACAGCCACAGAAATGCAACCTCAGAAGCCCAATTAAGACCGACTGAACTCAAATAATGTATTAATAATTTTTTAAGTGAAAACATTTGTCCTAGATTCAATTTCTGCCTGCATGCACTTATGCCTTTTATTGGGCAGACATCTGCAAAGACCCACAAACCCAACAGGAACCAATGCACACGGGCTTGGGGAAATTAAGCTGGTTGACTCTAAACTAGACCTTGTATCACAGGTAGAGTGTCCCAGCTAAGACCACTTCATACGTTAAATACCCACATCAAGTCATATCTATACAAAGCCAAGCTTCCCATGAAAGCACAGTTAGATTAACAAAAAGGCCAAATTTGCATATATTGATCAAGCCCATGTGCAGTTTCAGGCTTTTCACATATGCAGGAAGCACTGCAGAACTGGGGGTTGCGTTTTGCTTTATTTAAATTCCCACCCCACCCCCCAAGATGTATCCAATGTATCCATTCTATTCTTTCTGAATATGAAAGTTTTAGACAATTATAGCAGAGTCTGGCCATTTTGTTTTCTCCTCAAAGCAATCAGTTCTAATGACAGCTCTATTAAGAGCAAATAGTTTTAGGATTAAGTGACTAAACTAAATCATCTCTACAGTGTTGAGTTCTGTGCCTTGGAAGATAGAAATTAACATTTTCTTTTATTTTCCTAAAAAAAACCCAAACAAAATTAGTGTTCACCTACATATCGAATCTATCTATGTATCTATAAACCTATCAAACACTATGAACTTCCCTTTCAATTTACAACAATAGAAGACAACTTTTATTAAAATTTAGTAAGGAAGAGAATGAATAGGAAGAAATAATCAAAACAGAGAAGACGACAGGCATCACTAACTACGCAGAATAACTTAAAAACTTTGAAAGGATACACATCTTTCATTTGTTCAATAGTCGGAGCTCTGATAATATCATTTATTCCAATAATATTCTCATGCCTGAAGCGCAGTAGGATCTTAATCTCTCTCAGAGTTCTCTGGCAGTACGTCTGATGCTCAAAAGGACTGATTTTCTTTATAGCAACTCGAACTTTGTTGACGTTATCATAGGCAGAACTAGAAGAGAATCAGTAACGTTAGTTAGAAGGAATATTAAAATTCTTTCAATTCACAAAGCAAGAACGCGAATTCTACTGAATATAGGGGTGGTGCATTTGTTTTACATTTCTTTTTACTAAATGAAGAGAGGCGACAGTGGCACGTATCTTTTAGTTTGATGAACAGACAAAATACTGTTGTACTATCACCAGCCTATTTGGGTATCTACAGGTCATTAGTCTTCCCAACTGACTTACAGTCTGCTGATTCTCGGGTACCTGAACAAAGGAAGTAATATTCATTTTATTTATTTGCCTGTGGAACAAACAAGTGTGAGTCTTTTTCTGCTGCAATCAAGAAGTTGGTTGAGAGAAAAGGTTCATCTTGAGTTAACCTATTCACTCTGGGGCACAGAAAGGCCTTCAGAAATCATCTTTCAAGCAGCAGAATTCCACATCCTATGTCCAACTCCTTCAAGGAATTCCAGTTGCCACAACCTTTTACTCCTCCATCAAGCTACACTGTCAGCACCTCTGTGAAGAACGGACACGGGAGACCAAAAGGGATGGAGAATTTGTGAAAACACCTTTCCAAGTTCAATTCAAAAGACAACACAGTTTGAGAAGAGAAAGAAGGTATCAGACTACACACATGAAGCGAAAGCAAGCGGCAGTACATGGAGGTAACGCGGTGATTGTGACCCAGATCAATGAACACGCTGGCTGCTACTTTTACAGCACTGTGATTTCACAAGTCCAGAACTGCGTCCTTAGCTACACCAATAAAGCAGTCTCAGTATTTCTGTTCTAAATGCCTACACATTTATGAAGAATATCACAGCCTGCGCCTAGTAAAAAGGCTCACTAAAACATACATAATTTTCTAAAATTTGGACGTGGGTTATCATTTAGTAAAAATGTTTTGAATACTTACAAATTTTAGGATGTTTTCTATGATCTTGCTTATATGAATGACAAAGCATCTTATAATAATTTCTCTTTGTATTAAAAGTATATGGTAATTTAATTAATTAGAATTGAAATGTGTGTATATGATTCTTGTTCCTTTCAAATTTCTTTTTGCTCGCTACTGCATTGTTTGGAAATTAAAAAATAATCACACCTACATTTAAACATTTCTGTTAGCCTCATCTATTTCACATAAAAATATAAACATACTAGCCAAACAGGCTTTACATTCCAACAATTTTCTATAATCAAGTCCCAGAACATTCTTTGAAACTCTCTTAATTGCTCTTATTCTGATGAGATGTCCAGTTATCTGGTGATCACATAAAGCAGAATGACATATGAAAATCCAATTAGAAAAGGAGACCCTAAAAGGAATTCAAGTGCCTGGCCATGGCAAGGTGGTCCTACCACTGAGCAGATTTATGGTGCAACAAGGTATTTTTGAGACAGTACTGGTACCACTGCATGCAGAAGTGTTTAACATTTCTCACTTTCATTATTAAAAATGACATAGAATTTGTGCTGCCAGTAAGATCTTCATACAGCTCATGCATATGTAGTGACATCCTTTTTGCATGATTTTTCCGCAGAATCACTTTGACCTGTCTACATCCGTAACTCCGGTCTGTAACCACAGACAGACTGCACAATTTATTTGCCTCTAGAAACACTGAACTCAAATGCTCCAGAGGGTGCTTTGAAATTCCACATGTTAAGCCAGTATTCATTACAACTGTTGCTACTGCATATGTATAGATAACACATTAGCAGTTCATTAGTCCCAAAATAGATAACAACAAAGTGCCATAAGTGGAACTTGGCATAGCCTTCAAGAGCACTTTGTCTACAGTAATTTTCTTAGTTAATCAGTTAATCACCTGCTGTGTTTACAATATACCAGTAAGGTAAGTCACAAGCAGAAAACAAAACTAGAAATAATTCTGAAGTATGAACAACCTGTATTTGGGAAAGAAATGAAAGAATCCTATGGACCATTTTATTGTTATAAACAAACCTCCTACCTCCTTCTTTGTATTGACTTAAGCATATTTTTTTCTCCCACAGTGCAGAATCTGACTTCCTTTCAAAGTACCGGACAGCAGCAGCTATGCAGAACAGAAAAAGGCAAAATGCCAATATTTACCAATTGATGCTGCTTAAATAAAAGCTCCTAATCTCTTACAATGTTTGATAAATCTCTAAGTTATTGCTTCTCAAGCAAAGGTTGGTTATTGATGAAAAATATGCACCTTTTCTTGTACAGAGACAATGAACTTGAATTCATCAATTAAAAATACCGTGGTTTCTTCTCTTGTAGCTGTTTCACTTACAGTTCTTGAAGCATTTTCTTAGCAAAAGGTTTATGCTGTTTAAAAAAAGATGGCTAATTTTGCTTTCAGATGGTTCAACTATAAAACAGATGATTCAGTGTGGAAAAAAAGCTGACTATTTGCCGTAAAGATGCAATCAATTTCCTCTCCAGTGTACATTCTGCATACAGTCATTTTTCTGTTCATATCAGAAGATCTCACCACACTAATGCGGCTAAGCATGCATTGCTGTTACCACTGCAAAGCCTCAGCTAAGGAGAGCAAAACTGAAATACTACCTACTTGAAACATTAAAAGGGTGACTGGATTTATTTCTGTTGTCACACCTTCTGAAATACGAGCTTCTCTGTAACTTGATTAAACGTACGAAGATTATCTCAATTCCTATGAGCAAGAAGCTGATCATACAAGTAGTTAAGCACACTTGGTTATGCATAATATTTTAAATATCATGCATAATATTTTAAATATCATGCATAATACAGGTACACCAAGAATCTGTATTAGAAAGTTAACATCATTTCATGTTCTCAGAGTCACAGCCCTCAAAGCAAATGTGGCTTTGAGTAAACCCTGTGACCCTTTAAAAACCAGTGCTTTTTCAATTTGACACGCGCTATAGCAAACCGTAAAAGCTACATATTAGACTGAACTTCAGTGGAATGAAGTTGTGTGTTCTCTCATGCACATATGCTATGATCAGACACCTAACCATATTTGACCTATGAAACCATACAGCAGTATCTATTTCACTACCTAGGAAACACCATAAACTAAAAAAATTGGGTCCTTTATAGGTCAGACCAGACCATTTCCCAAGGCTTTCACTGTTCCTCACAATTTCCATCCAACTGCTACCTGCCATCAACACCAGATTTACCCACTCCTCTCCAGAACTCTGCTGAAGAAATATGCTGCTCCCAGTGTCCACTTGTAGTGTTTGCAAATGGAACAACTATAAAAAGTGCAAATCCAAACCCTCAATGCATTAACTCGCTGCAGTTAATACAACAGCTTACTTATCACTTAACGCAGGATTCATCTTGCTTAGCCTTAGCTAGAATTAGAGATCTAATTTTATGACTAATAATCACCTGTGCTCCCCCTACAGTCCAAAAAGGATAGCTCCACATACACGTCCCGTCCACTACCCAGTGCTTCCTAAATTTAGATTATTTGCATTCTGGAGGTGCTGTCCCAGTGTCCACAGTCTTACCTAGTTGTCTAGACTTCCAGCTTCTACTAAAACTCACAGCAACTGTTCATATTTTTCACTGAAGCAGTTAACTGAGACTAAAAAAAAAGCAAGAACCTCCAATTACCTAGACTTTTTTCCAGAGAAGATAAAAATCTGTAAAGTGGGAATAACACTCACATACTAACAACTTTCAGAGTGATAATTTATACCTTTTAGTTTCTAATCACTAACGACATATACCAATCACAGCACACAGAACTTTCCCTTTAACAGTCTGTCTGTTATTCATATTACGACGCATCTAGTTACTGACACTTTAAATATTCAGAAGGAAGAATTTATTTCCACCCCAATGATGTGCAGCTTCACAAGCTGATGCAACCATTCAGCTGTGAGTGCTATTTATCTGTAACGTGACAAATTTAAATACATATTTTGCAACTGCCCAACTCTAGTATACACAACATTATTCCTATTGCAAGCCATGACAACCTGCAATAGCACCATTATTTAGACACTTTTACGACACCACATGAAAATCAATATAAGCCCTAGCAGTACGGTTTATCATTTCTAATATTAAGTATCCTGCAAATGTATAACAAAGTTTTGACTAAGGAAAACATTTCACACAGCTGTACAAAATAAACAAACGAGCATTTATAACCCAAGAAGTTGTGCCACACAATTTTTAAAGCCAGTGTCTTAGCCTTCTACTGCTCTGGTACCAACTTCCTTTCTAAAAAGAAGCCCAGAGTGGGGCTGCTTCCAAATGCAATGACCAGAAAGCGCACTGCAGTATCTGAGCAGCCTACAGAAAACAGCATACTAATTGCTACGATGAATCTCTGACATGTAGCCCCTCTCCCATTAATTCCTTCTCAAGGAAGGAAAGCTTTTCACCAGGCAGATCGGGACAAGTGCCAAAGCTTAGCTCCTTCTTCCCACAATGGCTGCTGCATGTTCTTCCATCCATTTCTATTCTTCACATGTTTCATTTCGGAGCAGAACTGGAACAAGTGAGAGCATGCTGCAGCTGCCGGGAGGAAAGGAGCCAGCTCCTGGCAATAGTTACATCCCACAGAGGGCTGTTTCTTCATATAACCATTGAAAAACAACTGCCTACTCTGTTGGCACCCCCATCCTCAGTACACTCCTCTGCCACGCTGCCTGAAGGCTTACCCCATCATGGGATATTCTTCCAACACTTCTAGGATTATTCACCTTATGGCTGTTTTACAGGCTGCTCTCAGCATATGCATACATACACATAAAAATACACAATGCTACCGGCAAACGTCCTAATTACAGCTCTAAATAAAAGACTGATTTGAAGTTTAAAAGGGATGTTTTATCAGTAGCTTTGTGTTGCTGTGGAAACAAGATTCCAAGGGCATATCCAGGGATAAGAATCTTTCTGAAATATTGAATAGTTCTGCTTGCAACCAGGAGAGAAAATGCAAAAATAATTCCCAGCAAACAAGCTGATCTATGAAGATCTTTAATCTTTTCATTCAGTCTACATTTAGCTCAATCGCGGACATTTCTACAACATGCTGACATTTATCAAGTTACAATGCAAATAGCTTAAACTTATTTTTAAGACTGCTGTAAGAAAAATAACATGGTATTATGATATAGTAACAACCAGCAGTACCGTAACAGACAGGTCGCTATGATTTCTGGGGGTGGGGGAAGGTGCTGTTATGGATGCAGATTTGTGGAGGGGACCGGTTGCTTTTTGTTTCTTTGGGTTTGTTTTGGGTTTTCTTAACAATCAGGTATTAATCCTTTCAGATTCTTCCGAATTAGTTTATGATTCTAGATTATTAAAATACAGGGAGCAGCTACAGTGTATTATTCTTTTACCAAAGGAAAAAGACTGGAAAAAGGGTAAAAGTAGTCAAAACAGTTTCAGATTTGAGGACATCCAGTAACGCGCCATTTTTATACCACTGAATATACTTTTTGTCCCAACTGTTAACACTGATGTTACTAGAAATAGTTGTTACTTTGTTCCATTTATTAATAATATTTTTGAAGGTAAATATGTATATTATTCATTAGACCTTTTTTATTAGCACTAACTTACAGAATAATCAGCTGGATTGAAAAGGAGTATGTGCCTATTCTTATTAAGATATATTTGCCTTGTTTTAACAGACCTCAGTTTAAGAAAAGACAACCCATACCTTGCTCAGAGTTTCTCTCTGTTGATTTATTAGCTTTCTCTAAAAGGGTTCTCAATAATGGAACACGCCCCAGGGTTCTGAGCTGTGAATTCAGGAAATAAACTATAGAAACAAGGGCATCTTAACACGCTTCTACTTTTCTGCATTAAAGATTTAGTCTTACAGACAATTCCTACCACGCAGGCAAGTTAGTAGAGTGATTGAGATTTGAGCTACCTAAATATTAGATTCTTAAAAAAACCAAAACAAAAACCAACTCAGCCTTGAGGCTCTAGTTGCTTTTCAAGCTACCAAAAGATTATAGTAACTTTAAGAACACAAGCACCACATACCTTTTCATCCTACTCTGAGGGACAAATGTCAAGTAAGTTGTAACTCTTGAATTATCTACTGGTATGCTACAGACACTCCCCATTGATTATTAAAAGACAACTGTACGTATTACCTTCCTAGTCTTTAGAAGACATGTGTAAGCACTAATACAGTTTATAATGAAAGAAGAGGCCAAAACACTTGAATTCAAAATTGAGATACTTCAGAGTAAGCTTATCTAAGAGTAGTACATACTGAATTGCTAAAAGTTTTGAGTATTTAAGAAATGGACCTCTTCTCATCATTATCCGATTGCTGAACTCTCCACCATTTGTTGAGTGTCAGAAAAGTACCTCAAGTTATAAATTACAGGATGACTTCACATTTATCTTCAGCCTTGTTTTTATCGAGGAAAGAAAAAGAATATGCAACTGCTGTGACATACAGCTGCCTGCAGACACTGCAACTCGCTGACAATTTCTCCCCATTTTCTTGCATCTCGTGCTACAAAAATGGCAGCAGAGGAAGACTGAGCAACAAGAGAACATTAAAATAACTACACAGTAGATGGGATCCAATTCGCAGTATTATTAATCTGGCCCTATCTGAAAATTCCTAATTGCGTGCTATTTGAAAAATCTTGGGTTTGTTTTGGTGTGGTTTGGGGGTTTTTTAAGCAGTTTTTCATTTGTCAGGATTCTAGTATCAGTGGATAGATTATAGCTTTGGGGCTAAGAAAACACGAATCCCTGTTTCTAAACCTTTTATCATGACCCCTCCCACAAAGCAACTGCCATACTTTACAAACTCCTCATGAGTTTATCCATATGCTGAATCCCTTTTTGTCTGTTGCTCATCACCAAATGATCACTGCTATGGCTTTGCTTTGTTTTTATTACAGAAGATATCTAAACAAACTATTTTTGTGTATTTCTTACAAAGTTTTTGGGTTTTTTTTCTTTTCAAACAAGGGGGAAAATGAGTATCGTTTCCAAACCAGTGTCCTTTATTTTATCACAAGTCCGTAGCAAGATGCCCAAGTAATCACCGCTGACTGCTCTATCACGCTTTTGGTTAACCTCTGAAGCATACAGGGTCAAAATGCAACTGTATTACCTTCACCTTTACCACCTACTTTTTCAGTCATCTTTCTCATAACATTCAAAATCAATCCTAATATCAAAGGCTTCTGGCACAACTATCATAGAATCGTTTAGGTTGGGAAAGACCTTTAAGATCATCAAGTCCAACCGTTAAGCTAGCACTGCCATCCCACCACTAACCCATGTCCCTAAGCACCTTGTCTACCCATCTTTTAAATCCCTCCAGGGATGGGGACTTTCCTCCCATGACAAAAGTGAGTAATTACTCATAAGTGATTTTAGTCTTTGGCAGTTTCTGATCTACTACAGGTTATTGCCCTTCACGCCACAAATTCTTAGGGCACTTTTGTAACCTCCGATAGGAGATCTATTTTCAGATATTACTCAAATAATTCTAATAGGTTACAAAGGCACTATTTTATTTTTCAGAATTTTAAAAGTAAAAATTGATGGAACCTTCCAAAGCATTACAACTTTAAACTATTTAGCATGCACATAATAATGATTTAATAGTTTAATTCCTTAGAACACTCCTATTATTTTGAAAACAAATAGCTAGTCATGCAAAATGGAGTCTATTAAATAAATTACTTTCGCCAGCTCAGTCAATTCATAATCCCGGGTGTGGCAGACCAGATGATTTGTGTTTCGTTTGCACCTACTAAGCAGAACTATGATGAGCAGCAATACTAGAACTACACATTAACATTAGTATTAGAAAAATAGCAGCTATTTCACCCAAGGTTCTGTATCGTTTGGCTAAAGATGTCATTTAACTTCATGGTGTTTTGATCAGTCTTAGTTGTTTGAAAAAAAACCAATCACTTCTCTCAATCTCTTCTAATACGTGTTTTTCTTTCTATACCTTTAGCTGTGACGCACTGTGACTTCAAATCATCATATATGTCTACTCTAACTTATGCCACTTTAGTTCAAGGTGTTCTTCAGAAAATAGAAAACTCTTACATCTTAGTATTTTGTCTACTTCTTGCCTTCCCACTTATCCTCCCTATTTTAGATGCTTACAGGTTCTCTGCTGCCAATATTTCCTTTGATGGCATCTATGCCAAATTTAACATTTAGGCAAACTTCACTGTTATGTTTAAAGGCCCTTCAGCTATCTGCGCAATAAACCCCTCATTCCAAAAACACCTGCTGCTTTTGATAGGATATTATGATATTGAATACCACTTTTGCTTTCTCTCTCTATAAACTTAAAGACAACTCCTGTGGGAATCCATTTCAGGGTGAAATTGTAAGAGCTCAACAACATCTGAGACAACCTAAGGGCTCAGAGAATTAAAAGGAGTGCTTGTGGTTCACTCTCCTTTTTGTGCCTGACAACCCTGCCCCTTTCTCACTTTTTTGGTTGGAGCGATAGCTTTCTTTGTGGCGGTTCAGAGAACTGAAGCAGCTCCAAGTCAAAGCAGCTTAGGGACAGGAACTGTAAAGAAGTCTTGATCTGCATATTCCTGTTCCCTTCCTCTGTCAGCACTGGCACTCACAGGATTTTGCGTCAGGCACATCAACTTACCACCTTTAAATTTTTTTTTATAAAGTAACTTTTCAGCTAAATCAGTTTTCCAAGACAGTTAACACTACAGCTCTGTAAGCACGAGCACAAGAGCGGAGGAAGGAATGACACGACCCGAGGCACGGAAGGAAAGGCTGCCCCTTTAGAAGCGGCACAGCCTGAGATCAGCACAAGTCAGTCATGGAAACCACAGCTTAAGTGTCTAGGCCCGACTGTCATGAAAGCTAAACCTCCACACATGAGCCGATGAAGTGCTGACTTCCTCCGCCTGTGCTTATGGCTTCTCAAGAGGCAATAAAAAGCCACCAAGTCATCGATGGCAGGGCAGTGACATAACCAGTATTACTCCGGAGCCTGGAAAACAACCACCGCCCCCACCCTCGCAGCAAAGCAGGCACTATAAATGTGTGCAGGAAATATTTCCCCTTTCCTAGAGCAAAGGGAGAACACTACCAACGAGCTGTGAGTGGTAACGGTATTAACAAATCCCCAAATGTGGTTTACCGTTTTGTCTAATAAGGTTCTAATTCGACTTGTATCCCAAATACTCCTCCTAAAATCAGCTTTAGAAAAAGGAAAAAAACACAAGATCCAGACAATTACTATATTTTTCAGTAATTAGCTTAATTGATTCCACATGATATAAATCTTCAGAAAAGACAGTTCACAGTATTTCACTCCCAACAGAAAATAAATAAATCGCTGAACAAAATAATTCATGCATACGTAGAAACAGAGGTTTTCCTAAACCTGTAGAAACATCAGTGCAAAACGCAAACTATCACAAAGCACTAGAGAAAGCAACCTCATTGCTACTGTCCACTCTGCCATGGTTAGTTCAGTATTCCACTTGCAACACAAAACAAAAAACCCCAAACCACTAGCACCAAGCGTGCATCTCCCCACTATCAGAAGTTACTTCCCTTCAGTACCAGCTTACAAGGCATTTTTTGCATGTTTCTTCCATCTTTTTAAAAAGACATGCCAACAGCAAACCCTAGCCCTTCAATGTAGGAACAGTTTTGTGTTTTGTTCAGACAGGGTATCAGCATTGAGACATGCTGGCTACTGTAACTAAAAGGAAGGTATTTCACAATTATGAGACACTCAGAAAAATCCAATATGGATTTTGGGGTTCTCGGCACCATCCAAATCCCAATAAAATTGGGCAAATTCTGAACTGAAGCAGTTGGCGAGTATTGATTTGCAGCGCTCAAATGACTTCAAGCTTTACTCAGGACACATCAGCATTATTTGGTGGAACAAACTGCCTTTCCTCCAAACAAGTGAGAAGTAAGGTACTGCAGTGACAGCTGCTAATTTTAAGGAAAACTGCAAAATGAAGTAATTGCATATTATAAACTGTAAGCCTAATTGCAAGTTGCTGGTACTCATACCCACAACACAAGACGAATTACTTTCTACGATGTAACAAAAACTCTCATTTGCATTCTAATCACCACAGAGATTTCAGTATTTTATGAAAATTCTATTAAAATACAAAAGAAGAACTTCCAAGAGAAGAGATTTTCCCTTCATAGAACTTAGGTTGTTGTGATTTTAGGTACTGCTAAACAAGACAGACAGTAAAACCACACGCACAACTCCACTAAAAACTGGACTGTCATGGAAGATTCTGCCCAAATCTAATAGAATGGTATTTCTAGCAAAGCCTTTCTACAAGCCATGTACATACACACACACACAAATGAGTATTGCATCCACCACTGAAAGGCAACCGAGCCTGGGAAGGCACGCAGCAACCTTCTGACAGCTCTTCCTTCAGGCAGCGCACAGGCAGCCAGGGCACCAGAAGCCTGCCCAGGTGGAAGCCGGGGTGCTGTCCCTTCTGCAGGGGATGGGATGCGAGGCTGCCTCTGCTCTAGCTCTCACCCAGCCACCAGAAACCCAGCGGAAAGGGGTGGAGACAGGAATGTGCTCTGAAACAGAAACCAACCTACTGCATGCTGATGGAGTACGAGAAACCTCCTCTTGCCAAGGCATCTACCAACATCTCATCAAATAACCCCATCTGAATTAATGACATTTATTATTACTTTGATCTTACCAATCTGCCTGGTCAAAGCTGATTATGAAGTAATGCATATTTGTCTTTTAACGTACCTTGCATAAAGATGAGTTTGAGAATTGCTTCTTTATATGCACAAAAGTTGTAGTAAAGCAAAGGAAAATAAGCTCCCTTCTGAAAAGGAGATTCATTCGCAAGCAAACAACTCTCTTTAAAAACTGACCCAACAATTACTACAATCTAGGTTTGACACAGATACATCACCTGAAACAAACTACGCTTTGCTGCATTTCACATATACTATTAATTTAATCTACCTTGCAATGCAGTAAAACAAAAGTTATATTCTAAAATGTTTATGGCTCCATATGCTTCATTTGGGAGATTTAGAAATCAAAATCAAATACAACTGAAATCACTTCATAAAATGTTGTGGGGTTTGGGGTTTTTTTCAGGTATTATTTGAAAAGTTCCTAAAATATTTCACTTCAAGTGCAAGTAAAAGTATTTTCTAGATTACCAGGACCACATCCAACTGTTTCCGTTAGCAGCGCCTGCTCGCAGTGATGACAGCTAACCATGGACTGGGCTGCGTTATTACGTGCACAGCCAGCAGGCCAAGGGAAGTGATTACCGTTGTGAGGCCGTGTCTGGAATAGTGTGTCCAGTTTTCCTCTCCCCCAATATTGGAGCAAGTCCAGCAGAAAACCATTAGGATGTACAGGGGCCTGAAGGGCATGACAAACAAAAAAAAAAAAATTGAGGAAACGGTGTTTGTATAGGCTAGGAGGGGAAAAAAAAGGGAGGTGGGGGTGGACAGCTTTTAATTGCTCTTTTAAGTTACATAAAGGGGAATTACAGAGAAAACTGATCCAGACTCTTCTCAGAAGTAAAAAGTACAAAGGACAAGAGGTGATGGTTGCAAGCTGCAGCAAGGGAAACTCTCATGTTTTTAAGGGCAGAAGTTTCATTGAGCAGTCGGTTAAACACTAGAACCAGAAGCTGCCTAGAGATCTTGTGGAATCTCCTCCATCCCTGGGGATTTTGGAAATGTTGAGTGGACAAGTTGAGCAACTTGATTTGATTTTGACATCAGCCCTGCTCTGAGTAGGAGGTTGGACTATATGACCTTGGGAAATCTCTTTCAAACTACTTTATTCTGTGAAATATTCCACAGCAAGATGTCACAAAATATTTTTATTAAATCTCAAATTGATCAGTTAATTCCATTTCTAGATCACAGCTGAAAGATATGACAAAGCATCAACATAAAAAGCATTAAAAAAATTACTATGTTGGCGAAGTATTAGTTTTCAACTCAGGCTGAGCTGTACACCTACTCAGTTGGTAAGTATTAACTCTTCTGTGGGCTGTAGATCCCCACTCCTGAACAAGAAGCTCACTGAACTAACAGAGCCTGGTGTCCTACAAATACACATTTCTGGTCTTGGGAGTACCAATAAATCCATCTGTGGAACTGGGGCATCTGCTCCCCAGTGTCTCTTTGGGGGAGTCTGACTTCTCATACATGACCTCCTGATGCAGTTTCTTCCTCAGTGGAGCAGCACATAGGATCTCTTCACTCTAACAAAATACCTATTTTTAAGAAACTTGCAGAAACTTTCCATCTTTAAAGACTTCTACCATCTGTCAAATTTGATGGAAAGCAGGCAACAGGTTCAAGAATCATATGGAGGGGTGCAGGAGACTGATGCAACCACATACAGATGCTGTGAACATGTAAGCCTTATTTCCTTAATAAATCATGCTTAAAAAAAATAACACAAACACAAGTTATCTCTAGGTGTTTCCATGGGATAGACCATGCTACATTAAGAAAATATGTATTTATTAATAAAATGCAAGTGTCCCCGAGCTGCACACTTCACCTCTTAAACTAGTATCCCATTACTTTGGGCAGACAGGAGAAGATGCTACCTCTCATCTTCCATAAATCTTAAAAGACAGCTGTGACAGGAACAGCACGTGAGGAGCTGCTGTCCCAGCCCTGATGCCGGCTGCACAGCTCGCCGACCACCTGCCGCATCACAGGGGTGAGCAGGAGAAGCGGCTCTAATTGCTCCTTTCACGTTTCCATGCAGGTTAAGCAAGGGCTAGAAGTCTGAGCAACTGAAAGAAAACGCTTACCTCGGCCTTCACCCCAGAGGGAAGAAGCTGATAACTCGCCACCAATTACATTCCCCAATACTCTACTCCGATCCTTGCACTAAGGAGGACCTATGGCTACCTTGTTGGCTACCTTGTATCAGCTCCCTGCTTTCCTTATCACACAGACTCGAACGTGTTAATTACCAGGCATGGACACCCGCACCCCACCTGTGCTCACTCTAAAAGCATGTATAAACAGGGACATGAATCTCTGTACTTGCTCTATCATTGAAGGGTACTCTCTCCAGATCAATACAATAGTTAATAGAAAAAAAATTATAGGCTGTTTCTGACCCTTGCCACTAAGCCGTCCACCCCAGATCACCAATCTGACCCTCAGAGAAGGACGCAAACGCTACCTTCTTGTGTAACATCGGACTGTCTCGAAAGAACTACACAACCATCAATCCCATCAAGTTTTCTATTTTCATCTTTTAATATAAATATCTACACCTTGCAGATCATTCTACTCCTGATTTTTTTTTTTCTGTTTCTAGCCTCTTCAGGCATTAGATTTCATTTTAAATGATCCATCCTCTAAAAGTAGGGCTCTTCCGTGAGACAGTAGAAAAGAGGAGAACTTTGAAAAAACTACTGCCAAATGTTTTAAACCTTCTTTTTAGTGTTACTTTAATGTTCATCTATTGACTACCTTAACTTCCAATATCACTCTTGTAGCACATCAGTAACACAAAGATGTCTTTGTAACAACCCAGTCAAATTCAGGCCAAGAAATGCAAGATTTGAGCTTCCAGATTGTTTTCTTCCAACTGCATTCATGTTTGTTATTTATATATGCAGCTATTTGCAGCAGTGATAATACTTCACATTCACGTAAGCCTGATAACAAAATGGACTTAAAAAAAATAGAATGTTAGAGAACATCCCTATCACATTTCAATTCACCATTTATTTCCAAAAAGATGACTTGTTTTAAACTGTCAAATTATCATCCTTGCCAAGCCACCACTGACTAGCTGGATGAAGAACAATTCACACCGGAAATTTAAAGCTCAACATAATCATATTTTTATCACTGTTTCAGTGTGTTTTAAATACGGCCTGTTAACAGGTTGATTTGAGGTTTTTTTGCAAAAAGACAAAAACCAAACAAACAAGCCCGCCCCTCCCATTTGGGAAGGCGGAGACAATCTCAAAGACCTTTCACACTTTACCATGTCTGAAAGGTAGTTCTGCAGCTTCAGACTTGGTCTGAAAGCTGGTACCAGCTGACTCTGAAATTGCTAATACCCCATCACTGAAAGAAAGGGACAGTCACATAAGGAACTTCACACCAAACCCCCCTGAAATAACTCCTAAGCACAAAGAGAAGGGGGAAAAAAAAAAAAAAACAAACCAACAACCACATAACATTTGCATATATTTGGATAAATTAATTCAGAGTAACAAACATGACTGTATGACTAAATTGCTCAAAGAATGTCCTGCAGTCCTAGAAAGTGCTGAGGATTTTGGCTAAAAGTTTGTTTGCACTGTGGTCATCCCTTAGTTTTACATGCAGAATTACTAAAAACAAAAAATAGGTTAGAAAGGGACACTGACATGGATATTCACTTATTAACCACTTCACACCCAGAAACAAGATTTCTGAGTAAGATGCAAGCCTGTATCAAAGGATAAACATTTTTGGCAGAGTTTAACTGGAGAACATTAAGATGGAGTTTGCCTGATAACATGACTTTTCTGCTTACAAAGCTGAGAAAGTGCAGCCACAACACAGAAGTAAATATACTGCTCTGTTTAGTTTATTTTTACTCAAAACCTGATTATGTTAAAAATGACTGCACTAGGGGAAACAGTTAAATGCCTTTAAGGGTTTTCAAAGCCAGATGAGAGAATATTCACAGGGAGTCTATTCAATCAACATCTTCATCTATTTCCTGTGCTGTTATTTTATGTTGTGATCAATATTTCTCAAACATTATTCTCTCTGCTGCAAAATCAAAATGGAAGACTGACCGTAACAGCACTATCCTAAGAATACTTCATTTGCCCTTTTATTCAGTAATAAAATTAAAATAATTGTATTGTTTTCAACTCCCTAATCCAGAAATATAAGAATTAGAAAAAACAAGGAAGAGTGAAGGATTTTAAGAGTTAAGTCACTTGTTTTCCATATAAGAAGCCTTATGGTACAATGCACTTGTAAATAACTAGCATCTCCCAAGTCAGTACACGTTAGCAGTGGGTCTAAAACAAAACCATCAGAGCCTGCTCTGCTTTTCTGCATTAAAGTGTACAATTTAAATGGATTTTGCAGTTGTGGGAAAGATTTCCATCTGCACACTCATAGCTTGCCCTCTACCCCACCCCCCAAGGGAGAAGCTTCTGCAGATCCTCACTGCATTAGCTATCAAAGCAAGATAAGAAACACATAGTATTAAACTGCATTACCTATACCTCCACTGATTGATAAGTAATATAATTTAATCATAAGAGCTTGTATGTTAGGCACTATGAAACATTACAGCTATGGCATTTAACTACAAGTGCATCCAACACTTCCCTTATCAAGTACACAATATAAACTGAGACTTTGTTCCCTGTTATTTCACACCAAGGCAGAAGAGCAGTAATTAAGAGCACAACATACCAAATTTAATATTTCACATTAATAATTTGACAGTAGAAAACACAGGAGCCAAGTGCATATTTCAACTGAACCTGAGATCTGGAATTTTTATTAGTAATTTTGTATAGCATTCATAGCAGACACAATGTATTAGAATAAGTTTTTAAATAAAAGATAACCTTATACAGTTTTGGAGGGGAAACAGTTTCAGCATAGAACTTAGTAACATATCATTTGGAGGGGCATAAAGTGGCCCTGTTTCCCCTGTATCTGCTCACTAGCACAGTGATGCCAAAAAAAGCCATCAACTGCCATCGTACTGCTTCTTGTAATCTCCGATCTGTGGTGAAATATTTTAGAGGTTGTCTGTTAAACACACTTTGAACATGCCAATGATACGAATCAGGCTACACACAGCATACATATTGGAAGTACTATTCCCAAGAACCTTCCTAAATCAGACTGCAAGTGTAAACCAGTGCAGTTAGTACTGAGATTATCTGCAGCAGCATACTTGCCCTAGCTCAGATGATAAAGTACACCGTAATAAAATACAGCTTGTACCATAAGCTACATTAACAAGTTTTGGACTGGATATATTGCTGTGATTTCTAACACTAAAACAATAACAAGGATATTTTTACACTGTAAACAGGATTTCTGATTTACATTTTGAAGGTTCTTCCCATAGCAAAAAAGCGAAGGCCGCAACTCAAAACTTTGCGAGAGGCTCAGCTCCCAGCTAAGTTCAGGCCTAGATGAAAGCTTCCACCCCGAAATACAGGATGACTTCATCTTAACAGGCCAGCACAATTCAATGACTATATGCAAAACCAGATAGCTACAAAAATCTGTAACATGCAGCTGAAGGCTGTGAAGAGCCTTCACTGAGAAATGCACTAGTTTACAAAAGATTAAGCATCAGAGAGAGAAATTAATGCTGATAAAGCTTTCATGAAGTAAAAGCCTGTAAACCTCATTTAGTACCTCTAGTCAAAAAACACGCTGAAGAAAGAGAAGCAGTGTTGGAAGAAAGTTGACAAAACAGTAACAAAAAGTTTTTCATCTGCATCCCTTAAATTATTTCAGAATTAAGTTGGGGTTTTTTTAACCTGTTTTACTAATAGAAGACGGAGTAAGAAATCCTAAGCAAGGTCACTGAGCATGTCAGATTTATAACCCAGTCACTAGATATACCATCACAGAGCATCATCCCGACTCATTCAGATTGCTAAAAAAACCCCCACCTCGCTCTCAATCAGGTTAGTTTGCATTTTCAGTATTTTGTAGTTCATCCACCTCGCTCTTTAAGACTGCTGTTAATCAAAGCAAACACGATCGCTTTTTAGTGAGACTTAGCGTAAGTCTTCGCGATACCAAGAGCTACAGCGGCTGAGAAGAACTTTCACCTGTATACATGTTAATTTTGATACTAATCTGGCAGGCTATGCAGCACAGACAGCACGTCCAAAGAAAAGCCAGGCAGGGGCAGCAATTCGTATGCACAGATTCACTTTTTTTTTTTATCAACCGTGACCTCGGGGACATGCAGCCAGGTGAGCACGGGCACAAAGAGAAACGCGGAGCTGCCAGCGGGATTTTACGACCTTTTCCCCTTTTTGAACGTCTGCAATCACACCAGAGAGGCGAAGGAAAAAAAAAAGAGAGCAACCAACTCTAGAGGCAGGGACAAAAAATATTCAAGAAAATAAACGCACGACTGAAAGGAAACGAGACGTTCAGCTGCACCCATCGATGGA
>NW_009259800.1:4102233-4146700 GCF_000687185.1 Egretta garzetta
ACCCCCGCAGCCCCGCACCCCGCCTCAGGTCGCGGTCGGTGCCTGCTGCAGCGCACGTTTGCTGCGTTCCGCGGGCTGCGCGCTACGAGGAGCCGTGCCCGGCAGTGAGTCAGCTGCGGGAAGGGAAAGGAGAGGAAAGGAAAGAAAAGGAAAGGAAAGGGCTTCCCTGGTGTTTGAGGCGCTGCTCTGAGACCCAGGAGGGCCGTGCGCTGTTCTTGGGTACGCTGCAGCCTTCGGATGCCACGCAGCACAAAGTTAGTGCACACGAGAGCTGAATTACTGTAATCAGGGCAATTTTAATTCTGACATTTCCTAACTTAAGTGCATAGTTTTGCAAACTCTAGTTAAAAGATTGGTTTTATATAGGATTATATTTCCATGTTGTTTCCCATATAAATTGGAGGCTTTGAATGGGAGATGGAAATGTTCTTCACGATGGTTTGTATCATGCGATGGTTGCTGCCTGCAACAGCATGTATCTATCTCCTCTGTTTTCCTGCAAGGCTGAGTTTTCCTAAAATAGCTTTTGCTTGATCTGGAAGTTTACAAAAGTTGCGCATAAGGATCTTAACACCACTTATCATTTTTTTTCTGCAATTCTCTAAATGATCTTGACAAAAAGTGTTAGCCCTGATCTGAAATGCTGCTGCTACTTGCTCCAACTCTATTGCCACAGCTGCTGGAGATGTGCTGTATCTTCTGTTCCTTTGAAAATTCCTACACATACATATCTCCATACATCTGTATCTCCGTGCATCTCCATGTTTATACCCCTCCCAGTCTGTTAGGAGACCCCAGTGTGAAATCATCCAATTACCCCTTGACTATCAAGCTTTTTTCTTACAAGTAGCTACTAATTTTGCATTCCTCTTTAGCAGTGCTCAGCCAGAAGCTGTTACATGACAATCCAGTTGCTCTCGGGCTCCCACCAGTTGTACTTTGCCCTCTACTTTCTTTAACATTTCCCTCTCAGCTCTGCTCGCTCTTCCTACTGACAGTTTTACTATTGACATCTCTGCTGACAATCCTGCCGCTTCACATCTTATCATTGCCTTGAAGGAGTCCCTGCCAGCGTGCTCCCTGTCAGAGGGTCAGTTCTGGCATCCCACCTTCTTCCATCACTACTTGGGGCAAACCAGCTTCCTTTGCCATCGACCAACAACTGCAATTTTCCGTAGCTGCTTCCAAATGCTGTACAATCGCCTGATTACAACTTACTAATGTCCCCCAAAGCATCGGGCTTGCTGTTTGACCAAAAGTGAAGAAGGAAGAGTTTCTGGTTTCAGTTGCGCAGCCGGCTGGCCAAACTGCAGCCCGAGGACTCCCCTTTGATGCAGACCTACCCAGCAGGGTCTGCACTTCAGATGCAGCCCCAGCCTGGTCTGATGGTGTGAAAGCTGTCAGGGATGACCGACGTAACCTAATAAACTCCTCTCTGTATTTAACAGACATTCAACTATACAGCTTTGGGGTTTATGTATTTGCGTGGCATAATGCTTCTGATGTATTTATTTTTATTTGTGTATAATGCTTTTCTTCCCATTATGTGTTCTTCTGCACTATAGAAACACAGCATTATTTTTCTCAGAAATTTTAGACAGCAGTAAATGTGAATAAATGTTTACATTTTCTGAAACTAAGTAAAATATTATTTAAAAGGTTCTCTTAACTCTAAAAGTGAAATTATGCTTGCAGTTCTGATTACATACATAAATAAAACTGTCATCAGAAAACGCAAAACAAATGATTATAGAGAATCTAGCTTAAACACAACCTGTTGTAGCAAATTTCATTAAAAACTGGCATGTACCTAGATTATTTTCTACCTTTACCAGGATGCGTCTGATCAAAAAGGAAACCAACCAGGCAGACCAGGAAATTGTGGAAAGACTGTCAGCTCCTCTGAGTGCTGTCTTCAAATCTACGTCTAATCCAATTAAACCCAAATAAGCAGTCAAAAGGCTATGGCATGCTTTCCCAAGCTTCTCCTGTGACAGAACCTGGCGCATGTATTTTGATGAAGCACTACAGTTAGAGATAGGCAGACCAGACAGAAGTGTTATCAATTGTTTTTCAACCTATTTAAATACGCTGCCATTACCTGCACTTAATGTTGAGTCTTTTACCTTAACTAGGTGACATTAAAGCCTCAATTCTGGAAAGAACATAAATGTGTTTTAAGAAAATTATTAGTTCTGTGATCGAAATAAAGGGTTTTGTTGGGGGAGAAGAGGTGACACTTGCAAAAAAAATGATAGCAGATAATGAAAAGCAGGGGGGAAAAAAAAAAACCCTTTTATTTCCAAATGAAATAAAAGCACTGCTAAGAAGAGTTTGTCCAAACAGAAACACAGTATCTTCAGTTTGAAAGCTGTTAGGAAACAGCTACGGCATACAATCAGTCAGTTTAAATATGCCATGGTTGGACTATCTCCATCTTCATATCAAGTTCAGGCGTCACATGGATGAGTTCATCCTACAATCAGGGGCTAGAAATTCTCTGTACTGTTATACATATCTGCTTTAACTGTTAACTTTGCATTCTGTAAATAGGTCTCTTGAAAAGTAAATGTCATACTATGAAAGGCCCTGAGAGTCCTGGAAGCGGCGTTATCAGGTTTAGGCAAAGGACAAACACTCTGTGGCTGCCCTAAAGTGCCACCCTTTATTGGGGGTGGGAGGGATTTCAAGTGTTTGTGCTAATTTAAAACTAAAGCTGCATCCCCCAAACCCATCATTTTTGTATTAGTTGTATTATTTGCATGGGGAACACTGAAGATGTAGGTTTCTTGGTAGCTGCTGGAGAAGTATGGCATTAGCTTTTTGAGTACCTCAGCATGACCCCGAACCTCCCCATCATCCCAACAAAATGCAGGCATTAAGTATATAAAACAATTTTCCCAGCATTATTTAAAAAGACCTCAAGCCTCTGTGCGGGGGTGACGAGAGAGTGGAATAAGACATGTAAGATGTTTTATAAAGATATATTTTAACTTCTAAGGCACTCAGGAACCATGGTGATGAGTGTGACACAAACTTAAATTGCTTAGATATGAGCTCTGATCCACAGGGAACTATCCTAAGATTCATAAAGAGCGTCAGATGCTAATAACTTCTAGTCAGTACCTACCTGGGCTTGATTTAACTGGTGACATACAGCTGAAATCCCTTGAGGCCAATTTTCATTTAAATGTCGGCCACTGCTTTGACACTGTAAAGTGACCTCAAGGAAAATGAGGATCGTGCTGTTGTCTTACACCATTGGGAAGTTAAAACCAGTCTCTCACCCAAATTGCCGGGAAACTGATGCCAAAACAAATCTACTTTTTTCCCCCCAGTATTTCCTTTTTCCCCATTCAGCATTCTGAGCGACTTTGCAGGAAGCTTATGGTGGCTTATACACCAGGGAGTTAAAACTAGTAAACAGATTGCTATGTTTGTTTTGCGCGTGCCGAGGGGAGCACAAAAGATTATTAATTGCAGAACTATACTGTCAGTAACAACCTTGATCTTGCACTGGGTATCGTTCTGTCACTGTCAGAATCTGTCACTGTTGTAGGAGATGTCTTGTATTATCTGTCATGTTCTTGTTAGGTCTGCTGTTCACAAATATAGTTTGAAAACACAGTTGCAATTTCAATTAATTTTTATGTTCCTTAGTTTTGTACAACTGGTTTACAGTTGTACTCTAAATCTTTCAAAAGGGATCCATTTTACAGCAACCTTAAAAGCTTATTGTATCATTCTAACCATTTTAATTAATATACTGACATTTTGTTGCTATCTATGTAAAAGTAAGTTGCTTTTATTTTTCAGCTGCAGAAGCAGCAGTATCCAGGCACCGTCCTGCGCTTCAGTGATGGAAATTTCCCAGCCTCAAAGCACACTCTGTCTCAGTCAGCTGCAATAAAACTCCGAGTGATTTCAATATTGTTGTGTGCTTTGCTTGTCCTCAGTTATCTGAAGCTTGTATCTTTTGAAAACCAGCGACTCCTCATGAGCTTGCTTCATCTTGCCCAAGACTTAAAATTCAGTAAACAAGCAGTGGATGATAAGAAAATTGAACCACCAGATAAAAAAGTTATTTTACAGGACTGATAAAAAAACCCCATGCATATAGTCAGTATTTATACAGAACGCTACCAGTGACTTGTGAGGATGCCACTGAAGTCCTGGTCTTTGACCGCTGTTTTCCTGTGCCGAAGCTTTATGCACTGGAAGGTATTAAATTTTTACAAAAAAAAAATTTAGCTAGTGCATAGTATCAGTCGCTTGATCGCTGTATTTCTGATACCGTTGATTGCTAGGAAAATACAAGAAAATACAAAAAAGGAGGTAAGATTATTACAAAGCCTCACAAGTCTAATGATTTACAAATACTAAAATATGCAGTCTGTTTCCACCACTTGTTCTCAGTTCAGCTGTAGCCAGGACAAGTGGTGCCTCCAACAGAGGCAGAAGTCAAAGAATGTAGAAACAGGATAATTAGGGATTTATGTTGTCCAGATATTGCAGTAACTCCATTTTTTAATACTTCTCATGGCTAAAAATTTAGGGACCATTTGTGATGAAGAGGTCGGCTGACGTGAGGGTAAAGGAGAAAGGATGATGAAAGAAAAAATAAAAGAGAATACAGGGGGTGGGGAGGGAGAATGTAAAATAAAAGTAAGATGAATAGGGAGTGAGAATGAGCTATGGGAACAGAAGGGCTGTAGTTGGGGAGGTGGTATCCGGACCCCGCTGCATCTGGCTTTGTGTAGGTGAAGCACTCGGCAGACACACAAGTCCCTTCATGGGGAACCTGTTTGGGGAATGGTGGCAGACCTTCTAAAAAGAGCTTACCAGGCCTGGCTTTCACGTGATGTTGTTGGGAGCCGGGGTGATGTTCATCACAAACATGTAGCTAATGATTTTGTGACGGCACAGGTATACTTCCTAGTTGTCTCCTGTTACTATATTTAGTCTAAACAACGGGCAGTGGCTGAATAGAAACAAGTGGTAGGGAACTATGGGATTCTGAGATTTTTCACACAAAAGCCACCAGGGTTCAAATGTCAGCCAACGCTGGTACACCATCACACGACAAGTGCGTGGCAGCCTTTACGAGCAAGTTGGAGGCCATAGCACAGTTATTCTGAATATAAGGTTCCACATATGAACCGTCATACTTAGCTTTCCTGTTGTTAGTCTTGGCAGATAACAAGACCTGACTGGAAGCCGGACTGTCTTTTCTCCTTTACCGGCCAGATTCTGGCCTTGCTGACACGGAATGACAGGAGCATGGAAGAGGCACCACCAGATTCATGGCTGCGGCGCTTCAAGCACCTGCAGGGAAATCTGCATCTTTGCTCTCTAAGCTGGACCGGTGCTGTGGGAGGGAAGGACGGTTTTAGTCTCTTCTCCTTGCATGTTGCTCAGTCCACTGACCCGAGAGCCTAAAGAGGCTGTACCGCATTTTTTTTAATAGATATTATATAAATTACAAACATCTGTTTCTACAGCCCGAAATTGATGAATCACCATTCATTTTTAAAACAACCATTTCTTTTGCAGTTTTGCATATCTATAGTAGATAAGAGCTGTGCAGACAAGAGAGATTTCCTGAAGGAAGTGGTGTCACAGTATTTTGAAAAAAAGAGCCAAGCTGTTGGAATCTGCGTTGCGTTATGGGGTAATGCAATACCTCTGAGCACTTCCTGTTTACCGTGAGAGATACAGTTTCACCACATCATAAAACTTTCAAGCATTTGTTAATAAACACTGCTAGAGAAAAAATAATATCCAAATATACAACCCCCCGTGGCATCTGTCATTATAAACAGGAGAAGGTTTTCATTATATATATCAGGGGACTGTGTGTGAAAGCAGCGGCATACGATTTTTCTTATATGTAAATATCAAGATGTTTGAACGAGCAAATGTAATTTCTACTATCAGCATTTGTCATTTTTGTAAACAATGTGGGTATACAGAGAGTGAACCTCTGCAGAGTCACAGAACAGAGCCTTATATGAAAATGGCAAAAGTAAGATTTGCTTCTAACAACAGTAATCTGCAAGTGCTGAGGTACCTGATCAAATACACAAGCTGTGCAGATGTTCAGAGCAGCGCTGTCTCGCTGTGTGGCCTTTCTCACTTGACAGCTTTGTTGTCTCAATTAATTTTTCTGGATAAATTAACCTAGCCCAAAAATGTAGAACTAGGGAGCAGAAGGGTGCAGATTTTTCAATACCAGCAACCTCGATGGTGCAGTTTGCACCCCCAACAGATAAGATCTTTGGCAAGGAAACGCAAATTATTGAGACTGATTCAGGATGTTCTTGCGATCATGGCTAGGACTTGGTCTGCAGCTGAAAGGCACACAGGGTGGGGGTCAGGGAGGAAATTCAAGGTTTCTGTTGATTCTGTAGGGAATAAGCATTTTGAGAGGTAACTATACAACAACGAGGCAAAGGCAGGCCTTGCGTCTCATAGAGCTTCACCACTGAAGGAGGCTTGTTAAGTTCAGGGCAAACTGTAAGACTTAATCTGTTTCTTCAAGCTTTCTGGGACGAATGGGAAGATCTGAACTGCAGTTCAGTGTAACCCTGCTGCGCGGAAATTCAAGATGGGTAACGACTGTAGACAATTCTTACTTCTTTAAATGGCTATAACGTTTTACTCTGCCACGTAGACTGTTACCAGTTAGACCAGGAGAAAGACTGACCTTCAGAAAGATGTTCCCTCCGGCCGCCAGCACTAGATCTAGCTAAATTGAATTAATAATTAAGACATTTGTAGCTTTTTGGATTTTGAAAGTTTTAACGATGGGAAAATTATCTGTCTCACATTATCATTGTCTTACCTGACATATTGTGGTTATTACTCCAGATATGCTGAAGCCTAATGATGAGAGATGCCTTTTATAACTGCAATACATCCATTGTAATCAAGCGCTACATTTATCTTACTGCATTACTGAGTCTCTGGGCTTTGTACAAATGACACAAAGTTGTTGTGAGGATCTATCTGTGTCCTGCATCTCAATTTTCAATATGATGTCTCATTTCCCACTGATGTTAATGGAGCCAGACTGAATCCCCGGCCTGGAAATCCTGAGAGGAAGACCAACAGCAATGAAAAGTATTTTCATTACAATAAAGGCCGCTTTTTAAAAAAAAGGGGGGGGTGGGGAGAGAGAACACCGCTCTTTTTGAAGGATATGGCAAAATATCTGTAGGATGATGTTCTGTATCCAATTTTACAGGTACCATTAATGGCAGTAGGGTAAGATTAAGTGATTATGCTCTGCCAAACAGTAAGCGTGGGAGAGCAGACAGCAGATGTCCTGCCACTTAGGCCTATGCCTTGTGCACCAGACCATGGAATGGAAACGTGTGTGGATATTTAATTGTTATTCAACTACAAGTTGCCTGGATTTATGAGTCTGGGAAGTGCATATGCTGCAGTGAGAAATGAGTGTTTATTAGCACAGTAGCTGTGCTGGCCTTTCCTGCAGAGAGCTAAAGTACCCCCGTCTATAGAAAATGGATTAAAAGGGGGCAGCATACCACTCATGTCCCATTTACCTTTGTGAAGTGCAGCTGGATAAATGCCAATATACAGATACATTTCCATCATGAACTCCGAACAGCTTTTACTGCTGCTTGTCACAGATACTAAAAATGCAGCAGCTGTCCTCTTATCAAATCGCAATTTGGAGAAATGTATACATAAATAAGGGGCATAAACAGGACTCATCCTTCAGGGCCAGCTACATGGATACACAAGATTAAACCCTTCAAGAGCTAGGTTAGGAAGATGAGACTGGTTGCCCTGTATTCAAGCATTTTTCCGGTGCTCGTTGCAGCAACCTTCTGTGGTCACTCTCAACATATCCTCTGTCCTCCTTGGTTCCTCTTCCACTACTCTTACCCATGACAGCATCCTCCAGGGCTCCTGCAGTCCCGTTCATTCCCTTCTCTGCCGTGTGCATTGCCTCCCGTCACCTCTCCAGTCAGCCTCCCTGATCAGGCTGCGTTCATCTCCTGCCCGTTCGAGGGAAGCACCACCTAGGAGTTGAGGTGGGAGGTTAGGCATAGAATAGCAGCAAGGCATCCCCCAGCACACCCCAAATCTGCAGCAAAAATCTGACATCTGTACTTCTCCCACTCGTTGCGGTTCCAGTCTCCATCCTCAGTGTCCAACTCTCCTCCTTTCCTGGGCTGGTATAGTTTTTGCTGAATTCATTTTCTTACAGTTTATTGAACTGCATGAGCACATCAAAGGGCCTGACAAGCACCAGACCTGCACAAAGAAAGCAGCAGGGCTGGGAGCAGAAGTGTCCTTTTTGATACCAGCAGTCCATTAGATTTGGCTCAGCTGCCATGTGATATCACTCCCTAGGTCTAGTTTCATCTGTGAAACAGGGAAGTTTGACTACACCGCTGAGAAGCTGTCAGACACTTCTTTTGTCTTTGCCATCCTTTGCTCTGCTTTTCTCTGTTCTAGAAAAATGCAGGAAAAAATAATCACGAGGGCAGTTTTATAGTGTCTTCCTTACCAACTCCTTTCTGCTCATCCTCTTCCTCTCCTGTTTCTGCCATTTACCCCTCCCAAAAATCTTGCTACTGTAATTCTCCGTGCTCCTGGTGACCTTGTCCTGCCATCTCACAAGCAACTGTTGACTTCTAGAAACACACTCCTGATCCAGGATCTTTTTCCTTACAAACACACTGCACAAGCAAGACAGACAAATGAAGGCCTCCTTTCTCAGGACAAGCATTTTAAAAAAAAAAAAAAAAAAAAAAAAAAAAAAGTATTACACAATCCACAAGACATGCGCATTACTCACCAAAACAATCACGGGTATCCTATTTCTGCAGCCCTGCCTCTCAGTGCTTGTTTCTTTCCAGTACCGTACCAATGTACTGAAGCCAGGGCCCAATAACAACTGCGTATGTGTAGAACTAAAGCCTGCAATAGAAGGGAATTTTTTGTACAGCTATAGTAATGATCAGAGGCAGTCCTACTGTGAAGGATAGAAGTATCTTGCTGTGTTTCTTTTATGATGTGGTCTGATCATTTACACTGTTGAATTAATAAAAATAACAAGATAGAAGCTTTCCAAATGGAATACATTGCTATCTGTTGTTCATTGTTCCATTCTTACTCCACATACATTAGGAAGTGCGCATTATCTGATAAATCAGGACATAAGAAACAACTAAATGCCTTTATGTTGTAAGAAAAAAAAAACCTTTCTAGAAATACTGTAGAAACATTCACATCCTCTATTTCTGTCTTTTATAAAGGCAGCCTGTGTCCTATTATCATCAAGCAAAAAGTAAACAAATGTAATTTAATCAGTTCTGTCTTTCGTTGATTTGCATCAGCAAGAATAAAAGACAAAAGGCAGAATGGAAAACAGCAGCTTTGTGCTAAAAGTTTGAATGCACAAAATACTTCTTTCTCCAGCTGTCAAACATTAAAAAACGCTATGCACACCAGTAATAATAAAAGTGTCAAACAGTTGACCACAATGGGAATCACAATGCTTCATTAAAAGCTCTAAAGCAGAGCAGAAAAGCTTCCAGCCATTTGTTAAACAGAACTAAATGCTAAGACACTTTCAAAAAGTGTCAGAAGATGCTTTCATCTAGTCTAGCCAGTCAGATAAATATCTCCTTGCTTACTTCAGCCCGGCCCTGGAGCTCGCACCCATTCAGCAGTAACAGCTGTATGTGCCATTTGCTTTCCTGAGACTGGGGCATCTCTCCGTGAAACAGAAAAGGTTAACGTCCTTCCCAGCGATCAGGCCTTCATTCCATGTGGTGCCGGGATATAATCAGTGATTTTGTATTTACATATGTAATTATGCATTACTTGGAGAACCTAACCTATTTGTTCAGCTGACAGGCGATGTTGTGATAAGGAATTTCAGCAGACAGGATATTTATAGACCCTTTATCTCTATGTAGAATCAGAAGTAAAATGTCAAACAATACCCCAAATGAAGGGTTGTTTCAGTTCAACTTTTCTCCATTGTTGCTTTTCCCTCTTTTTTTTCTCCCTCTGTCTGGTTATTGCCTAAAACTTGGCAGTGAGAAAAAAAGGGAATGTGACTCACACTGACAACTTCATTTGCTGTAAGAGACCTCGGTAATTGCTCTAACCCACTTACAGGAAAGCTACCCCTCCTCTTTCTCTCGTCCTCCACCCTTAGATAGACAGAGGCCATATTTGTAACAGGAGCAGCCTGGCTGATCTCAGAGGTCATGCTATCACTTACGAAGTAACCAGGCCTCTTTCTTTTCACTTTTCTTCTTCTGGATTCAAGTTAACCCCTCATGAGAACTTAAAGCAGCTTCAGTTGAAGGGGCAGCTTCCTGCCACGGATTTCTCATGAACCTAATAACCAGGGTTTCCAAAGGACTCACGGCTCAAACGCGGCAGGGTTGAAGTTGGCTGCTCCCATGACATGCACCAGCTTGGCAGCCAGCACCGCAGCTCCAGGATAAAGCTACCGAGCAGTCAAACAATTGTCGCCTTTTCCTTTTCTTATGGGATGGGGGGCAGGGGATGGTAAATAGGAACAGGAGAAGAATCAGCACAGATGCCTATGCAGCACTCTACCAAAATATATTTTCATTTTTAATTACATAATCAACATAATGAGAGTGGCATTCGTAGTGAGGGGGTGGAACAGATGGCAAAGACTTAGTTTTCAGCAAGACATTAATTAACAACAGCTCTGGTTTCTGCTAGAAAAAGGAGGTTGTTCTGAAAGGGGGTTTGTTCTGCTCTAGCAGGGTTAAGACGGGTGCTTACTACAGAGGACAAAATTCAGTTTCCAAACACAGAATTGTTTATCTTTTTTTTTTTTCCCCCCCTGCATCCCTGTTGAGATTTCTAGGATACTCTTTAAAACACAGCAACATCCTACATGCGAAGCCTTATTAAAAAACAACACAAGTTTGGGTCCTAGCAGTAGCTTGGGATTCTCCTTGCAAATGCTTCTGAATGCTCGGTGGACATATAAATACGAGAAGGAAAGGGAAGAAGAGTTAATATGATGAAGCAAGAATGCTTTGTGCCACTTAAGATGCAGGTGAGGCTTGTGTAATATACAGCAGCGTCACAGAGATATGGTTAAAGTTAGAGGTTTCTTAGATGCTTTACTTGAAGTTCCCTTTCCCTTTTCCTCTCTTGCACACACTCAGACTTAACATTTTCAGCACACTGATGCAGCCGAGTTGGAAAGAGCTATCCCAAGGAGGACTGAAGCAGAAAGTAGCTATGGGAGATACTTACTAAAACCACAGGCAGAGAATCTATCACCCAGACACAATGAATAGGGAAATAGCATATGCAGCCGAAAAGTCTAGCCTCTATTTTCTGTCTGATAAACTGTCTGGAAAGCCAGGCACGCTGAATGGCCCCTGCCTTCCGGCGGCATTTCCCCTGCCTTTCCCTCCCTGCTGGCAGCATTTCCCCTGCCTTTCCCTGCTCACCAGCAGCATTTCCCCCTGCAGGCCCTGTCCCTTATGCAGTAAATAACCAAGCATACTTTGCTATCAAATCTTATTAAACCACTGTCGCATTTACCATTGAACCTCGTTAACTCACTGGTTTATATCGGCAAAGTATATTTTTTGCTTCTCTCTCACTCCATCCGTGGCAAACTGGCATAGTTGGCAGGATGGCAGGTAGTATCACTGATTATTAATGAAGGCATGGAGTGAATCCGGGTCCCAGCTTCCCTGAAGAATGGGCTCGAGACAATTGGCATAATTGGGAAGCCGTTGAAGAGCTGGAGATGAGGAACGGGTTAGCCCTTGGCATTCCCAGAGCCTGCTGAGATTCAAGGTCAGCCTGCTGGCATTACCTTGAGCTGAGTTGAAGCATTCCAGAAATGAGATAAAGGTGAAAGGAAGGAGCGTATTTCAACTCCTCTGGCACCAGTCCCCAGAAAGGGAAACAACCCCTTCCTTGCCCTTAGGGAGGAATTGCAGGACACGAAAGCAAAAACAGAGTAGTGTCTGGAGGGCAACTGGGCCTGCCTGTCCGAAAGCGGAGGCTGGTATCAGCGGGTAAGTGATGGTGACCCATGTTTTAAATCCAATCAGTCCCCAAGGACAATTGGTAAGGATTTTAATAGATGTGGGAGCACAGATTTCACCATTAAAACAACAAGAAGCGGAGAAGCTAGGCACACCATCCGGATGGCAAAGAGTTTTGAGATGACCAGTGTGAACAGAGTGAGCATTGGGTGCCAAACTGCCAGGGTCAAGGTATGGCGACAGCTCACTTTGTAGTTAAAGCTCATCATGAAATTATTTTAGGTTTCAATGTTTTACACGGATAAACCTGGCGCCTGCTGAATGGCAGCGTGGGGGCCCTCACCTCAAACATTGACCCCAACCCCAGCAGCAATTGGGGGGGCTCCAATGCAGGCACTGTGCACAGCCCCTGCCCTCTCCTGGTCAAAAAATCCCTGTTGTATTGCAACACCCCATTGCCACTGCAGCACGAAATGGGATTGCCAATGTCACAGCTGATCTGGAGAAATGACAAATTATCTCCAGAGCCCACCCCCTGTATAACTCACCAGTACGGCCCGTTTGGGAGGCAGAGGGGAGGTGGCGTTTAAGGATCGATTATCAGCACCCAGATGCTGAAACAGCCCCGCTGACCCCTGCTGCCCCAAACACCAAAAACTTCACAGCTACTTTGCAAGCAGCTGCACCCCCCTGGGTGGTGGTGCTAGACGTGAAAGAGATGTTCTGATGGTTCCCTAAAAGAAGGAGGATAAAGAGACATTTGCTTTTGCTCAGGCGGGAACACAGTACACCTTTAACAGACTCCCACAGGGGTATAAACATTCCCAGTGCTCACACCGCGCTTGCTGAGCGTTCACAGGCAGTCTCACTCCCCCAAGAAATGAGACTGTACCCATACACAGGCGATACCCTGACCAGAGGAACTTCCACTGAAACAGGTGAAGAAAATCCATCAGAGACAGCCTGTACAGACTGTTCAATTTACTAGAGGCAATCCTAAAAGGTACTGCTCCCCCAGAAGACATTGCTCAAAACCCCGCAGTGGGAAAACTACCTGACCAGAGTTGCAGAGAATATGCAATTAACTGAAGGGCAAAGTTTCCAAATGACAGATACCTGTAAACAGAGACCCTTTAGCATTACAGAAACCTTACAAACCTTCACCCATTCTGAATGCACTGCCCCTCACTGCAGGTACACTGACAGAAAACGTTTGGTTTACGGACACTTCAGCAAAAATGGTAAATGGCAATATAAGACTGTTGCATTAGATATTACCACTGGCAAACAAGTAATGGAAGAAGGTGAAGGCAGCGCACAAGTAGGAGAAATAAGAGCAGTTGTTTTGGTGGCACAGAATGGAGCAAAAATTATATATGTAGACTGTCAGTGGGAAACCTTGAACTGGGAAGTAAATAGATCCCCAGTTTGGAGAAACAGAGATTGGCAGTTATTGCTGGATATAGCCAGGAAAACACCTTTCAAGATGGGATGGGTAAAAGCTCTTGCTAAGGATAATCAATCAGCCACAAAGTGGAATCAAAAGGTAGATAAGCTAACTAAAATTAGGAAAATCACCTTAAATCCTGAGTGGTATCGATTGGGAGAATGGTTACATCAAAACCTAGGCTGTGCAGGTAAAGAAGCATTTTAGTTTGCTGCACAAAGGCTGGCCCATAAACAGAAAACTTTGTGAAACCGTTCTTACAGAATGTCCCCCGTGTAGATTGAAATTACAAGCAGACCATCCTGCTAAAGCACCACCTTTACATATCAATGAAGGGAAAACTTTATGTTCTACATGGAAAATTGATTATATCAGACCATTAAAATTCTCTGTGGGGTATTGATACATCCTCACAGGAGTGGAAGTAGCCTCCAGCTTGCTTATGGTGACTAAGTGCCTGAAAGCCAATGGGCAAAATACAGCACGAGGGCTATCATTTTGGTTCTCAAATCTACCTAACTCCTGATGTCATCCGAACTGATAATGGCTCATGCTTTTTGTATAAGGAAGTACAAAATTGGGCAAAACAAGAGGGAATTAAATGGATATTCCACAGCCCATACTACCCTCCATCAAATGGGATGGTAGAAAGAGCTAATGGCTTATTGAAAAGGAATCTCAAACCACATGAGGCTCAATGGGATAAGAGACTTCCCAAAGTACTCCCTTATTTAAATAATTGATACGGGCCTACTGGAAGCCCTGTAAGCCAGGCCTTCTTTGTAAAAACTGAGCTTGGTACTCCACTTACTAGGAAAAGAGACTATCTGGCAACATTACAGTCAGGACAGCCTGTGATGGTCAATCTACCATCCATCGGTATTGCGCCGATGACTTTAACTAAACCTCATGGCCCACTGGCCTGGGAAGGTACCAATAGCAATGGTGCAAGACAGAATTGGTGCACAACAGATTTTTCTGTCTTTTTAACTGGGTAACTTGTTCAGACTCTCCCTGCTGAAACAAATCTATTTTCTCCTGCAGGATGACAAAAGGACAATGCTGCTTACACCCATTGCAGTCTTCTCTATTAGCACTGGGAACTAACCAATGGCTCTTACCTGATATATTACCTCAGTGGGAAAAGAAATAATAAAAGGGACAACCAATTGATTGTGGATGCACTTGGTGCAGCCCAAAATAATGTTTCTCTAGCTCTTAGTTATATCCAGGCTCAGCTGTGGACACAGACTATGGTAGAAGCAACTATAAATGAAGGTGAAGAGGACACCTTACCCACTGAAATTCAAAAGGTAATTTGGGATAATGTGACTATATTTGAAAAAGAATTCCAATCCCGGTGGTATTTAGTCTCACTTATGACCCTACCACCAATAAGGCCACATCTTTTGTCTTAACCATACACAATGCTCAGTATATACCCAGTCATTGCATTAGGATTAAATCACGATGGAATTATACTCTATCCATTAGAACACAGAGTGTGGGCCCAACAAAAAAGAAACAAATGGCAAACTGTTGATGTTAATGCATATGTTGTACGGGAGCAACAAGGATTGCCTTTGCATACTGAGCATCGCCAACCTGCAGGATTGCACATGACTTGAGCCTCCATCGGTTCATGTTGTGTTAAACCAGAAAAGGGCCACAGAGAGGAACTCAGTAACTTGCATACATCAGATGGCAGAGATTCTTTGCAGGATGATTTTTAGGAGAAGTGCCAGATCACCACAACTGTGCTTAGGAGGTGCAAAGTAGAGGAAAGAAAAGAACACCAAAAAAAAATTGTATTCTGCTTAGCCTGTCCTCCTTTTGCAGGGGTTAAGAGGGAGATACGAGAATCAACAGAATTGCATTTGTACTTACAGCTACTTTACTGGGAGGAGAGATGGGTGACTAAAAACCCTTTGCAGACACTACCTTTAAAAAACATAAAATCAACACAGGTTAACTCTTCAAACAAAACTAAAAAGAAAAGCGACCAGCAGATGCACAGACAAGCACTGACTTCAGTGGAGCTGCAAGGCTGAATTTGGCTTGAATTCTGTGAAGCACTTTCAAAGCAGGAGCATACTGCATACAAATGAGCGTTAAATAATTTGCATCATTACAAGAGCTCTGAACAGCTCATCTGGACTTTGAAAAAAGCTAAAGCAAATGTACATTGTTTGAATACCATCAGGGACAGTCACTAGCTAGCATTAAGACATCTTAGTGTATTGACACTTAGTGCTGTAATAAGAGACCCATCCTCCTTTCCAGGTTATTTTCTTTATTGATTTGTAGAATTTCTTATACACAAGCTTTAGAGTGCCACAGAGCTCAGCAATTCATGTAGGAATATCCATTAAGAACTATACAATTACTTCTTTTTTTTATATCGCATCTTTTAATTTTTGTTTTAAGAAATGTAGTCCTGTTTGGTTGTAGATACCATAGACAACTTAAACACCAATGTATATCAAAGAAACAAAAGCACAAATAGTTAAATCGATTTATCCAGGGTGACACAGAAGGATGCAATGTAACAGAAACAGACTAAAGGGTCTGGATGCCCAGTTTTCTGGTTTAACCATTTCACTCAATCAGCTCTAAGCACAGCTGCTGTTAAGACTATGACAAATTACGGCCTCATACTCTATCTGAAATGCTTGAAAGCATGTTTCAGAAGTCTCCGGGACAATATAGAACAGGTCAGGTGAAGAAAGCAAGTTGTGCAAAGAACAAAAGGTACAATATAGTTTAATATGGTTGAAGGTATTCAAGCTGCAGGAGTTGACAAGTGATGGAATACTGAGAGCTAAATACGTGCAGCAAAGTGCACAGGGGGAGGCAGGGGCAGGCAACAGCCTACGGGCAGTAGAAGGGGAGCTGGAAGGAATCTCTAATGAAGGCAGAAATCATTCTGGGTGACTCAGAATATTGGTATTCACAAAGAGAATTGAGAACAGGCAAAAATAAATAAAGCTGAAAGCAAAACCCAAAGGCCAAATCTCTCTCAATAGCCAGAACACTGATATAATCTGAGCAACCAAACAACAGGTCCTTGTGAAAACCTCTCTCCCGCTATTTCCTGCACACCAGCCTCTCTCCACGGCTGGTGATGGCTGCAAGCGGCTCCCACTGCCCAAGCCAGGGACCTTTGCAGGCTGCTGTTGTACCGACACCATTTTTCTTGCAAAATGCAGCCCCGGTGGTCTCCCCTCCACACCCCCAGCCCTTGGCTTCCCCGGAACATCTCAACTAGCGCATTGTGTAACTTCACAAACTTCCCTTGAGCCCGGAGCCGCTCAGCTCGGCTTTGATTAGCTGCCAGCTTTTGTACATGTCACAGGCACACACACTGGTCACTGGCAGATTCCAAGTAGCACTAGGTTTGTTTATGGGTGGATTTATGCTACCCAACTTCCAGATCCTGCTGCCATCAGCCCAAAACGTATACACAACAGCATTTAACTAAAACCACAAGTTCTACAAATTTTATGGTGGAGACTGAAAAACAGATTAGTTCCATTTTTTATATGTGTGATGGATTTTTTCCCTTCTTTTTTTTTTTTAATTTTTCATTAAAGAATAGTCAAAGAAGTGACAGTTATGTATATTGGAACTGAGATCAGTAAGACTGAAGAACAGGAAAGACTTCCCGACAGTGAGATCTATTAGTCAATGGAGTAGTCTCCCCAAGGATGCAATGGGAGCACAAGAAGTGCTTTAGCAGAGCCAATATTAAGTGCTCCAAGTGATGCAGCCAGCTGCTAGAGGATTGCCATGAGACAACACGGCCTTCAGCAGTGCAGGATGCCTGCCATTAGCCTGCTAATGCACATCCTGGCTTGGCCGATGGCTATTTGGGAATAGCTCATTGACTTAAAATTTCATTAACAAGAAAATATTAGAAGACAATTTTCTGAGGGTAGGGGTAGGCCTTTGCAGCGTATCTTCCCACTACAAAAGGTGATTATTAGTAGGGGGAAGTAACGAACAGTTTTCATTAGTATTTGTATTAGGATTTATTCATTAACCTTTCCTTAAACTACTTCAAAGTAAAAACCACCAAACTGCTTGGATGCCTTCTCCGTCTCCTCTACACTGCAGAAAACAGCCACTTTCCAATCTCTTGTGAGCATTATCAAATAAATAAAAAAGTAAAAGCCATCAGTTACAAAGGGGCTTAAGACTGAGAATACAGATCCATAATTTCTTTACCTTAGAAAGCAGACAAAACCAAGACACAAACTGAGATGCTACAATTAAGGCAAAAACCAGCCTTATAAACATTTCCAGGAGGGAGAACATAGTGAGGGGAAAAAAGTTAGATGAAACTGTTTTTCAAAGGTTTTAATGTCAGTCCAGAACCAAGCACTCGAAATGCTTTCCTCATCATCTTCTGGTTAGTATGCACTGCACTGCGTAGCAGGAACATTGTTCCAGTGGTTCAGCCAGCAACTGCCAAACACACTGTATTTAGACTTTAAATGTGACCTTAATACTGTATGCCTAGGGTTTGATGTTTACTTTAGTGTCCTCATCAATCACCAGTAGAGGCAATCAGCTTTAGATTGGTAGCAAGAGGAAGGTCTGTCCATGTATGATTTCATATTTCTAACATTTTGCAGAGATGAAAATCCATTGAAGGGTGGGACAGAGAGAGGGAGAGGATTATGTTTTGGTTTTAAAAGCAGACTCACCAATGCAACAACAAAGCCTGCCTACACTGTTGAATTTGACCTTTGCCTCAACTGCAACGATTCGTTTCTTCAGAAAGATATGAGACTTCAGGTGACTGATACGATAGAAAGGGGGAATTGGCAGAGCCATTTCAGCTTGTAATTAATTCGCCCATCTCGAGTCCCTCAATAGCAGGGGTTCAACAGGAACAGTGCTAAAGGAGCTGTGCTCCAGGGAGTCTTTTGAGAGCCAACACTAAGGACACAGTACCTTTAAAGACCAATGACATTTGGCCAGTTAAGTCTGTCAGGAAAAACTCTTGACATGCATCCACGCTTCACCCCATGCCAGTCATTCCAGCTGCTGGAACAGTTGTGTGGAATTAGCTGCATCAACAGAAAGCAATTGGGTGAAATATCTGATGTCAGTGGCCCAACTCGCATTACCTGCGCCTGTCTGTAACCCAACAATTAGATCCATCATTAGCAGCTTGGCTTAATTATAACTTAGAACTTCTTCAAGCATAGACTTCACACAAGATTTTAAATGACTACAATTAATTATAGAGAAAGCCTTAAGTGTCTTCTGGTCCATTGTTCAAAATTTTTTTCCCTTTTCCCACACTAACACCAGAACTTGGTTTCGTAAAGGAACTGGGCTGTAGGCTAAAAGAGAGGTATCTCTTATAGCCTGATAAACACAAAGAGAAATACCTTTTAAGTCTTATACAGAGAGAAACAAGACTGCAGATTTTTTTGATCTCAACTAAGAGATGCGAAAAGGAATATTATTCTAACCTAGACTTGTATAGTCCCATTCCTTACATGAACGACCTCTTTACTGCCTCCCATTTAAAAGGCTTTTTGCGCTCTCCCCAAGTTACTGCTGTTGGCCATTATCGGAGATCTGGTATTGGACAGCTGTACCTCAGCCTGAACCAGCTACTTGAAGTTTAACCAGTAAAAAGCAAAACACAGATTTAGTGCCAGAAACACTGCAACTTCTTAAAAGATACGGGGAAGGAAAGTATTATCATGCAAAGAAACTTTTCCCACTCAGCCTTCCAGTGCCTACCTGCAAGATGAAAATATTATAGGAATGAAACAGCATGCAGAGGGCTCTTTTGAACAATCTGTGGCAATGGGCAACATCATGTATCTTTTCTTTCTGCTTTTGGTTTGCTTTGGCCAAAGGAAAGAGGGAGCCCTCTAGGGGTAGAAACAGAAAGCCCTGAAGGAGTATTCGGGCACCTGCAGAACAATTTTCCTTTTCCACGCCGAGACCCTCCTGCCTTACCTTGAGATGGCAGCAATTTCCGGTCGTGTGCAAAGGCTCAGAAGCTGAAGGCCTACACAGAAAAATCAGGCTGGGTAGAAGGAGGTCACAGGCTCTTTCCTGGAAGTGCTTACTCTACAGCCTAGAATATAATGGGGGAAGTCAGTCTCTCTTCTATCATTTGTGCAACCTTTTTCAGGGAAAACAGAGCATCACCAAACTGCAGACTGAACTACTGTAGCTAGCTAACATAGCTAGAATTTTTCTTTTAGGCTATGCAAAAGACTTGGTTTTGCCTTACTATATGCCTGAAGCATACGATGAACTCCAGCATACAATGAGCAGGTTTACGTTTGTCAAGGCACGTTCAAAATATTTCTTTCCAAGAGCTGCTTCTATATGAAAGCTAGATAAAAGCTGCACCATTTAAACATTTAAATATTGTCCCATTCTAATGAGAACTTAAGTTTCTTTCCAAGCAGCTCAGTGTAACAACACCAGAACACGGTAAACCCAAACTTCAAAATATTTTAACTCCAGTAAAAAAAACCAAAATACAAGTATCAAAAAGCATCTAGTTATAGTGCAACAGGTAACAGATTTTGTTAGATATCCAAACCAGAAAAATTCAAGAACAGCTTCATGCTTTGAAAAAAACCAAGGTATTTTTAATATAAGGGATGTTGACTGTAAGACTTCTGCACAGTAACATATGCAAAACTGCATTATCAGTTTGGTGAAACAGGTAAATGCCCATTACAGTCTCCATGCATAATTTACAAGCAACTTTCTGCATGACATAGTCAAGGTTATGCTTGATTTCTTAAAAAAAAAAAAAAAAAAGAAAGAAAAAAAAAAAGAGAAGTAACATGAAAGCCTGTCATCTACGTTAGTGCTACTTAAATAGCAAACTCAATCTAGATGCAGAAAATGTTTTGTCTGGCTCTCGCCAAAGAGCAGAAACATGTGAAGTCTGGATTACTAGAGAACAGCCCATATTTGTTCAAGTTCTCCTAGCCTCTGAAGAGGCACTTCTGCTCACTCCATTTCCCAGGTGTAGAGGACAGGCATTTCCAGACTGATCTGGTAGAGCTGAAGAATTCATTTCTGTATAGCAAGCCCAAATAAAGTTTCCTAGAACACCTGGATGAAACCAGCAAATACTAGTCAAGGCAAACTGAGCAGCTCTACAATAATTAAATAGCCCTTATCTGTGTTGTAACAGTCACTAATTCAGGCTGAAACAGAAACATCTGCCTCATCACCACTGCTATTTCATTACTTTCTACAGTCTAGGAAATGAGTGGCTACAGATTTTACAACACATTGTCCATGAAGAAACATACATCAAATGGGGGTGGTTAAACGGATCATGAAGATTTGTTATTCCTTGCTCAAACAATTGAGGTGGATAATGCTTCTGTGTCATGAACCCCATCAATGGCATCTAATTTTAGCTTCATGTAGCTTTAAATCAAAGCTTTACATTCATTTCCATGGGCTTATTGATTGCTTCTTGCTCAAACCCACCAGCAACTCAGACTGTGGATGACTGATAACACAGAGCAGAAGGCTGGCTATGAGCCCCATGCTGAACACATGGTCTATTGGAGATCTGCTAGATGAAAAAAAACATTCATGAGTAAGATAGCACAGCCACCAGGAATCAGCAGTGTCTGGATCTCCCCTCCTACTAATCAAAAGGAGACAGCAAAGCCAACGTTGGGCACCAGCAAGGAGAAACAATAGTGATGTCCAGTCCTGTTCTCAACTGCAGCTGGAATGGGCTCAGATCTGTAAGACGACGGGAGCCTTGGTTAGGAAGTACCAAAGATTTCTACAAGACACTGGAGTGATTTTGTTCAGCTCTGTGTTGTTATCAGCCAAGAGTAGCTGTAGTTGCCTTTGGATGGTGGAGTTACCCGGATGATGGATTCCCATAGTTGCTTTACATAATTATGAAAGAACAGCAGCAGTTAGCTGTTGGTTGTGCTCCCTGGTGAGCTAAGTGAATCACGGTCTAAGAAACTGCTGCTAAACCTAGTCAATCAAATCCCCAACCTAAACTTCTCTAAGAATTTGCTACTTTTCTAGAGATTGTTACAAGTGAATTTTCACCCCTGGAATTCTTACTGTTAAAAAAAACCAAACAAAAAACCAAAACAAAACCAACAAAACATTTAGAATCGTGAAATGGAAGATATTTTCAAGAGATTTGACGTTTGATCAGAAGTAGGTTCAAGTATGCCCACAGCATCTTGAGCAGAATCTACCTGATGATTGATGATGGTTATCCTTATTTTTGTATTTCAAGAAATACCTTGTATGCGTCCCTCTGATGCAGCATCCTGGGCTCTTACTAGATTTTAATTCTTCTTCTTCACTAGAATAAATACAATAGCATTTAGACAAACTGCCTAAATTACTGCATCTCTCAGATCCTCAAGACTGTTAAAGCTTGCTTTTTGTCGAGTCTGCTATCTCTGTCCTGCCCTCCTTACACCTTTCTTGCAGATACGAACACCAACACTTCAGAAATAATCACACAGATTAGCTTAGCTTCCAAGCCATCCTTCTATTTTGAAAGTTACCATCCATCTCAAAACTTCCCCTATGTTCTGTAGTAAATTAACCCTAATGTACTCCAAGAATTCACTGTCCATCCTTCCACTTCAGCAGTTAAAGACCACTTCTTTAACAACTATGCAAGTAAACAACAAATTGTCACAATCTCCGCTGCAACAGGGACTTTCAGATCATTATCCCATTGCTGTAGGACATTAGGCAGTACACCAAACTTAACCTGCATTATTATTGTTGTTCACTGATAAAAAGAACGGAAGAAGACTTAGATCAAATAAATGAATTAGAGGTACACGGTCCATTTCTAAGATGGTTTTAGTGACATCTTCTTTTCATGTAAGCACGCTCTGTGATCCCAAGGATCATCCCTTCTAGTGCACTGGTCTCTTTTCCCATAAAGACCCAATGGAAGAAGGTAAGATTTGGTGACAGGATAACCACTCAAAGACGTGCCATATGACCGCTGAGGATCCAGCTACTTGAAGTATTAGAATGAAAAATACATTTAAGAAAAGAAACAAGCAATGCTTCAAATCACTATACTTTATTAATACTTCAGAAACATCAGATCCTACAGTGGAGAGTTCTTATCCCCACTTGTTTCCAGTCACTGCTTTGAAACAACTTCTTGCAATATGCAAATAGAGACATGAGGCACTGTGTGAATACAAAAGTGACAATACAAAAAACCCCCAACAGTTAAACCTCATGCAATACATACACATATATATAAAAATATGATAATGTAGCATAATACACACAAGCACTATTAGAACAATCCATGTAAATGAATGTACAATATGCATAGCATTTAATGATCAATGACAACAGGTTTCTGACCTGTACGCAAAACCAGTCATCTTAAATAAGTTTTCAGATACTAGATAACTGGTTAAACTACAGCTTATAAAACCTGCTGTACTGCAGCTTTTCTGCTCAGGGTCACAAGTGCAGATTAGCATACAAAATAAATAAGGACTACAATTCTACAACACTTGGCTCCTATTTCAAAGACACTGGCCCTCCTATTTTCATTCAAGGTTCATTAGCCAACACAGTGGCAAGAAATGTGCCTAAAGCAACAGTTCTGCTCTTGTACTATTTTAATACTGATAAGAACACGTATTTTTAAGTCAGCAGGAGTAGTTACACAGGTCTAACTTACCACTAAATAAGCACAGGATTGAAGTTATTGTACAGAGCAGACACTGAAGAATTACACTGACTGAAAGGTTGATTAGCCACGTGGTACGCTGCCTTTACCAACCTGTCTGTTCAGTCAACTAGGGCAAGAAAGAGAGAGAACCAAAGAGGTGAAGAAAGTGATAAAGCTTTTTTCCCCACTCTATAAACAGTGCAAATGTTTGAAAACACAAACGATTTGCAGGAACAAGGAAATACGGAGACAAGAATATTTCTGAAGTCCTGTATTCAGGATAAGAGCTACTGTTACCTGAAATAAGCTGAAGTATTCCTATGGAATAAGATGCACATAACAGGATTTTCTTCTTACGCATCCAGTACTGGTCAATGCCAGAGACACAAGAGTTGTTGTAGTCTCTTATCTTCCTAGCTCACGTGGTACTTCCTACACTCTTGGTGTTGCAGGCCTCCAAAGGTCAGACTACATTCACTATGAACACAGCTGAAATTAAAGTGATAAAGTAGCAACTAAACTGACTTAACAGCCAATGGAGTTTACAGTCTAAGCAGCAGCATTTTGGAGAGGGTGGCTGGCAGTGTAAAAGGACATAAAGATAGAAGAAAAACAAAATTGGTAAGAGAATAAGGAGACAGAGCAGGGCTGACTTTCAGAAAAGGAAGTTAACAGTAGTTAAAGTACTTAAGTAAGTTAAAACTACTTGAAGTTAAAACTTTATACTGGCCTTTTTTTTGCCAGTGTAAAGTTTTAACCCTCAATAAAACAAACATCTTGCTATTATTATACACAAAGGGAAAAAAAAGGAGGAAAAAAAAAAGAAAGCAGCATTAATCATCCAGTATTAAGCAGAATGCCTTTTAACAAAGTTAGAAAGGGCAACATGAAAAAGAGGAAGTCATAGTATTTAATTGCCCTGAGCAGGTCCCCATAGGATCTCTCTAGTTTCCTAGCTATTATCTCTTTATCCTTAGACATCCAAAAGGAAACATGATTCCTTAGATAAAAGGATGAACACTTCCTGCATGGAGTGATGGTCATACCTTCCAGCTCCATTTGCCAAAGCGACAAACCTTCCACATGTATTGCCACACAAACGATAATAAACTTCAAGAAGTGATCCACTAGATCAGGAAAGATCGATGAAGTTCTTGTGCATGGAAATCTAGAACCATTTAATCTTTAGTAAGTTCAGTACTTGCTATATTAATATCTCCTGAAAATAACTAATCAAGCTTAACCGTTGAGAGAAAATTCAATAATCATAATCTAACTGGTCAAAGCCCAGATACATTCAGCTCCTTAGAAAGTTAAATATATCTTCTCTCTTCAGACTAAAAAGCACAGATCAACAACAAGACATGAAACCCCGACTGAGAGGAGTTTGTTAACAAAATACAGCAGACATTACAAAGCAGCCAAATTCATTTGCTTAAAACAGTGGTTTTAAGCTGACAGTGCACTGCCAACTTTTCTAGGTTGCTTTTTTTTTATTCTATTGTTTGCATTCCAAGAAGCGTGAAAACATTTCTTTTCCTATTGATTTTGTCCTCTTCTGTTTGACAAAAGCTGCATCTTGCTAAATTTTCTATGCTGCCAACACAGCTGTCTTTTGTTTATTTTTGTGTGCACCAGCAGCAGCAGGCACAGCTTGGAAAACACATTAAACTAGCAACATTGAACGTCTTGTGGGGAAGGCTTGCGAGTGTTCAGGCTCTGATGGGTCACACCAAAATAAAGATTTAAGTGATTTTCTGTAAGATTTTTGTCTCCTGTTCTATTCAGAGATAAGGTTATCACAAGTGCTTACCAGTTCATTTTAAGGTAGTATTTTAAGAAGTGTCTATGGCAGATAGGTGTTCAGGTCCAGCCACTCCTTCATGTGTCCATTTTCAGCTGACATGATGATACCAATAGAAATAACTTTATCTAAAGTAAAATCCAAGAAATGTATTAAAACAAACCAAAACATATGCAGAAAGTGGCTGGCTTAGCTCTTAGAGCTTTCAAAGCTGCAAAACACTCAACAGGGCTGGCTCAATTTAGGAAAGCAGGGAGGACCAGCCTCTTGGTTTTGGTGCTGTCAGTTTTAAAGGTTATGACTAGCTTGGCAGAAAACCCATTGCTTTCCAGCACAACAATTCAGATGTAATCAGACCTGCTATACACATGTGTTAGAGAGAATGCACAACTTGCTGTAGATTGGGAAGTTTTGCACTCATTTGAAAGCTCATTTCTCTCCCCCTCCAACCCTTCCTGATCGACATTTTGACCCTCAGTAATTGTTTGCTCCTCAAAAAGGGGGAATGGACCACTGCTTCCTAGTAGGATTTTGTCTGATGGCATAGGCCCAATTGTAAAAGGGACAGCAACAGAACTAAGCAGGGAAATTTAATTCAGGTTTAACTAGAGCTAAATTATATATGAATCATCTGCAATCTGCTCTGTTGTGGCTAACATCCCCCCACCTTCTCCTTAAAGCATTTGCTTGATACTTCAGTACTATAAGAATAGAAATAGACCATATCTGGTGCTTTGCATTAAGTACCTGCATCCACAAGAGTACAAGTAATTTAACCGAGTCTCACTTACACAAAGAGTGGAGCTGCAATCTTAATTTAGACTTTAAGCAGCTCAACTGACTGTCTATACCCTTTACAGACTAAGGGCATTTGCTGGTTACCCTTTGTGCAACGCTGTTTAGAAATACCTATGTTCCTCAGCCACTTGTTTTGGAAGCACTTTTTTGTTAGTTTTTAAACGATCGCCTGGGAGAGAAGTTTCAACCCCAAACAGCTGTTTCAAGCTATTAAGTGAAAATGGGTTTTCCAGTGCAGACAGCCAACTTATCTCCAGAATTCAGAAAGCAAGAGAAGCACTCTTCCCAACATCCAACAAAAAAATAGAAATTTTAGTGGCTTTTCATGACAGAAAGCTAATAGCACTGGAAATGCTTTTAAAAAGAGCAGTATCTCATCTGACTTTGAATTCAGATAAGTGTCTATTAAATGCTATTAAAGTCATCACTGTGATTAACACTATTCAACTGCCAACTCTGCTGTAACCACTCCGTGCCCAATTACTCATCTTACGAGAGCTCACCAGCCATATCGATTCATTAACACGCTTCATGGCATTTACTCGTTGCAGCAGTTGCACAGTGACCAGTAACTGCATGTACTGAATGCTCCCTCTTAGCACTACCTTACACATAAGGATGTTTAGAAAAATCCATTTAGTAGCATTAGTTTCCAAGACAGCGTTGAGGGGTCACAGTAAGTCACCTTGGATGCTTTTACTGCGATTCCTTCCTTGGCTGTTTGAAGACAGTTACCACATCTGAGTTTTGCCTTTTTAATGGGTGTGTTTCTAATTCTTTCAAGCACTGGTATTTCACTCTAAAGAACTGACATTTGTAGCTCTATTTTCCAGCCCACTTCCTTTTTAAAATAGGCATTAATAATACTTAAATGCATTCCTGTCTCTCTTTCACTCCTCCGTCACTTAGAGGGTGGATTTTACTTAATTTCCCTCTGTTCTAAAAATTCTCCTGCATTAGTATCCTCTGTATTCTCAAAAAAAAAAAAAACCAAACCCCAAACCAACTCCCCAACAAATGTAATTTGTAAAATAGTAATCTTGTCTATGTCAGACCCAGAAGACTTCACAGTCTTAGGTATGTTTCTTTGTAGGAGACGGCGGAGGAGGGAAAGAAAGGTAAAAGTATGAATTACCCATAAGCAAAAGGGATGTTGGATACCCACTAAGCAGAATGACTAAAGCTAGTTTTCAATCAAGCGCAACACAAGGATTTAAGCATGCTCTGTTTTAAAAATGCAGGCTCCTTTAAGGAGCAATTTTTCTGATTCTGCAGCAACAGACATTCATTTGGAGTCTAGTAAAATATGAAAATGCTTTCATTTTTGATTGAGTATTTGTCTTGAATCCTTCAGCTAACTTCTACAGCTTCAACGATTTTGGCTAGACTCAAGAATTGTTTTTGCTGCAGGCCCATCAGAAAGACGACAGGGAAACAAGCAAATTAGTCTATTTGTCATTAGTCAATTTGACACTGGTGGACAAGGGTTAGTATATTGTAGATGACACTGGGAAGGCCCAGAGAGCGAGAGCATTCTCTCACCAAAATTACATACTCTTTTTAACCAAAGGAGGGAAGGAAAACAGAACAGCCAACACCAGAAATCCAAGAAGTTTTAAGAGGAAATATAAGAAAAGCAGATCAGTGCTGTAAATTCAAAACATAGCACCATTCCATATTTTGAACTATGTAGTTCAACTTCATACCTTCTGCTAGAGCTCCTTCCCCTCTCTCCTCACCACCCATACTGGTGACACTTCTTGTAACAGTGTTATACATTACAGCTGGTAACTTCTACAAGTGATACCGAGTCTCAAGTGAAGCACAAATTAGAGGTGCCTTGCCATCCCAAGGATAAGACCATCCTGATGACCATTTTCAATAAAATTTTAAAAGTGCACTTCCAAAATCCATACTTGCATCCTGTGTCATACTTTCATTCCTGATTTAACATCAAATCAAAATGTTGGGTTTTCACTTTTTAAAAAAAAAAAAAAAAAAAAAAGAAGTTTCCATAGGTTTTGAATAGGCTGTCAAGAATTGATAAGACATCTCCAAAACCAATTTTCCCTCCAAATAGTATTTGGAATTTTACTGTATTTACTTTATTTATTCTTCTGATAGGACAAAAACTGCCATTTTTTTGACCCAGCTACAACTCCTATAGACCTGACTGGACTTTTTAAAGCTAGTAAGAAGTATCTGAGAATTAGAGAAGTATTTTTTATCCCTGCTGAAATCTGTATGAGTTCCCAAAGACTATTCCTATCCACTTACATCTCAAAGAAATGAGGCACTAGGTCATTCAGAATGGAAATATCTATATAAGGGAACAGCTTTTCAGAATGTAGAATTTCTTCTGTAGAGCACAGCTTGACAATTACATTTTTTGATTACCACAGACAGCTTTCTAAAGGCCCATTTCAATTAGCTCCCATAAAAAAGAAGAAATCTATCAAATTTGAAACAAAAAGGGATATTCTCACATAGCTATAAGTATCCATTGAAAGACTTAAAGACTTTCTTTCCTTTGTAATGCAAATCTGCCCCAAAAAGGTTGAAATAAAAGGATCGTTACAAAGAATTTGGCTCATTCAGTTCCCTCCACATGTCTGGAATTTGGCAAATTTCAGAAACTAAATCATGCTAGGAACTTACCAACATTCCACACCTCCCTTCACGAGTACAAAAGCTTCCCTCGTTCTGATAAACCTCAGGTAGCAGTGAAATCAAACAATTCTGTACAACTCTTACTTATTAATAATGAGAACTATTTCCAAGACACCAAGAGGCACTAGTGGTCATGAGAATTTAGCATGACACTGAATATCTGGGTTAGAAATCAAAGAGATAGGAGATGGTAAATCCAAAGGGACTACTACGCAAGTCTAAAGGCTTCCTCAACTGAACTAGGTTCACTACAAAAATAAACACCTACCCTATCAGGCTGCCATCACAGAAAGCCTTCACATATTTTAAGACAGCAAAATGTAGGATGGAAAAGTGCTTGCAACCTTCTCAGAGCAAAAGCTCCTCTTGCATAGCAAACCAAGGAAGTCATGGTCCGAGTTGCTATGTAATGAGACGGCAGCTCACCAAGGAGTTTGTGTTAAACTGTACAATCATCCATAGTAATCCAGCAAAAAACCTCAAGCAACTGCATTGCCCCACACTAGCTAACAATTCAGAATTACGATGGGCATAAACAGTGCTGCTTTGTTCTTCCTTTTAGCCATCTCAACTCTTCTACCTAAATTTCCTCCCCTAAGCAACAGTAATGTTCAACACATTTTAATCAACAGGACTGACATATTGCAATGCCATGTGCTTCTAAATTAGGCATACAATCTTGCTGCCAGATGTAAAGCTCTTCTTATTTAGATACAGAAATTACTAACACATTTACCATTGAGCCTTCAGATCTTGTTGAGTCCTGCTAGCCAGGCTAGCAAGGCAAGACAAACACAACCAGAGGCTCTAGTGTGTAATGGATATAACAGTTGCACAACATACACATTCATTAAGATTCTTTCATCCTCACCTTAGCTTCACATCTCCTTAGAAAGTTATTTAGATACAAAAAGTTCATGAAGTATGGCCAAATTCACCATTTATTAATCAAAAACTGTTACTAAACTGTTTCTAGTTTGTGTTATTTAATTTTCTTGAGAAGGTCAGAAGTCTATTTGTTCTTAAATGAAAGTCATGATGACTCAGACTGTTACTTTATGATTAACTAACTAGAGCTTTTTGCATGGGGCGGGGGGGTAAGTCACAGTAAGTATTGTGAAGCTTTTACTACAAGCCACAAGATTTGGCAACAATGAAAGAGATGTTTTCTTGAAACCTAGTTCCCACTAAAATCATTCACAAAAATGAAACATTTAAGTGCATTAAACATTAGTAGTAATGAAATTAAAAAGTCACATTTTAAAAACACTATAAACTGGCTCACCAGAATATGATAGGAAGCCAGCAATCCTTGGGTGAAATATTTAAGGCACTTGAGGATAGTCAGTTTTTAAAACCAGGTAATAAAGACACAGCCACTTTAAAATTCTAATTTAAATAAAAAACACAACAAAATAAAGTAACACTGCAAAAAAATCCTCCAACTGTAAGGTTCAGTAAGTGAACACTTAGAATAAAAATAAAATTCTCCATTTGTTATAGTACACAAAAAGTGGCAGAAACAGCATATTTAACTGCTAGAGCATACATACTGTAAAGATCTCTCTCATGTACAACAATAAGGGGCCTTTCTTTTCAGGTTGACAAATAGCCAACAAAGCGTGTTTGTTCAGGAAAAATAATCCAGTGCAGTTAAATATTGGATTCCAGTTTATAAACCAGAGCATCCCAAAAATCAGCTGATTTTGTATCATGTCACCTGGGACATTTCTAGTCAGCTTTCTTACTTTTTTTTCTGGAGTTTCATTTTCTCCTCTCCATACGCACAAAATTAAATGTCTCTGTTTGAATAAACAGGCCACATCATTCTTGGAATATCATCTTTGGTACAAAACAAAAGCATCTTGCACAGCATAATGGTGTCACCCAGTCTCTCACACACCAAGCCAGTAACAATCTTTTTCTGTGATGGTGACAGCTTCTCTCCTCCCAGTCTCCAAAGTAACTTCACAATTAAATACAACATACAGTATTCTTTTTAAGCACTAAATTAAATTTTCAGTCAGAATTCACAAATGGGTATTCTTACCCATTAGCTTATACATACTATTGTTTCTTACCACTTCCAGGGCAGAGGGATATGACCAGCATCCCTGGGACACACACTTTAGAAGTCTGCTCCCAGAGATGAAATAGCTGTACAAATCTCCACGTCTGCTCAGTGTTTTTTGAAGGGAGGGGGAAGGAAGGAAAAGACAAATGAGAATTCAGTAAAAGGAGTCTTGCCTTTCTGTTAAATGTCTGTCCATTTGTCATTTTTCTCCTGATACGTTCTGCCTATTGTATTAGAGGCTTCTTCAGTGGAAAGCAGATCCGTACGTGAACTTAGTTGAATGTTCTGGATTAAGCTGATTTTGTCACTGTGTGGCTGCTGCCTCACAGCTGAGGAAATTAAAGGGTGAGCTCCGAGCATCTTCACCAGCCCCAAGGCTCTTAGGGTCTCTGAGACAGTCTGCCAAGATGTCCTGAGGATCCCTCAAGAACACCACTAGGACAGTGATGTTATCACTGGATCCATTTTCCTTTGCAGCAGCCACCAGTCTTTCTGCTGCTTTGAGACCCACTCCTTTGGTCTGCATTAAATGATCTAGGACCAGGTCTACAACCTCATATGGCTTGATAGCATCAAAGAACCCATCGCAGGCTAGGAGCAAGTAATCTTCAGAGCCTGTCAGCTCAAATGAATCTCCATCTGCATCACCAGAGATGTAAGGTTTCTGACAGATGTCACCTAAGACAGACAATCAAAACAAAGGCTTTATTACTTCAAATGTAAACAGTAACTTCTTCACCCACCAACTGCATTTACTGTCCTCAAGGGCAGCCAGATCATATTCCAGAGGTACCTGATGCAGGACAAGAGTAGTGAAAAGCTATGGAATAAGCATGGAAGGCCTTTGTTTCTTTAAGAATGCTTGGAACCTACCTAAATCTAGTGGGTTTCTAAGGAGTTACTCTTAATTCCTGCTTTCCTAATTTTGCAGGCAAACTAAGGATATTCTTTCGAAGTTTTTTCTCTCTGAAATATATTTGTGCAAAGAGATAGTCAGGCCTTCATTTTGTAGGTGTGCCTCTTGTACAGCCTTCAGAATGCTATGAAAATAAGATTTTTCTTAGCTATCCAGATGCACAGCACAATGCTGTAAGAATGTGCTCATTGTGTTTAGTTCATCAGTTTCATACAGACATACTTATTAAACATGGGTTGCTATTGATCCAAATAATATTATACAAACTTATACTTATTTTCTTCCACTCCTACATTAGAGTTGTCTACTGTACTTGCCCAGGGCTTTTTCTCTCTCGCCCTAATTGGTGAGTAGCAAAGTAAGCTCGTTTAATAAGATTCTGGAATACTACAATTAAAATGCCCTAAATTGCTGGGTATGTGTAATTTGAAGGAATCTGACTTAAGAACTGCAGTAGGGAGAAAGATATATTAATAATAAAGTGGTCAAAAACCCCCACAAAACAGACATTTAGACACATAAAGAAGGCTAGATGAACATTTATTACTTCCTTCACTTTTACAAATTAAATACTCTAGGTTTGTTAAGCTACTGTAGAACACCACAGTATCAAAAGACATCTACAAGAAGCAAAAGACTCAGAAGTACAAAAGAATTAGGACTGTCATGGCTAGTATGTAAAATGAAACAATATTCTACGCTTACAGTAAAACCAGTAAGACTATATAGCTGTGAGCTAGCCTTACGGCAAAGACAGGAAGAGTGGTTTACTGTTTGGTTGATGCTGAGCAAAATGCCATTTGCAGTAAACGTACAGTCTCAGGTGGCCTGTTTTAATTAAATTTAATCTGAACTATACTAATTCTGATGGTTTATCTTACCAATTGCTCTGGAAACAGCCAAGGTACCATTAACCCGCCAGCAGTCCATATAGGTTACACAACCACCCAGAGTCTCAATACGTGCCCTCTCATCCTGAAAAACAGTAGAATACAATTTTTATACTGAAAGCCTACCCATGGCTTACTGACCTTGTTGCTATCCAATTGAAGAGGAAAAAAAGACAAAACCCAAACCCAAGAGCTGCTTCAGCTTCTGTATTTATACACATATTAGAATCTAGCTCAGAAACACACACTTAAGATTACTGGAAACAACCCACCTACTTCCTGACCATACCATGGCTTGTCCACAAAAAAGCAGAATTCTTAAGTTTTTGTATCATCATATTCTTTCCCATATGGATGAGTACCCTTTCCTGACACTTCCCATCCCATACAGCATTTGGGTGAATATTTATATATTTGGAATAGAATACACAATAACTAGACTATGTAACAATAGCACTTGCATTGATACTCCTTTAACCACTCAGTTATTACAAATATTCATGCTATGAAGGCAAAGGGTCATGCTACACTATATCTAAACTCACAAGATCCCCATCCTCATTTAAAAGATACAGAAAATGCAATACTCTTTAAGCCAGTTAGGCTAGTAGATTATCATTCGCTTTTGAATGACCGTATAGCACATTATGGAAGACTTGCATTATGCTAACATTTTAAGTAGCTATTAATCTCAAATTAATAAGTTAATTTTTAACAGGCAGTTTTAAATTCACACGCACAAAAAATCCTGTGAAAGTCTTTAATTGATACAAATTTTGAAAAGACAGCCCGAACAGGAACTGGAGTCAGGACTAGCAGTACCATCAGTACTTTCAAGGAGGCATAGTTGTAGGGATCACCTTTTCAAGACACAGGAGCGGATGGAAAAAAAATTGTCAATTCTCTGAATCCTACCATAAAATAAATGTAATTATGTAAAGCACCCAACACTTAAGAAGGCTTGACTCCAAAGAGAAAAAAACCAAGTCAGACTTACTTCTCTTTCTGGTTTGTGAGGTTCCATTAGTGTCACAGCTCTTCCTTGCTGCACAAGCATTACCTGCGAGTCCCCTAGCCAGGCTATGTGTAGCTTGTTCCCTACAATCAATGCAGATACACCTGTTGTACCACTCCGCAGCTTCTGCAGAAGAAAACAGGTATGTTAGGTGAATATTCAACAAGCCCTGCTAGGTTACATGGCAATATTGTAAACCTAGGCTTAAGCACGCTTAAATGCGGCAGAGTAGACCTGCCAATCACAATGCAGGCACCTGAAAGAAAGCTACAAAATATTAGACAGACTTGAAATACAACTGTTTACATATTCTAACAAGCAGATGGCTAATATTGCCTCTGTTATATTCTTCCTTCTCTGCTATTAATTCCAAAACTGATCTAGAAGACTAAGACCTCTATTGTTCAAAGCACAGAGGCATGCAGAAAAGAAAGAGAATCTGAATTTCAGTAGTATGAACATTTCAAAAACAAACACAGGTCTCCCCAATCCCTTTTACAATCTTCACTAGCAACTACAGACACCTTGCTCTGCATACATGCCCTTATCCTTATGAGGATGTAAACAATGGAAGGAACCTAACTGTCCCAGATTCCCTATAAAGATCAGTGAGAGTCAGACGTCATGAAGATGCTGGTCCCTCTTTTGTACCTCACTGACAGAAATGAAGATATTAACAATGAATACTTCCATACTCAGTTATTGCTATAATAAAAGAGTTCTTGTTAAACTGTATAATAAACCACGCTCCCATTATGAAGATTTGAAGAAAGAACGTTCATCATACCAACTTGATTCAAACTGATCTACAAACTTAATGAACTGAAGAGTCTGATTTAAATCACGGAATACATTTTTCATCTTACAACCTCCTGTGACATTAATGGTGGGACAAGAAAAGAAGATAGTGACCATATTATTAGGAAGAAAGAAACCTCTTTTCCAGGTAAGAGGTGGGACAACAGAACATCCAGAGGCTGCCTAATTTAGGCAAAGGAGCAGCAGAGTGTTCTCTCAAATAATTGGTATGTCAGGATCATTTAAACCACTTAACACTCCTTTTCAATCACTCATCTTGAATTTGCAAGCACTGTAGTTTTGTTTTTCCTCAAAAAAGAAATAATTTGATCAAAGAAAACCTTTACATGTAGCATAATTTCATAGAGAAGCCAGTGATTCAAAGAAACTGTACTGCCAGAATTTTCTGGATAACACCATGTTGTCCAACAGTTCTCAGTGTTATTTAAATACAATAGAATTAATCTCTGCCCACTCACCTCTCTTTTGGCTTTGAAAAGAAACATTTCATCTGTCTTCTGGAAAGAGCATTTCAAGGCCTCAGCTGGATTCTTAACAATCTCTTCGTGTAGCCCAACATTTACATGTAAATGGGTTGCTGAATAATTGGCAGCATCCACTCCACCATGGCCGTCAAATACCGCAAAATAAGCACGATCAATGTCATCCTTTTGCATGGAGGGAGAGAGAGGAAGACACATTCATGTTCAAAACCAAAACAGCTCACAGACTGGTACCAGCAGGCAAAGATTCTTTATTCTGGGCTTTCTTCCATAAAACGTTGCGTAGGTAAGGGCAATTTAAGTCAGTTTACCCATGTACAAATGGGTAAAATGGGTACTTTGCAGGGTAATTACTTTTCTTTGTTTGCTGTTAGTCATTTAATATCCTTGAAAATAATATGGAATTCAAACAGCAGACAGCTGGTTACGTAGCCCCACTGCAGCTTCGTTAATTGGCACTTGGACAACTACTGTTCTCCCCACTTCTGTTCTTAATATATCAGTTTCCTCTGTCACAAGAACATTATAACTCCAGCAACATAACACTAGGTGAACTTCCCATCTCCCTATATCACTTATGACATGAAACGTAATGTCACAAGATCCTTCTTTATCAGGGCAGTAGCTAGTCCCTAGCAATCTGAGTCAATAAGTCCTTGCTCCAGCACAGACATGATTAACTTGTGGCAATAAATTCTTATGATTTCACAGATCATCCATCACTAGGTCATTTTGTTTACAGGACCGTTGAAATGCTAACAAACAGGCCTCCCCAATTTTGCCCAGACTTACTGATAAACCAAACAGCTGATTGAACTCTGGGAGCAGAACGTGGCGGTCCTCCATTTTCCGTCGAGTGTTACGGATGGCGTGGATGGAAACAAGCAGGAACCGCTTCAGTGGTCTCAGTGGTGGCAACTGCTTCTGCCACTCAGAGCAAACGTCCCGAAGCTTGTTAAAGAAGCATCGCTGTAATGACTCTCCATCCAGCACTGACAGCACAAAGACAAAACAGTAAATTGTGTGCCCTGTTTTCCTACATTACCCCATCTTTTGGCCTGTCTTTCCTTGAAATTTCTTTCCTTAGAGCTACATAAACACACTCAGCACTCTGCCTTTGCAGGCTCCGCAGAATTAAAATAGGCTCCTGAGAATAATGTGGAGAGAAAGTTGCAATGGAAAACAGTATAACATTAAGGATAAGAGCAGCTTCTTCAGTTACTAGTTCTCTTTCAAAACAGAGGCTTACCTTACAAAAATCATAACAAAGACCCAAAAATCAGTCTGGCATATTAGACATAAATGTTATTTTTATGTAAGTAAAATGCATAAGATAGAGTGGTAGGCGTGCATCCCTACCAAAAGAAAAAAAACAAAAAACCAAACAAGCAGGCAGAAAAGCCTTCAAGATAAGAGATTGTTGTTATCTTGGACACAAGGGTTGAAAAAGCATTAGCCTGGGTTTGGGTCAGGTTATGTCCTACTGAACCACTTCCACTGAAACAACAAGGAAGTCTGAGAATGTTTTGTTGAGGTCAATAGCTCAACTCATAGTTGAGCTGAACAGATTAGAATTTTAAGCTGTTGTCTTTATCTTTTTAAATACACGTGGTTGTAGGAGCTAGAGGGGCAGAAGAACACTTCCGCCACTCTCCTGCTTTGTCATTACAGAGCAGAACTGTAAACACCCATTGAGCATAGTGTGAAAAGCTCTGGCCAGACACTCAAATCCTTTTCTGGATAGGTCCCAAAGATCAATTAATCCAAACTTATTGTTCATCAGACTGAATGGTTTGGTGTTTGGCATTGTGTCTAGCTTTGCAATGCAGTCTCTCTCAGAGTAGGTAATATAAAGTTTTATTCATTTGAGTAAGAACCCTGCCTCCATGCTAAATCAATTAACTTCGAAAAGCATTGGAAAGATCATCTATAGAGCAAAAATGATTTGCTGGTCACTAATGTGTCTCCTAAAGAACGGCAGCACATGAACTATCGTCCCTATTTCTATTTTATCCTGACTAGCATTAAAGCTTCCTCAGAATTCCTTTTTATAACTCCTACTTCTCAAGCATTTCTTTTTCTCAGCCACACTGGATGGTCAGCTTCAGATGCACCTCTGGGCCTGGAGAATTGAAAGCTTAAACACTGATTAGCAGTCACTACCTATTAACCAAAACTACTTTTAGTTTGCTTAATATGCAGGTGCGAACAGGCAAGATATTAAAACCTTTAAATATTAAGTCATCCCATATACAAATATAATTAAATAAGACAGCATCTTAGACAGCCTTGTCTACAGCTATTAGTTTACATATTTGTAAATGTCTTGACTAATACTGACCAGAAGACTTGGACACACATTGCTGTTTAAATATTAAGCTCATGAAATCTGACATAGAACTGAGTACCCTTAACACCAGAAATTCTTCTGCAGCATAGCACATCCAACAGCGGTTCTCATACAGTCACACATACATACCTTGCTTTTATATAATCACTTCTCTTTCGTTCCAAGAACGCTTTTTTGTCAGAGTTATTATTGCAGTGCAGGAAGAGAGAGTCCATACTGTGCTGAGCACAAGGAACATCTTTCTTCCTAGTTGTACAGTTAAAGTGATATAATAGCAATTACAAGATAGGGAAAACAAGTACAGTCCAAACGTGCAGAGAAATGAATGCTTTTAAAGCAGATATTCCTTGCTGAGATTAGGCAATGCAAGTACCTGAAGAGTAAGCAGATTTCCATAATGTTTGATAGGGGAATGGTTAATAGCGATTTGATCTAAATGACAATGGCGACACAAGAACGAACAAACATAAAGTAGACAGGAATATATAAGGCGTTAATTAAAGAAGGCTTCAACCATCAGAATAGGGAAGGTTCTGGACATTTGTTAACAAGGAGTAGTGAGATAGAACCTGAACTAGTTCAAGATGGAACTGATCCAAGGATTTTCTGACTTTGCCTGTGCTATCTTAAAAGTAGACTCCAATTCTGTATCTTTATGGCCTTTAGAGTGAAACAGCAGCATGAATTATTGCACAAGTGTCACCAGTATTATGTAACCATACGGGATTCTAGAGACATTAGATGCTGCGACCAAGGAAATGTCCTTGTCCTATCAAGTTTTTCATTACTCACTGTTTCTAAACATTATAATTTCTTAGCTGTTCAGATGAGGTTCACTAACTGAAGGTCTGCGTGCCCAAGATTTTCACAAGACCAGAACTAGAAATTCTAATCCTAGGTTAACAAATACACAGCAGTTCACATCTTATATTACTGCTACAGGTCACCTCAAAGATAATTCCATGGGAGTCAATGAAGAGTCCCCAGCAGAGTGACTGGCAAGATGCTCTGATGACCAGTTTCCAGCTGCTTTATGAAACATTTGTGCTGAAAACCTAAGTCATTATCATATATGGCTTACAATACGCTGTTCCTTATTCTCCTATAAAGGTTGAGCTATAGCAAATAAAGATACACTGCTGGAGCACAAAGTCACAACACATTAAGATACAATTCTCTCTGATGTAAGGGAGACAATAAGAAAGATGCTTTTGTATCACTTTTGACAACGGTGTATCTTACCACATGCCTTATGGTCACTGCTGCAAACATAATATAGAGCTTCTAGTTACGGAAGATCAGTACCTTGATCTCCTTCAGTTTCCCCTGTACAAAGCCAAGCTCTAGCACTGCTGCCTGTGCTTCTTCTCTTACCACTGCAGTGATCTAGTCACGCAAAACTCTTATTTGCCAGCTCCTCATCTCAGGCAGTGCCGTGCTCCAGGTTAGGTGAATTGCAGTGAAGCCTGTGTGACTGCTCACAGACCAAGAGACACAACAGAACACCGAGTGCGGAAATCTGGCACCGTGCAGAGACTGAACTCAAAGTGACTGGAAGAGGCACACGCAAAAATCTCTGAAGGCTTGTGGAATGTACTCAAAGCTGGTTCTATACAGAGGTGCTGGGAGGCTCCAGCCCCAGCAGAGCCCAGCCTCTGTGCAGCCGCAGCTCTGCCAGGGGCTCACCCTCGCCCTGGCAGCAGGTTTGCTGATGTCCCTCATGCTGCTGCTGACATTGCCTGTGAACACCAACCACTGAATCATTTCTCCCGGCACCAGAGGAGGAGAGCCAGGGCATGTTGTTTACATCCCAAACTGATACAAAGCCAACTCTTCCCATTCAAAATGCTGGAAACGTGCTAAATCCCTCTAGACATACGAAGGCTACAAGCATTAAGGCAAAGGATGAAATATTTGGGGTGCAGCAAGACTTAATTAAATGTGTTCCCCCTCCTGCTGCTTCAGACTTGTAGGTGAATACTGAAATAGGCTTCTAGAAAGTGTGGTCTCCTGGTGCATATTGGAGACGCATCCTCTGGGGCATACTGAACTGTCTTTCAAGTCATCCCAGGGAAATGGAAGAGCAAGTATTTCCCCTTACAGGATAGGCCAGTTAGCCTAAGACATCACTCCTCCATTTTTATCTTCAACTCTGCCTGCATCCTGCTCCATTTAAATTCTTGGCACTGGGATTGAAGTCTAACGTTAGTTAGAAGTTTGGTGAAGTCTAACATTAAACACTTCAGCATGTAAATGCAATAGGACCATCTGTTACACAAGGCACAAACCCAGTACTCAGTCACCAAGGTCTGTTCTCTCTCCGATTCACTCAAATAGGAGAAAATTCAGGCATCGGGCAGAAGACAAACATCAGATTCTTCATCCCTCAGCATCCCGTCTTTATAGGGGAGGGTGCGGAGAGAAGAAATTGATAAAGACTGAGACTATTGAGAAACCTGCCAAGAGAAAGATCTGGAGTTTCGAGATGTTCAGGTTGTAGAGGGCCCAAAATCTGGTCCCAAGAACAGACAAAAGCAAGATGGATTACATGGATGAATTTAAGGTGTCAGTGTGGCTGCACAATAGCAGCTGTGATGTGATGATGCCAATGTCAAAACGTAGGAGCAATTAGCTAAGGTCAGTCTACCAAAGAGGAAAGGGTACTTAAAAAAAATATAAGAGGTTATCAACTCAAGATAGGAACTGAACCAGTTCAATTTACATGAAATTATCTAATGAGGAAAAGAAATATTCTTAACTAGTTCAGTTCAGGAAACACAGTGGACACAGTCACTAATTATTTTTGGGAAGAGAAACTCTCTCCCCTTTCCAGAAAGCCAACCCACACGATCAGTCCAGAGGCCCAGACACCACATTTGCATCTTGCCCACAAAACCAGCATAGCTACCTTTCATCCCACAGATACTCAGCAGGAGCAAATAAAGTATTGTTCACTCCTGCTTGCCAGACAGCCTAACCAAATATCCTGGGAAACATTTCAAAATACTGAAGTCTTCCAACAGACAGCCTCTGGGAAAACCACAGAAAAAACCGTATACTTACAGGTGAACCTTTCCTCATCTCCTTCTCCCTCTGTTTCCACACTTTGCTGCTTAAATTCAGTCAAGTCTGTTTGGAGGACTTCATCAACTGCAGCATGGATCAATGACGCTGCAAGAAGTGGTGAAACACCTCTGCTGGTAAGAAAAGGAAGGGAAAGCAAAATAGACTGTTAGTTTAAACTGAGCTACAACCTCACTGTTTATGCCTGGTGACCTCAGAATTAGAAAGCATTACACACAATCAATAATTCCAATTTCATTAGTAAACTAGTAGAAGCAACCATATGTTCAATATTTATTCATACAAATCTTTAGTAAGATCTTCAGTTAGACAACTGCTTTCTCAAGAATGCAAAGAGGAAGAAGCGTATGAATCATGTTTTCAAACTGTTGCCTCACACTCCAGCCGCAGATGGTACCTCCTTCTCTCGAGCTCTCGGATGGAAACTGCTACCTTCAATTCTAGCCTCTGAATGCAAACATTTTGTTTCTACTCACTAGGCAACATTTCTTGCTTTCTGATCTCTGCATTGTGGTACATGCAAATCTCCCAAAAGGTTACTTAAGATGGCAGTTCCCCTCCCACCACAGGAAAAGCCATGCTCAGTACTGACCTACAGCCCTTTAATACTCAGTTTCTCCTGACTTCACCCAGGATGAAGGTGCACAGAGTTGACACTGGAGACTAGGCTGAAAAAAGACTCCAAGACCAGCAATTCCGCTGAAGCTTTTAGGTAAGCATCTAGAAGACAATAACACTACATGATCTACACACCCTCTCCTTTTTATTCAACGCTTTATAGGAAGCACCTACTTGCTATACTGCTTTTGAATCTGTAAACAAATAAGACCCATCCAACTTTAAAATGGGACTACTAGAAAATAACTCTTTTATATTCACTACATTCCCATGGCAGACACTAACAATTACAGTGCATAACACACATTCCAGACATTTTCTAAGAGCACAATGAAGAATAAGCGTGGATGTCCATAAAAAGCATTTTATCTGTTGTTCACAGAGCATTTGATACCCACAAAGTATCAAATTATACAACCAAAGTAAATAACACATTAAGGCACCTGCAGCAAGTCAAGGACAAGACTTCGTTTTGCCAGGAAACATTTAGGAAGTCCTGCATAAAACTGACTGGCTACAGAGTAAGAAACAGCAGAAGCAACTGGCCTCTGCAGAGGTTCAACAGAGATAACTGGTTCTCTGCGTACAGAAGAGTGGGGAGGGGAAGACCATGAGGTTTCAGATCCCAGTGACAAGAAGCTGAAATGCATTTGCCATTGTGTTTCTGAAAAAGAGGCCTTGTCACATCCTCACAGCCATGTATAAGTACCTCCTGTGGCAGCAAACAGAAAGCACTGTGTTAGTCAGCAGGCTGCTAAACAGAAGCCTGTTTTATGCTACACATTCCGTAGCCGTGATGGCCTACTTTAATGAGTCATTTCAGTACTTCAAATAGATGGCAATGTGTTTGCAGTCCTTTCAGTGATAGCTGCAGTCATATCACATCAAGGAAAAGCACAAATTGGCGCTTTTTTTTTTTCAGGCTAATGTGTTGAGGGGAGTCAGTTCCTTTCCTACCCACGTTAAAAGTAACAATGCCTGCTTATAATCACTCTGACACTAACAGACAACCTTGTAAAAGGTCAGGCAAGAAACACATCCGAAAAAGATATGGCAACCTCCCCCCCCCCAAATCCTGCTTCCTGGTTTTGTTTGTATAGAAAGGAATATGAGAATACAAGCCACACGAACAATGTGAGAATTGTAGTTCAGGCTGCTGAAAGTCAGAAACTTCAGTTAAAGTAGGTTTCAACTCACAAGAATAAAGACAAAAAGTACTAAGTGAACCAGCTATGCATTTAAATGCACAGGGAGAGTGCCTCAGCTTCAGTCATCTTCAGAATTTCTCTGCTATGCTGGAGGAAAAATTCAAATCTAGCCTGGGTTTCCAGCTCGGCATCAGAAAATGGCTTAATGCTTTGATTTTAAACTTCGTAGGCTTCTGCTTTCCAGAGCCCTGACTTGCTGAACTGGGTCCATAGAAAGAAGCTTAAACAAAAGGCAATATACTAAGTGCTATAATTCTCAAATCCTGTATAAACCTCTGCTTACAGGATGCCTGTAACAAAGAAAAGGTTTACGAGTTATGTCACATCCTTCGACTTTTTCCAGTTGCCACGCAGTTCCTAAAAAGGAAGTTCAGAGATTCCTCAGTACTGATATGCTTCATTCAGCTTTGCTTCCCATGCATTTCCTCCCCCTCCACAGTTTTGCAAATTGACACAAAGAAAATGGTTGCTTATTGGGATTTTATCTGTTATGCAGTCAGCAACAACAACATTGAGCAGTTGATTCTGACAAGCGGACAAAAGATAAAATAAAAGCCTAAAAATGACTACCTGTTAGTTCAACCTCAGTTCTGAACAGAACATATTTGTCAATTACTTCATAAACTCTTAATACTGGTACCATTGTACTGGTAAGCCTGTTTTTTACTCAAGCTCAGGTAAATGGAGCTCCAAGGCAATGGCATCTTCCATTTAGTTTAGATGTTTACTGGTTCTAATTTCATCCTCTAAATAAGAGGCTTTAAGAGTTAACAAAATATGTAGTTGAAGAATAGCAAGAACTCCTTCTTTAGTTGAGAGCTACAAGGTCTCACTTGGCTGGAGAGTGTCTGGAAGCAGACAGTACCTATGGCAACCAGTGTAAAAGTAGAAGCCCCCTGCATTTACCACAACAGACTTCAAACCTTTCCTGTAAGCAAAGAATGTCACTTATTGTTAAAATCTTCCATTCAAAGAAGCTCAAGACACCCTGCTGACAGGGCTGAACCAAGCATAATTTAATCTTTATGAATCAGAAGAAATACTGTAGCTGTTTCCTAAGTAGGAAAACTGTGTTGGGAAGAAGAGGGAAGCTGGTGGAGTGTGCTAAGTCCTGGAAAGGATGTTACCTTTTAAGAGAGACTTAGAAGGAGCATGTGTCAGCCTCATTTCTATGACACACACAACACAAATTACCTAGCCTCAGTCTACACAGGCTAGTAGTAAATAGACTTAGAATTTCTTTGCTACAGGCTATTTCTTTGCTAACAAAAAGGGTGTGTTTTGACCACAAAAAAAATATTTAAAAAGAATTAATGCATGTTGTAACAATGCAGATGAGGCATGGTAGCTTCACCACCAGCTAAAGTCAGATCGCCAGTGCCTGGAGCATTGAGTTCACATCCTCCAGCCACTTCATGGTAAAATACAAGCCTCATTTTAAAAACTTGAGTATAGATAAAAGTGGTTAGTAAAGAGTAAAGCAATACTTATGCTGATAAAGAACACACTTAAATTTATATGCCATCTTCCTCCCTGAAAGATTCCAGACTACTGGACACACACAGTATTGTCAAAAGGAGCTATGCAAAGGCTCTGTCGATATACATACCTGTGGGCCAAAATAAAGTTGCGTACGGAAGTAGAAAGCAATTACGGTATTTGGCATACTTTAGATTTGGCATGAGTTACAGAACAACTTACTTGTCCTCTTGTTCACCTTGTTTCTCTTCTGCAATACAATTTACTTCTCTATTTCACTTAAAAGACCAGCTGTCATACCATCACAGTGTATTCGTATACGTCAGATCAATCGTAAAACTGTTACTGACCCCTCCTTACATATCAGCCTTCAGAAAGAAAGGAGAAAATACACACAAGTTCCTTCAGGAAGCAGAAACCCTACTAAGATCACTTCTTATTTGGTTTCATTTGGACCCTTAAATCCCCAGTACACTTGCAGTGAGTGCTGCGAACAAGTCGCCAGTTCACAGATGCCCCCACCTCTTCTTCCCCTCAAATTTAAGAGGGTATATTCAGAAGTTCTCCTCTGGTGAAGAGCTTTGCAGGCATGCGGGTAACATCCAGAGCATCAAAGGCCAGGCCACCACATCTCATCCAGAGCCTCAACTATGCCTACACTTTTTTCAAAGGCTTGAAAACAGATGACAGACTTTCTGTCGTGCTCTATGCCCACAGCTTACAGCAGCTTTGAAAGAGCAGAGTAGTGCAGCAGATGGCAGACAGCAAACAGCTGCTCTTCAGCGCTGTGAGCGGAGAAAAGCAAGCTCTGTGTAACCTGGCAGAGAGTGGTACAAAGCCTCACTAGGACATACCAAACACCCAGTGTTTACGCAAAGCCTTCTGAATTTTTATTTACTTTCTTGGAAGGAAAATAATTCATGTCCCCCCGCCCCAAACACACATTCTCCACAGCGATCAGGAAATCTCTGTTTGTATAAAGAGGAGCATGAGAGATTACTGACTGCATTGGCCCAGTTGTTCATCACTTGTTACCTTTCAAATTTAAAAAAAAAAAAAAAAAAAAAAA